>NC_084827.1:82227673-82533989 GCF_033115175.1 Lepus europaeus | reverse complement strand
ACCCCAGACACAGACATAAACAAAAAACTCAGCATTTGAAATTGACTCATATATTATATAAGCATACTTTTAAAATTAATACACATACACACATAAATGAGACTTTTACATTAAATATTTATTAACAAGTGCTAGAGTATCAGCATATTTCCATATTTATACTATATTACAGTAACAATAGGGTAGCTTTTTTGTTTTGTAGCTTAGTCATTCATAGTAGCCATTTTGCCATAAATTTTGTATTCTGCTAGAGTATAATCAAATATATAATTGCCAGCTTTTTATTCATTCATTCTTGTCAAGGTTATATTATTAATTTCGCCTTTTTTCTCTACTATGGTTTTTTATTGATTTATTGGCTACCAAGGGCTTTGGAGGTTTGCTCTTTATCATTATTCTGTAATGGCATTATGGCTAAATTATTGTACTAAGGATAAATTACATATTTCAGTTTTATATATAACCATATAAATTCACATTGCTCAAGTTAAAACTCAAAACATATTATATTTTATAAATTTAATTGCCCATGTTGCCAATTTAGTTCAGGATAATGAATTATGGAATAAAATTTTATGTACAATAAAAGTTGATTTCCTGAAATCTAATTAGAAAACAATATATTTGAATAGTTCTGCATAAATCAGTTTACTTGTCTTTGTTTACCTTTACCATTTTTGACCTGGGTTGGAAATGTAACTGTAAAAAAGTAATTCACTACCTACCTAAATAGGTACATAAATAAAAAAAGCATGGACATAAAAGAACTTCATTCTCTAAATGATAGGAATAGCTATGTGATGGTTAGAACAAAGAACAAGTGAAAAAATATTTCTCAAATTCTCCTTTGCAGCCTCAGGTTATTGTCTCTACACTGTGAATTTTTATCAAGTCTTCAGATAGATCTATTCTTTGTCATTTCAAAGAAGCTTTGCTGGTATATTTCTGTGAGACAGGAATGAAGATTTAGGTTCAAATAGGGACTCTATTATTTCCTATGCTTCAGAATACTCAAACTGAATGTCATTTTTCTAAAATCTATATTTCAACTACTAGTAATTTTCATGCTTCTTTTGTTTGAAATATCAGCAGTACAATTATTATTCCTGTGATTTTCAAAGTAAATTGGTTTCATTGAAACCTCACTACAAGGTTGTCCCAAGGGCTAATGCCATTGGAATGTGTACTAAGTAAATTATTGAGCTATTCATATGTGTTTATGGTAGATCTGGTTTGCACTGAATCCTGGTCTGTAGAGCACTGTTACAGCAAATTCAAACAGCGTAAATGGAATTAATATTGTGCTGGGATTGAAACAATGAAATAGATGGAAGATTATTTAAGTACATTGGAATGTTATAGCACAAAGTGGTTTAAGACAAATTTCATTTGCTTCTAATTGCATTAATTCACAATGTCTTTCAAAATTGAATGGGTGGAGTAGTAATGAATATTCAGAAAGTGCAGTTGCTTATGGTCTCAGAGCACAATATCTTTGGAGATTAACCTGCTTCAGGGCTGTGGCAAATCAGGTTAAGCTGCCGTCTACAGCACCGGCACCCCATGTGGGCACCTAGTCAATTCCCAGCTGCACCAGTTCTGATCCAGCTCCTTGCTAATGTGCCTGGGAAGGCAGAAGATGGCCCATGTGTCTGGGCCCTCTTCCTGGCTTCAGTCTGGTCCAGCTCCAGCCATTGCAGCCATTTAAGGAGTGAATCAGCAGATGGAAGGTCTTTCTTTCTCTCTCTCTCTCTCCCTACCCACCCTGTGTGTCTCCCTCCCTCTTAGTAACTCTGCCTTTTAAGTAAAATAAATAAACCTTTTTTTAAAAAAAAAGATTTATTTACTTATTTGAAAGTCAGTGTTACAGAGAGAGAGAGAGAGAGAGAGAGAGAGAGAGAGAAAGGTCTCCCATCTGCTGGTTTATTCTCCATTCGGCCTCAACAGCTGGAACTGTGCTGAAGAGAAGCCAGGAGCTTCTTCTGGGTCTCCCACATGAGAGCAGGGACCCAAGGAGTTAGGCCATCTTCCACTGCTTTCTCAGCCCATTGCCGAGAGCTGGATTGGAAGTGGAGCAGCTGGGACTCAAACCGGCTGCCATATGGGATGCTGACCCTGCAGGCGGCAGCTTTACCCGTTACGCCACATCATCAGCCACTAAACCTTTTTTTATTAAAGGTGGATGTCCTAGAAGTAGTTAAGAATTTTGATGGATAACTCCATCAAACCTTAGAGTTCACTGCTTTTTAAACTTAAAGGTACCATCAGCCCCTTTGAACAGCAGTTGTATTAGTATCTGCCTGTAGATGTCTTTTGACTGAATAACATATTCTTTCTTTCAAAGTACAGATAATAAGTGTTTCAGACAATAAAACTGAGACATATGTAAAATTAATGTAAATACATTTTGTTATATTAAGCATTCATTATTCAAAAGAACAAAAGTATCTTTATATTTATGTCTTAACTCTGTATACTTAATTGTAATTATTGTACTGGTAGAGAAAAACATTACCAGAATAATGAAGACTGTACTATGGTAAATATAATTTAGAAGTAGAAAGTATTTGTTTCAAAGAATACATTGATCCACAAAGTAAGAGTTTAGAAATTTAACAATTTCAATGTACCTTAAGCACAATGAATTTTGAGAATCTATGCAAAGGCAACATTTGTGAGGTTTTTATTGTTAACTTTGTATTTACCAAATTATAAACCCATCCTTCAATTAGTTAACTTCTTAAAATCCAAAAAATTGGGGCTGGTGTTGTGGCGGAGTGGGCTAAGCCTCCACCTGGGGCACTGGCATCCCATGTGGGCACCAGTTCTTGTCCTGGCTACTCCTCTTCCCATCCTGCTCTCTGCTTGTGGCTAGATGGCTCAGGTGCTTGGCCCCTTGAAGTCTCCTGGCTTCAGATCGGTCTAGCTCCAGCTGTTGTGGCCATTTGAGGACTGAAGCAGAAGATGAAAACGTTTCTCTCTGTCTCTCTTCTGCTTGTCTGTGACTGTACCTCTCAAACAAATAAAAAATCTTTAAAAAATATCTAACCTAAATTTGACCATGGAAACTGAATAAGGGGAGAAGGCGTTTTTCACCAGGTAAGACAAGTTTTGAATGTCTTTATTGCTTGATTGATTGAAGCTGGAGGAGGATCACTCGATTGGCTATTGTGGATTTTTGGAAGGTTGTTGTTTATCATCCTGTTGTAGAAAGTTAAATAGTTCCATATCGCCTAGTGAGCTTGGTTGCAGCATGAGGCAGCTGTGGACAAGGATTATTATGGTTGCTGATAACTGCTCTCTGCTTCTGCATAACAACTGTGAGGGATTTCCTCCTCAGACAAAAGTCTCTAGCTGTTGCCTGGGGAGAGGGCAAGGATAAACAGCGGCATTGCAGATAGGTACAGCATAGTCTTAGTCACCAGCCAGTGCTAATGCATATGCATAGCACATTATCACGGAGACAATTGTTTGCCAGGAGGTGGGGGTTAAGAAGAGGAGTAATTAGATGGGGAAAAATGCGACCTCAGATTTAAAACATACCTCTTCTCTTAACCTTTTACCACCCTCTTGTCCCTGCTTCCCATCTGCCAGTTTTATGTCTTTCCTGTCAAAACAGTGTATAACCCCGAATGCAGTGGATAATCTTTCTTATCTACTTATGTTTTTTCTATAAAAATATAATTCAGTATTCATGCACAATATTTCCTTCCCTCTTTCTTTATATCATCATTTTAAATTGTTTAAAATTTGTTTAAATGTTTAGTTGAGAGGAAGGGAGGGAGGGAGAGAGACAGAGACAGAGAGAGAGAGAGAGAGAGAGATCTTGCATTAGTTAATTACTCCCTAAATGCTCACAACAGCAAGGACAGGTGAAATTCAAGAGCTCAGAACTCAATCTTGGTCTCCTATGGGAGTGGCAGGGACCCAAGTACTGAGTCATCAACTGCTGCCTCCCATGGTTAACATTCGCAGGAAGCTAGAGCTGGAAGTAAGACCAGGATTCAAACACAGAGACTGAAATGGGATGTGGAAGTCCTAAGTGGCACTGCTCGAAATGCCTGTCCATTTGCTCATGTCTTTATCACCAAATCTTGTAGTTCAGGAATTAATGAAATGCCTCTACCATTATCTCTTCCAGATATTTATTCTGTACTATCAAGAACTCCATGAATGTTAGAAAATGACTTAGAATTCTGAGAAGTAGAGACTTTCTCAGACATAAAAGATAGCAAGAGAAACAAAAAAGGAGAAGAAAGAAGTGAGGAATGGAGGATGATAATAATTATGTATAAATGCCCTGGTAGGTTTAATAAGAAAGGATACTATGGAAAAGTAAATAGGCACTTACAATGTACCAACAAAAGGTGATATAAATGGAGAATGAGTATGATTTGTTTGTACCATTTTGTGAAATTTTATATTCTTGCTCTTAGAAATTTTTATTAAAAGTTGTTTGCACCTGAAAAGCATATCATCTCTTAGTGCTTGAATTTAAGTTCACAGTAGATAAGAAAAGAAAAGATCCAAGACCATATTATTTTTTTTCAAGATTTATTTATTTATTTGAAAGAGTTACAGAGAGCAGTAGAGACACAGAGAGAGGTCTTCCATCAGCTGGTTCACTCCCCAGTTGGCTGCAATGACTGGAGCTGTGTTGATCCTAAGCCAGGAGTTTCTTCCGGGTCTCCCACATGGGTACAGGGCCTAAGCACTTGGGCCATTTTTTACGGCTTTCCCAGGCCACAGCGGAGAGCTGCATAGGAAGTGGAGCACCTGGGACTCAAACAAGTGGCCACATGGGATGCTGGCAATGCAGGCAGTGGCTTTACCCACTATGCCACAGTGCTAGCCCCAAGACCATATTCTTAGAAAGAACTTATGTGCTGGCTGATGTTGTGGCACAGCAGGTTAAACCACTGCTTAGGGTGCCACATTCCATATTCTGTTCGAGTCCAAGATGTTTCATGTCCAATCCAGTTCCCTGCTAATGTTCCTGGGAAAGCAGTTGAAGACAGCCCAGAAATTTAGGCCCTTCCATGCATGTGAGAGAGTCATATGGAGTTCTAGGCTCCTGGCTTCAATCTTGCCTAGCCCTGGCTGTTGTAGTCATTTGGGTAGTGAACCAGTAGATGGAAGATCTCTTTTTCTCTCAGTTTCTCCCTCTCTGTCTGTCCTTCTGCTTTTAAAATAAACATTTTTTAAAAGAACCTAAGTATAAAGAAGAATGTCATGAGCAATATTGGAAAAGGTAATGTTTATAGGACCTTGGTTTGGCATAAGTCACTGAATACTAAGCACACAACCAGTGACAGGAAGTATTATCATATAAATTATGGCCTATTCTTATATTAAGATATGTCTGCTGGATATTATCCTTTAGGTTCAAAGTTACTTTGAAAAGGTCTATTCACCTGAACAAAGTATTAATTTTAATAGTGATCAAAAAGGTACAATTTTAAAATGTATTCCTTTAAGTATTTAAAAATAAACCTCTAGGAGACTTTATCAAGATGGCAAAATACAAGTCTCCGTCTTTGTTCCCCCAGAAAAATGCTGATTTAACCGTGATATATGAAACAGAGTAACTCTATGAGAATGCCAATATCCAATTCAAAAGCTGCAGGATCCCAGGTGAGCCCAAAGTTAGAAACCCCCACCTTGAAATGGAAAAGAAGCACAGTTTTATTTTGCCTATGTCAGCCCCTCCATAAGTGTGGCATAGCTTAGCACTGTGGGAGAACACTGAGTTCACCAGCTCTCAGAAAGAGAAGAGTGGACACGTTTCCACATTCTGGAGTTTCAGAAGGTTGCCTGAGGGTCTGGTTTCTATTCCATGGCTATTGGAACACTGGTGGAGCCAGTATAGTGTGGATGTCTGTGACCACTGAGATCAAAGAAAAATAGCTGGCAGCTTGCTGTGACCAGCATGGGTCAAAGCAAGAGATTTTGTACACAACTTGAGGTTTCTAGCTCAGAAGAAAGGGTACAGAGTAGCCTGTTGAACATTTTTCTCCCAGACAACTTCTTGTAACTGGAATGCATCTTATCTGATGTGGTGCACTGATAAGAAGCCAGCATCCTTTGATCCTTTGCAGTGTGTGTGTGTGTGTGTGTTTGTGTGTGTGTATGGCAGAACAAGGACGAGCAGCAAGAGAGGAAAAGGGAGACCTAAAAGCTGTAAGTCAGACAAAAAACAATTAGCAAAGGGTGCTAGGAAGACCTTCCCTAGCAATACTTACTTTAAATGTAAACAGATTAGACTCCCCTGCCAAGGTCATGGAGTAACCAGATGGAGAAAAGAAAAAAAAGCCAGATCCACCCTTTGCTGTCTTTAAGAGACTCACTTGTTTTAGACATCCACAGACTGAAAGTAAAGGAATAGAAGAAAGATGCTCCATGGAGATGATAACTGAAAGGGAGTGGAGGTATCCCTACTTGGAGCAGTCAGCACGTATTTGAGACAAACACTGTTAGAAAGGACATGGCTTTTATATAATCATAGGTCCACTATAGGAAGACAGTAAGTATAAAAATATTTGAAGTAAATAATGACATGACTGAAGAGAGAAATAAGAATAGTGCAGATTTCTATGACCCCACTTTTAATGTTGGGTCAGATCTAAGACTGAAAAGGAAACAGAGGACTTAAATGGCAGTAGACCAACCGGACCTAACTGACGAACATAGAACATTGTAACAAGCAGCATGAAGATACATAATTTTCTAAAATGCAAATGGAACATCTTCAGGACAGATCACACAGCAGGTCACAAAATAAATCATTTATTTATTTGAGAAGCTGAGATTCAGAAACAGATGACAGAGCTCCCTTCTTCTGTACAAGTCTCAAAAGACCAGCTGCAGCCTAGGCAGGAACAAAGCTGGGAGGTGGGAATTCTATCCAGTTTTGCCACAGGGATGATGGGAGCCCAATTACTTGGGCCATCATCACTGCATCCTGCAGTCCTTCTTAGCAACAAGATGGAGTCAGGAATAGGAGAGATGAAAGTAGGTGCTCCAGTGCAGAATATGAGCAGCAGGACCGGCATTTTAATCACTAGGTCAAACGTCTGTCCTCACAAGATAAATCTTCAAAAAATTAAAAAAATTGAAATAATAACAAGCACTTCTGTTAACCACAATGGAATGAAACTTGAAATAAAGAGCAAAAAGAGAACTACAAAATTTACAAACACTAAGAAATTAAACAACATACTAGTTAATGAATTGAATAACCAATGAGTGAAGGAAGAAATCAAAAGGGAAATTAGGAAACACCTAAAGACAAATACGAAAACATAATACTGTAAAATTATGAAATGCAGTGAAAGCAGTACTAAGAAAGTTTCGTGATAAATGCCTCCATTAACAAATGTCATGTCGGGGCTGGCATTGGGTCATAGCAGGTGGGGCCTACAATACTGGCATCCCAAATGAGTGCCAGTTCATGTCCCTGCTGATGTGCCTTGGAAAGCAGCAGAAGATGCCTGAGTGTTTGGGCCCCTACCACTATGTGTGACAGCCAGAAGAAACTCCTGGCATTTGGCTTCAGCCTAGCCAGCACTGGTCATTAAAGCCATTTAGGGAGTGAAGCAGCGGATGAAAGATCTCTATTTGTCATTCCCTTTCTCTCTCAAACTCTGATTTTCAAATAAATATATCTTGAAAAAAATGTCTAATCAACAAACTTCATTATCTTAAGGAAGCAGAAAAACTAAGAGTAGAAGTAAAGAAATGATTATGATAACAACAGAAATAAATGAGATAGTGAACATAAGAACAACAGAAAAAATAAGAAATGATGGCATTGGTTCATTTTGAAAGTATCAATAGAATTGAAAACTTTAGTCAGATTGAAAAAGATAATATTTAAAAGATAAATTCAGATATGATACAGGGAACATTACAACTAATGTCACAAAAGTAAGATCATAAGAGACTACTATGAACAAGTAGTGACAATAGACAATTTCAAAAAATTGAATAAATTTTTAGAACTGTGTAACCTATGAAGATTGAATTAAGAATAAATAGAAAATAAAAACATACTTTAGGTTTTTTTTTTTTTTTTCAGTAATGTAGAACCTCCTGACAAAGAAAAGCCCATGACAAGAATGCTTCATTGGTTAATTATGCCAGGCTTTTTATCAAATAGTTAGTATTAATTCTTCTCAAAATCTTCCTAAAAGGGATGAGAGGGGAGAAATTATTTTAAAACTCATTTGTTAAGGCCACCATAACTCTTATACTGAAGCCAGAAAAAGACATGGTCAGAAAGGAAAGACATTCCTGATGAGTATAGATGTAATAATCCTCAACAAATATTAGCAAACTGAATTGAACAGCATATTGAAAGGCTCATACTATATCACAAAGTGAAATTTATCCCTGAGATTCAAAGATGGTTCAACATACTAAAAACAGTATAATAAAACATGTAGTCATCTCAATATTTGCAGAAAAAGCATTTTATGAAACTTTCTCTTTTTTGATAAAAATAGTGAAGCAGGGAATAGCAGGGAATCTGTACAGTATAATAATGACCACATATGAAATTCCCATAGCTAACATCACTGAATGATGAAAGGTTGAAAAAATTACCTACAAGATCAAGTCACCTCTCTCATTCCCTTATGTAGTATAAAGCTGGAATCCTAGCCAGGACAATTAGACAAGAAAATAAATAAAAGACACTTAAATTGGAAAGAAGTAAAATTATCCTGTTCATAGATGAATGATCTTATGTGTGAAACACTTTGAAACCCAAAAATGATTAGAATAGATGAATTCTTGAAAAAAAAAAACTGAGAAAAAATCCATTCACAATAGCATCAGAAGTAATTTAATACTCTGGAATAAAGTTAATCAAGGAAGTATAGAAGAAAATAGTGCTAAAAAACCTAAAGATTATAGAAATCAGCAAAAAACCAACCCATGTTCATGGATTTGAAGAATTAACATCGCTACAATATCTACACTATCCAAAGTAAACTACATGCTCAATATCTGTCATTGGGAAGTCCCAATGGTGAAGTAGGCATTTGGTATAATGGTTAAACTGCTACGTGAAATGCACATGTGATATTGGATGTCAGGGCTGTAGTGCAGGCTTGGCTCTGCAAACTACATTATTGCTAATGTGCACCCATACAGCAAAGTGATGGCTCAGTTCTTGCTACCCAGGTGGGAGACCCAAATTAAATTTATCTTTCCTAGTTTCGGCCTGGCTCATTCCTTGCTGCTGTACACATTTGGGTGGTTAATAAAAAGATGGGAGGTCTCTCTCTGTCTCTGCCTTTCAAATTTATATGTAGGCATTTGGCACAGTTGTAAAGTTGCTGCTTGGGATGCCCACATCTCCTATCAGAGTGCCTGGATTTGAGTCCCAGATATACTTCTGCTATTTCTGACCTAACTTCCTGCTAATATATACCTTGGGAGACAACAAGTAATGGCTTAAGTACTAGATTCCCTCCTACGGGTGTGGTGAAGCCAGATGGAATTCTAGGCTCTTGGCTTTGGCCTATCTCAGTGCTGGCAGTTGTTGGTATTTGAGGATGAACCAACAGATAGAAAATCAATCTCTTTCTTGCTCTCTTCCTTTAAAATAAAAACAAACTTTTTTTTAGTTTAAAATAAGTAAATCTTTAAAGATCCTAGTTATTTTTGACACATATGGAAAAACAGCCTCAACATTCATACAAAACTACAATGGAATGCAAATGGCCTAAGACACCTTGAAATGACAAAATTATATGGCTCAATTTTCCTGATTTCAAAACTTATTACAAAATGCAAACAAAATGAAACTGATACAGAGATAGGCATATAGTCCAGTGGAATAGAATAGAGAAAGCAGTAACAAACCAGTGTATCAACAGTTAAAAGAAATTGACAATGATTTCAAGACAACACAGAACAGTTAGCCTCTTCAATAAATTATGTTGAAACTGGATATCTATATGCAAAAGTATGAAACTATACCCATACACCATGCAAAACTCTACAAAAATGGATTAAAGACTTAAATTAAGATCTGTAACTAAAATTCTTAAAGAAAATATAGGGAAACTTTTATTAGTATTCATCTTGTCAATGCTTTCTTTTACATGATGTCAGAAGTTCAGGTAATAACAAAAATAGAAAAGTAGGATTACATCAAACTAAAGGCAATGCAAAAAAAATTGTGAAAACCTAGCCTAGGGAGTTGGAGAAAATATTCATAAAACCTTGATGATATACTAATTTTCAAAAATACAATGAACTCATAGAAACAAATTAGAAAAAATATCTGGTTTTTAAAGAATCTGCATAGAAAGTTCTTCAAAGAAAACATACTAATTTTAAGTATTGTCAGCAATGAAACAGAAATGATGTCACAATCACCTTACACTTATTAGGATGATAATAATTTAAAAAAAGACACATACATACTCATGAGCACAATATGTTGGCAGGGATGCGGAGAAACTGAAACCTATATGTGCAACTGGTAGTTGGTAGGTTTACAAACTGATTCTTCCCCTATAGAAGACAATATGGATACTTCTCAAAAACTAAAATTAGAACTATATGGACTTAGCAATTGCACTTCAGAGTATTTATTCAAAGAATTGAAATCAACATCTTAAAGAGATATCTATATTCTCATGTTCATTGTGTCATTCTTAGCAATAAGGAAGAAGTGGAAGGAATCTAAATACTAATTAGTGATAAATGGGTAAAGAAAATGTGATAACTATTTTGGAAAATGTTTTCCATTAAAAAGAGATCTTATCTCATGCTGCTATATGCATGTATCCTAGGGATAATATGCTAAGTAAACTTCATTGATTCACTTATATGAGCTATCTAAGGCAGCTGTCTCATAGGAACATATCATAGAAAGTTGGTGGCCAGGGCATGGAAGGATGGAGAAATAGGATGTTGCTGTTCAGTAGGCATGGAGTTTAAGTTCTGTTAAATGAAAAAGCTCCATGGAGCTTTTCTACAACATTGTGTTTCTAATTAGCAACACAGTACTGTGCACTTAAAATTTAAGAGGGTGGATCACATATATGTGTGTATTTGCCATACAAACCTCCACATTTTTCTTGTTTTAGGCAGGGCTTTAACCCGCTGTGCCACAGCGCTGGCCCCAAGCATTTTCAAGGAGTAGAGAGAGACAAAAATTTAAATAATCACTTCATACTGTCTTTTCACTATTGAAAACTTCAAATAGCAACTACCTCCTTTTCTCTTTTTTTGGTAAGATCTCAATAAAAGAAACAGTATGAGAAGAAAAGTATTAATTTTATTTATATCTATTTATTTACTTATCTATTTATTGGAAAGGTAGAGTTACAGAGACACAGGAGAGGCAGATCTTCCATCTGCTGGTTCACTTCCCAAATGACTGCAATGACTCAGGCTGGGCCAGGCTGAAGCCAGGAGCTTCTTCCAGATCGCAAGTTGGGAGCAGGAGTCCAGGACTTGAGCCATCCTCCACTGCTTTCCAAGGCACATTAGCAGGGAGCTGAATCAGAAGTGGAACAGCCAGGACTTAAACAGAACAGGGGGTCCATATGGGATGCCAGAGCTGTAGGCTGTGGCTTAACTTGTTGTGCCAAAGTACTATCCCCAAATGCATTAGTTTTGATACTCTATATTTTCTATTGCTTTGTAATAAACTTACTGGTTTAGAACATTTCTATGATCAAAACTCAAATGGTGTTTCTCAGGGCCAAGATGAAGGTGATGATAAGGAATAAATCGCTTTCTGTAGGCTCTAGGACAGAAGCCTATCCTGTTCTTTTTCAGCTTTTAGAGCCCTTTTATATTATTTGATTCATTTTCTTGCTCCTCCAACTTTAAATTCGTCAATGACAATATCTCAGATCTGTCTTTTTATTATATTTATTTTTTTTGTCTTTGACCACAGCCAAATATAGCTCTCCACTTTTAATGATCAACATGATTAGAAAAGGCCAACTGAGATAATCCAGGACAATTTCCCATCTCAAGATCCTTAGTGTTGTGGCTGTCATTAGGGTGCAGGGGTTTAAAAATGCTACATGCAATGCTGACATTCCACATGAGCACCAGTTCAAGTCCCAGCTGTTCCATTTCCATACCAGCTCCCTGCTAATATGCCTGGGGAAAAAATGGAAGATGGCCCAAATGCTTGGACCCTTTCCACCTACGGTTCCAGTCTCGAGGTTTCCACCTGGGCCATCCCAACTGCTAACAGCTATTTGGGGAGTAAACCAGTGCATAGAAGATCTCTTTTTCTCTAACTCTGCCTTTTGCATAAATAAACCTTTTTTAAAGAAAAAAAAAGATACATAATCACATGTTCCAAGTCACCTTTGCCATATAAAGTAACCAGAATTATGTCACAGGTGTTTTAGAGGCCAGTATACTGCCTACCATAGACTCTGTCTTACAAATGGAAAGCTATAATTTTGGTGAATTCAGAATTGAGCATTTCTATCTGCAAACATTTTTCTCTTGGTTTCTCTTTAAGTTATTGATGTCTTCCCCTTCTCCTAAATTACCAGGAAAACTGTAAAAAGGTAGAATGAATAAAATACTTTAAGAAATATGTTTCATGTAATAAAAGTGTACTTTTAAAATTTTACAAGAAAAGCACAAGGAACTGTTGTCAATTATTTTTCTAGCTGTATTGAGTATTGTATTTATACAAGGTCTTGACAAAACATAATATTTGATTATGACAATAATGTGGTTCAGAGAATATGCAACTCCTACCTATTGGTTATTAGAATGTAAAGACCTAGATGAGTATATACCTCTGCTTTGAAAAGTTACCTGTTTATCAAGTCATTCTTTATATAAAATAAATTATTGCATAAGACTATTCCCAAAGAGAAACTACAGGTGGGCAAAGAACTCATTTATATGAATTCCCTTTCCTGCTGTGGAACCCCAGTGTGGAAATCTGATTAACTAAAGGAAATGATTTCAACAAGGCTTTCAGCTATTAGCGTCCTTTCACTTGAAGAGGTCAGTCTGTCCTGGCATGAAAAGTCATAATTTTGGACTGGATAAGAACTCTGTTTAACTCCATTAGCCAAAGCTGATAGTTTCAGAGTTTCTAAATATTTGCCTGTTGTGGAAAATTTGCCTTGTGTTTGCTGATTAACAATAGGTGATTTAGGACTATTAATTTTGCACAGCAGAAAGTGAATTTAAAAACAGTATAATAATTCTTCTCTTTCAAGGTGGCTTGGCATCAGGTACAGTAGTTTATACAAAACACAGTGAAGATCTTGTCCTATTTATATTCTGGCTGAAAATCAAATTCTCTGCATGAAGAAAGTATTTTAAAAATTCTTATCACAGAATTCTGTTTATGCTTTTAACGAATCAATATGTTCTAGTACTATTTTGCTCAGCTTACATTTTTACTCTTGACATATTTGGAGTAATGTTTTGATCAGCCATGCTTTATATTCTATTATTTTTCTTATCTCTGATAATAATCAATTTTTGACACTAGAAGTGAGAGGAAGTCAGATGAAAACCAGCAGAATTTGTTGGATCAACTAAATTACTGGCAAAGAACACATACACACACACTCACTCACACACAATCAGAACAGCTGTAAATATTCAAAAGTAGCTGAAATTTGATATTTTATCATTTCAGGAAAGTGTACATGGGCAGGCATATTGCGTTTTCACACTAATTCTCATTTATTATGATGCTGTGAGAGATCTATCTCAAAGAGTTTAATAGGTAAAGAATTATTTCAATTTTCTTTTAGGTATCTTGAAATTTTCTATTTTTCTGTCTACGAGGTGTCTTCCCAACCTTTCTGAGTTCATTTGAACTGTAAAGAATATGCTTTGGAAGTATCCACAGCTGACATCTGTCTAAACAGATGTTTCTTTATTTTAATTTCAGTTTACCTTTATATGTTCTGTGACTTCGTTATTTCTCAATTATATCATAGGCACAGGTACCAAGACTTAATTCTTAGACCATATGGTGAATCCCCCATTTAAACTATTAGGTTGAGATATTCTCTTGGCATCAGTAACATATTTTATTTTGTTTCCTTACTTGAGATTCAGCGATTTATAACAGTACTAAATGAAGTTTATCTTCTGAATAATAGTGACATGGAGAGAGAGTGAGATGTTTCATCCACTGGTTCACATTCAAAATGCCCTAACAGTTAGAGTTGGGCCAGGCCAACATCAAGAGTCAGGAACTCCATCTGGTACTCCCACGTAGGTGGCAGGAACCCAAGTCTTGTGGCCATCATCTGCTGCCTCAAAAGCGTAGAAACAGGAAGTTGGATTGTATTCCCTTTAGCCAAGACTGAAACAGGCATTTCAGTATGGAATTGTTAGGTAGGAAGTCAGTTATGAGCTTATGTGTGTGTGACAGGCCTAAAGAGAAGACATCTATATGCATCTGCATCTCAAAGTCATCCTAACAATGTTTCAGGGGAAGCCCAGAGTTCGCATCCTGCCTGCCCTGCCCCCTTCTACCTGATAATCTGCCAGGTGGAGGCCCTCACCCCTCCTGCTTCCTGCCTGATAAATCTTCCACAATCTCCCAGGTACAGCCCAGTATCTGCATCTCAAACACCCTGCTCCCTTCCTCAGGTCTGATAACATTTGCATCCATAAAGTCCTTTGTTTCAGACCTTCAAGAGAAGTTTTTCTATTTACATCCAAAAAGCCCTTTGTTCCAAGAGGAGCAGAGGTGGGGAAGCAAGACCCATCTCCTTAAAACCCCCAGCCTCAACTGGACTGCGCGCTCAGCTCTCTGCATCTTTGCTGAGCCGCCCGCCTGGCCTGGCCGGGTGTACTCTCCACTCACCCATGCAGCCCCGCTCTCCCCCAGTCTGAGGGACTGGGCACTCTCTCTCTGGCCCTGTCTGGAGAGGTGCCCATCCGTCCTTACAGATGTTCCTTCTTAATAAACCTTGCTATTTTACCTCCCACTACTCTCTGTCTCACGCCTGAATTCTTTCTTGCGCGAAGACAAGAACCCTGCAATTTCTCCGGTAACAGAATGTAGATGTCCCAAAGGGTGGCTTAAACTACTCTGCCAAAACACACACCCCTAAATATTACTTAAGACAGAAAATACAACAAAAAAAGCTAAGAGCTTTTAAAACTACAGTTGAGGAGATATTTTCATACATGTAGAACCATACCCTGATCGAAATACATGATCACTGTTAAATCATGAAAAGCTATCATAGGTGATGAGACCTTGAAAAACATGCTAAAACATGATGATTCAATCAACAGACACAATACTTGTTATTAGAGTCTTTCATTTTAAAACTCAAGATAATATTCTGTTCTTAGCCTATATGTCATTATAAATGGAAACATGAATTTAGAGTTCACTCAGTAAACCTACCTGAAGATACCTGATGGTACCCATAATGAGCATATCATTGAATATTCATCCAGAAATAGATATGTATCTATGGCTTCACACACACACACATACACACACACACATCATGATGTTTATTTGGAAGTGTGTAATTCTATAAAAATAGTTCTAAATTATTGATGTTATGTAACATAGTCAATATTTTGATAATGTTTCATGTTAATGTAGATCTGTAATATCTTGTTTTAAAAGCTTATTTAAATACTATTCCCTATGTGAGAAAATCATAGGTTTTTCTCAGCATATTCCTTGTCCTGGGTTGCTAAAGTGTTTTTAATTTTTTCTCTTTGAAATGTTAGAATCAAAATTCTTAAAAATATTACTCTGTCAGTGAATGTTTGCTGTGGTGTTATAACTGGAATAATATTCAAAAGGCATAGAAATAAATCAGTACAACACATTATAGTTTGGAATAAATGAAGACATTTTCTAGGGTATTGGAAGCCATATAAGCTTTATTCTGAAATAAAGCCCCTGAAACATTATTTATTAGTTTTAAATAATCTTGCTTATTAATTTTTTTCTCCTGCGATATACGTTTAACTTTATGGATCTCTATAGTGTTTCTACCCTTTCTATCTTTTGATTGTCTATAGAACTCAAATTCCTCTAAAACAAAAATTATCTAATTTCTAGTCATGGCATTCACCTCTGCTCACGTTGCCTTTTCCTACCAAAAACTCTCTTCCTTTGTTACTGTGTGACTGAATCCTGGTAAATAGAAGTCTGTCTTAAATCAGTCTTATTTTAAAATTCTTTATTTCATTGTATCTAATACAGAGAAATTTAGTGTACTGATTAAATAATTCTTTTTGTATAGTTTATTTAAAAGACAGTGCAGAGCAATAGGGAGAGGGAGAGTGATAAAGAAAGATAGAAATCTTTTATCTACCGGCTTACTCCCTACATGGCTGCAACAGACAGTCCTAAGCTAAGAGTCAGGAACTCCATCCTGGTCTCCCAGATGGGTGGCAGAGGTCCAAGTACTTAGGCCAAGTACACCTGCCTTTCTAGGTGCTTTAGTGGGAAGCTGGATTGGAAATGGAGTGACAGGACTTGAATTGGCACTGTGATATGGAACTTGGGCATCACAAGCAGTGATGCAGTTAAGCAGTGGCCTAACAGAATATGTGTTAATGCCAGCTCCTGATTAAGTATTTCTTACCCAAAATGCTTGGAACCAAAGATATTTTGGATATTAGAATTTTAATATTTGGAATATTTACATATACATAATGTGATAATTTGGGAAGGGGACCCAAATCTAAACATGTCATTTATTTATGTCTCATATATGCTTTATATATATATTACTGAATGTATATTTATGTAATGTTTTTATGAACTTTTTTCAAAAATTTAACACATAAAAGTTGTACATATACATGGGGTACTCTGTGATGTTTTATTGCGTGTATGCATTGTGTAATATCCATACTAAATATCATTTCACGCATTTACCATTTTTTTACAGTTAACACATCCAAAAAGCCTATCTTCCAGAATTTTATAAAGAAATATACTATAAATTAACATGATATATCTTCACCATACTATGCAATATAACTCTAGAATTTCTTGCTACTTTTTTTTTTTTTTTTTAATTTTTGACAGGCAGAGTGGGTAGTGAGAGAGAGAGAGACAGAGAGAAAGGTCTTCCTTTTTGCCGCTGGTTCACCCTCCAATGGCCACCGCGGTAGGCACGCTGTGGCCGGCGCACCGCACTGATCCGATGGCAGGAGCCAGGTGCTTCTCCTGGTCTCCCATGGGGTGCAGGGCCCAAGCACTTGGGCCATCCTCCACTGCACTCCCTGGCCACAGCAGAGCTGGCCTCGAAGAGGGGCAACCGGGACAGGATCGGTGCCCCGACCGGGACTAGAACCCAGTGTGCCGGCGCCGTAAGGCGGAGGATTAGCCTACTGAGCCACGGCGCCGGCTGAATTTCTTGCTACTTTTGAACTATGACAAGGTACTTGCCAATTAACTTTCCCAATCCTTTACTTCCCCTTTCTCTCCCCAGATTCTTGTAGCTACAATTATATATATATATATATATATATATATATATACACACATATATATATGTATATATATATATTTATATATTTTTTTGTTTGACAGGTAGAGTTATAAACAGAGAGAGAGAGAGAGAAAGGTCTTCTTTTTGTTGGTTCACTCCCCAAATGCTGCCACGGCTGGCACTGCACCTGTCCAAAACCAGGAACCAGGTGCTTCTTCCTGGTCTCCCATGCGGGTGCAGGGGTCCAAGCACTTGAGCCATCCTCCACCACCTTCCTGGGCCACAGCAGAGAGCTGGACTGGAAGAGGAGCAACCAGGACTGGCACCTGGCACCCATATGGGATGCCAGTGCTGCAGGTGGAGGATTAACCAAGTGGGCCACGGTGCTGGCCCCGCTACAATTATATCTTTAGCTTTCATGAGACCACCTATTTTTTAGGCTCTCCATGAGTGAGAGAATGAGATATTGTCATTTTTCACTTGCCTTATTTCAGTTAATGACTTCCATTTCTACCCAGTTGTTGTACCACATTGTTTTTTATGGATGAGTAATAGTCCATGGTATACATGCCTCCAAATACTCTTTTTTTCATTCATCAGTTGATGATAGCTATTGTGAATAGTTATGCAGATTTCTCTTTGACAGATGGATTTAATTTCCCTTAGATCTATTTCCAGAAGTGGCAATGCTGGATCATATGGTACTTCTGTTTTTAGTTTTCTGAGGAGCCTCTATACTGTTTTCCACAATGGCTGTACTATTTACATTCTCAGAAATAGTGTGCAAGTGTTCCATTTTTGCCATGTACTTGCCAACACTTGTTATCCTTTGTCTTTTTCATAAGAGCCGATCTTGACAGAGTAAGCTGATAGCTCATTGTGCTTTGGATTTGCATTTCTGTGATTAGTGATTTTGATTATTTTTTCATGTACCTATGGGATATTGGTATGTTTTCCTTTAAGAAATGTCTCTTTAGATAAATAGCTCATTTTTAATTGGATTTTTTTGGTATTGTGTTGTATGAGTTATTTAAATAGTCTGGATATTAACCCCTTATCAAATAAAAAAACTTGTAAATCTTTATCCATTTCTGTTGGTAGCCTCTTCTTTATATTGATTGTTACTTTGCACACAAAAGCTTTTTTATCTCTATGAAAACTCGTTTATCTATTTTTGCTTTTATTACCTGTGCTTTTGGGATCTGATCTACATATTCCTTGCTCATTCAAATGTTTTGAAGTGTGTTCCTCTAATAATCTCAAAATTTCAGGTTTTATATTTGGGTATTTAGACCATTTCAACCTGATGTTTTGACTATGACTTAACACATGAAGTCAGGTGTGGAATTTTCTATTTTTAGTATTATGTGGATATAAAAAAAGTGTGGGATTTTTGGAGAATTTTTAATTTCAGATTTGGAAATTGGAGACACTCAACATAAAGTGCACTTGCTCTCTCTCTCTCTCTCTCTCTCTCTATATATATATATATATATATATGTATATACATATATAATATACATATAGAAACAAAGCATCTGTGATAAAATACCTTGTTTTACACTAACATAAATATCAATTAATTATACAAAATTGTAATAAATAAGGGTGCTAGGAAAGAAAAACACATTTTGATGTTTAAATGTAAAATGAAAAAGAAAGAGTAGATGAAATGAAGATACATCAATTGATATTCCAATTGGAATAAATCAATTTTATAGTGTAGCCCAGAACCAAAATGACTACATCTGAGAATCCGTTTAACAATAAACAGACTATTACATGATCAATAGAAAGAATGGTTTTATTATTTTTTATTATTTTACACTATATAACTATCGACAATTTCTCAAGTACATAAAGCTTTGATTTTGAGAATGGACTGAGCTTATATAACTAGTGGATATCTCTCAAGAAGATGTCCTCAGAAACACAGATATCTAAGAAATCCTAAAACGTCAATGGTCCGAACTCCTTGGATATCATAATAGAAACTTGTTTTCAACATAGTTTAAATAGAACTGTGTAGATTTTATAGAAATGTTAAATGAAACCAGATATGAGGATCTCTCCTAAAATCCCCCTTTACACTGTTCTTAGATGCTAGAACATATGATTTTACAAAAAGTTATATTTTTATTACTATAATTTTATTTGAAACTCTTCTTTGATAGGGTCTTCATAATAAATTTGACTTTTTGAAATCTGTGATATGAAGTTGTCTTAGGTATTCAGTGTGAACAGTTTTAAGATTTGATCTAGAATGATGGTCTCTATTTTGGCTTTTCATGAATTTTGTCCATTTTTTTAACACTAGGATCATATGTAGAATAGTCCAGATACACAAATTCTCCAATTACTCACTGAAGTAGATTGAATGCCTTGTATAATTCAATTGCACTTTTTATTATTTCATTGAAAATTAAGTAACTAGTAAAATTATTGAGACATTTTGCAATTCCAAATAAATTAAATATATTTGGAGACAAAACTATCACCCAAATAAAATGAAAGTTTCTATTTACTGACAGTACAAAAGGAATTGTTTCTTATAGAAGAATGCTAAGCAGCATATATCCCTTAAGGGGCTGGCATTGTGGTGCAGCCAGTTAAGCAGCTGTCTGTGGAGCCTACACCCAATATGGATGTTGGTTTGTGTCTCAGCTGCTCCACTTCAAATCTCAATCCCTGCTAATGTGCCTGGGACAGCAGTAAGGATGGCCCAAGTGCTTAGACCTCTGCACCCATGTGGGAGGCCCAGATTGACTCTTGGCTTTGGTCTAGATCAACTCTGGCTGTTGAAATGATTTGGGGAGTGAACCAGCAGATGGAAGATCTCTCTCTCTAACTCTGTCTTTCAAGTAAATAAATAAATATTTTAAAAAAAAAATCTCCCTCCAGTGGTCTCTGAAAAATCAATTATATTGAACTTTGTGGGTATTAAATATTGTAAATATGGTCCTCTTTGAAGGAGAGTGCTCTAAAAATGCCCTTATCCACTTTGTATTCTAAGTACAACTTGGCTGTACTCTATAGTTTTCAACTGGAAGGATTATGTACAACCTGTTACATTTTTTCACCTGGGGACATAGCAGCTAACAGTAAAATGTGCTATAGATATTACTATTGTGAAGGAATACCTGACTTCAAGCAGATCATTTAATACAACATTCCAGGGCCGCTGCTGTGGCTTAGCAGGTAAAGCTGCTGCCTAGTGCTGGTATCCCATGTGGGTGCCAATTCAAGTCCCAGCTACTGTACTTCTGATCCAGCTCTCTGCTATGGCCTGGAAAAGCAGTAGAGATGGCCCAAGTGTTAGGCCCCTGCGCCTGTGTGGGAGACCTGGAAGAAGCTCCTGGCTCTAAATCAGCTCAGCTCAGTCCATTGCGGCCATCTGGGGAGTGAATCAGCAGATCAGTGCCTCTGCCTCTCTGTAACTCCGACTTTCAAATAAAAATGTAAATCTTTAACAAAATACAATATTGCTGGCATAACTGCAGCTAATTTTTGCTGCTAGCATGCTTTGGAAACTGTACCTTAAATTTTAGTGAACTTTACTAAATATCTCAAATAGGTCATTATCCATTTCTACACCTGGATGTAGGATGGCATAAATTAATTTTATTGAATTCTATATAATTTCTCATGTGGAAATATAATAAATTGCCTCATTATTAGTGAGGGATTATAAATATGTTGTTTATTTAATTATGCTTTCTACCATTCTCAGAAGTATACTGGTTTGGATTAATTGTAAGATCATGCTATTTATAACCCACATTATCATTTTTCTATCTCCGTACTACCAAATTATGAAAACAGCTTTCCTTTTAGTCAGTGAGAAAATGCAGTAGTTTATTTTGATGAAAGTTCTATTGTTCTGAATAAGATTAAAGGCTTTGTGCTCCAGTTTTCTTATTTATAAAATGGAAGTAATAATAATAATAGAATAACCACTTCATTGTTTGGTTACAGTGATCAAGTTAGTATATTTAAATAATCTAATTAGAAAAATCTAATTAGAAGGAGTATAAAAGAATTAACTTCATGTTTTCTCAAAATTCTACATATTTGATGTAACTTCTGAAAGATCACTTTGAAAATGAAGTAAATATAAGTATTTATATAATATATAGATAATATACATATGATTATATAAAATATATAATATACATTTATATTATATAATATTAATGAGAAAAGCAATGTTGTATAGGATGTAAAGAATGTTGAGAATTAATACCAAAGTCATCCCAATACTTTTGACATGGCCAAGTTTTATTAACTTACAAATTTTCAAAGAAAGCTTAAGCACTGGTTTTACCCAAAATTCCATAATTTATTATTTCATAAAATAATCAAATATAACAACACAAAATTCTTAACATATTCAGAACTTTTTGACTGATTATATTTTACTACATCTTTTGTTTTGATTTGTATTAAAAGCTATTAAAATGATAAGGAAATTACCTATAAATTAAAGGAAGCATTATGATAATATCTGTACTTTCACAAGAATAATCAAGTGAAGTCATGTTTTATCAATGATTTTGGCTCCTCCTAAAAAATTAGCATCTTTTGTTTATGCCCAAAGTATAAAATGTGTAGTATGTGTCAGATTTGATTAGTGTGTGTATTATAATGATCATTTAAATATGTTTTTATTACTCTTTTACCAAATATATTATGAAATATGTGATCATACTAAGTTAATACAGTATTATCATGATATCCATAAATCCAATACTGTGGAACCCTCCTTGCAATCAAATCAGTAATAGTTGAGACTTTTTGTTCTGTTTGTTAAATGGTAGTCTCTATGATGGTAGTCTAAATTTCAGATCCTAAAATAATTCATATTAAATATCCTGATTGAATGTTGTAAAACCCAAAGGACTGAATTAACAGAGTAAATTGAAATGCTTTCCATTTTTAGATGCCATTATTAATTGCAAAATAGAGACTCAAAATTTTATCCTAAATTATTTTAAGCAACTACGTCTGCTAAAACATGTAAGGAATAAACACTATCAAGTTGACATAAGTTTCTTGAATAAATCTGTTTTCCAACTAGACAGGTCTTAGCAGCTTATGTTGTGTTTCCACATGGGACCTTGACAGTAGACCCTGAAACATTTTCCTTTGCATTCAATTCTGCAGAGGCCAGAAACTGATTAGTTTATATCACTGGTGTCTACAATTTCAGGAAATGAAGGCACCTGTTTCTCAATGTCTTCACTCTAAGAAACTAGCAATCCGCTCCCCCCAATATTGGATCCAAAATTTGAATGACTGATGTGTTAAGTGGGGGAAAAATGGGTGAACATTAGTGGAGAGAGAAGACATTCTCATGAAATTCTTATAAAAACTGATTTTAATCTATTTTAATTTAATTGAAAGCATTTCTTCAAAGATTTAGATTTTTTCATAATGGAACAAGTCGTTTTAAAATGTTTCAATAACCCCCCTCCCCCAAACTTAAGCTAATACTCTATCCAGAAAACTATGCATAATCTCTCTGAAATAATGTTATTAACATCCCTAAGATGTTATTATTTTGCAAGTCTCTTGACTGCATCTATAAAAATGTAGCAACCACATTGTACTCCAGGTATTGACAAAAAGTATACATAAGGATTCAGATTTGATTTCCTTGGTTTTGTGTTTCATTATAAAATGCTTATTTCTATGCTATTATCTTAGGAATTTTTTCCTGAGATACTTATTAATAATAATATGTTGGAAGTTTATTCATGAGGCTTGGAAAATATTGCTTCTTGATTGTCTAGTCTCTGAATCATGTTTCAGTTTCCACTCCAGGTGAACACTTGGGGCCAATACATTCTTGTATATAGTTTGAAGTTCACATTAATGTTGATTACATAGATTTGATTTTGTCTAACACATGTACAATTAACTTTCTAATACTATCTACAATTTGACCAATGTGAAAATGGAGGTGAAAAATGAAATTCCTGGTTCAAAACAGAACCAAAATTTCATAGACTACACTAACATACATGAGGACAACCTTATCTGATTGAAAGGTAGGGAAAGAAATAAGACCATCTGGCTTTTATTCAGTCTGAGAGTAGAGAACCATCTAACAGAAGGGTAAAAATCTCATATTGGTCATTCGTTATTCACAGCTGCTCACTATTTTGTGGTACAAAACTAATTGAATTCTCATGCTTCTCTAAACATTGAAGTGCAATATGAGGAATGCATTGGAAAGCATTCATATATGGATCACATATATACTTAATGATTTACAAGTTTCAAACATTGATTAAAGCATAAAAACCTACTGAAGTTCATTTTACAGCTTACTATGTGTTCTAGAATAAGAGAGAATGGTTGAATAGACAAAATTACAATGAGGAAGTTCTACAGCAAAGGGAACTTGAAAAAAGTAAATCTGTAATACTTGTAATGAATGTTAGGTAGTTCCAAGTAATTTTTCCTCACCATATGAAAATGTGACAAATTATTTTTTGCTTTCAACCTCCATCTCCAATGCTGAAGGTGTTGCCAAGTTGATTCTTAAGTGAACAAACACATATTTTAGAAAACATGGTTGTCTTTCTTGTCAGAAAATAGAAGAAAATAATGATGACAATGTGAGAATGATTTGCAGTCTCTGAGATGTGGAATATGAGCTGATGATGCATGCATTGCTACCAGAAACAAATGCAATGTAACACTGGCAGTCATGCTGGCTACAGACATTGACCATCTGTTCAAAATGAACCGCCAAAAGATCATCATGTCTTTTGATGAATAGATGCAACATTTTCAGTATTTTGACAAACCCAATAAAGCACGGCAGTGTGAAGTATATTTTTTTTAAAATAATACTCTCAATCTACCTTAGGACCCCACGTAAAGGATTTGTTCTATTCTTTATGCATGCTAAAGAGTAGTAACAGTATCGATTACCAGCATTCTTACGGGTGCTTTCTCTTCTGTGTGAGTTACACAATAGCTATTTCTATTACAATGTTAAGCAGATAATTGAAACTACTCTCAGAAGTATCATCCAAAAGCATCTGAGTTGAAAATTAAAGCAGTAATTATAAATCAGCATTTTAATGTGCATAAGGGGATATTTTGTCACCTTTTATGGGCTTGGCAGATAGGTCACAAGATGCTGCAAAACACTGGATTTATGTCTAATTGCCAATTTTCAAAAAGATAATTCCAGTAAAACACCTTCTCTGCATTGAAATTGGAAGAGCAAAGTTACAAAGATAGAAGGAAGTCATGGGTTCTAAAAAGGAGTATTGAAAAAGTAGTTGAGCATTTATGTCAGAATAGTGGCAAGTAAGGCTTGATTGACAAACATGGACCACATTTTGGAAAGCATAGATACCAGGCTATAGCATTTGGTGATGGGAGCCATTATAATAATTATGCACAAAGGGGAAGTACAAGCAAATATTTTGAAATGCCTAGTGAGAGGTTCCATTTAAATTATGGATATATTGAAAGCAATATATTGAAACAAAAGAAACAGTGATTAAAAAATAAATGGGCCATTTTAAGGGATTTAGCAGAGTCTGGAGAAAGCAAATCATTTGGAGCTCTTTGACACTGTAAAGACCCAGTGTAGAACTGTAGTACTTAGAACCAATATTTGTCTCAGGTGTCCTACATACCTAGGGTAATGTCATCTTTTGCTTCATAAAGCACAGAGTACAAAATCTCATTTTAACAGCTTCTCCTTTAGTTTCTTAGGCAACTCAGCAGTCTATGTAGAAAACAGACTTTAGCTTACAAACATTTCTGCAATGGAACCCAAGCAATGGTGTTTACTAACTTTATAACCTTAAACAAATTATCTAGTTTAAGTCTCTTTTTTCTTGTCATTTTATTATGACAGTAATGCTTAAACAATAAGATTGATGTGAAACTTCAAAAGATAATGTAGGTGTAATAGCAAGAAGTCTTTCACACACAGCAGGCATTCAATAATTTCTTATTACTGTATTATGACTACAAATGTGTAACAGTTTTTGTTTTTGGTATATCATCCATCTAAAGACACTAAAGCATTATTGATTCTGTCATGAAACAGACTAGGGTTTTATCCGTAGCTGTGTAACCTATTAGCCATGCACTTTAAAATAAGTTTTTAACTACTTTAAAGCACCCATTTCTTCATCTGTAAAATAAGGATAGTAATATTGCCTACTTCACAGAATTGAGATGGGAATTAAATGAGAAAATGTCTTTAGGCACTGTATATATCTATTACTAACCATGTTTTGGATGATACTTATTGGTAAACTCTCTTGGAATCGGTAAGGATTTTTATATATTTTTGGATTACAATCACATTAGTTCTTTTGGCCATCTTTTGCTCAGAAGACTCTTCTTTGGTCTTTTATACATGATGAGCATTACTATGAACCAATTTTTGAGAATAGCTGATAGTTAAATTATAATTGACAAAGAAACATTTAAACTGTGATTGGCTAAATATTATCCTCTGAATTTATTTGTATTCTCCTTATCCCTGTGGAGTCATTTGTTGTTCTTGAACCTATTTGACAGGCAGAGAGACAAGATAGAGACACAGACAGACAAATCTTTCATTCACTGGTTCACTACCCTGATTGGCCTGGCCCATCTTTGTCTATTGTAGGCAAAGTCAACAGCTTTTGAACTTCATCCAGGTCTCCCACATAGGTGACAGGGACCTGATATTTGAGCCATCACCTGCTGCCTCCCAAGGTGTGTGTTAACAGGGAGTTGTATTGGAAACAGAGCTGAGACTTGAACCCAGACACTAATCTATGGAATATAAAGTCTCAAGCATCATCTTAACCACTGTGCTAAAATACCCTCTGATGAACTTAGAATTTTACTGCAGTATTCCTTCTCTGAATTCTTCTGGACGAACATCTCCATTTGTGCATTCGTTTGATATTGTACTGATTATTTTCTATAATCAAATTTTCATGTAAGAAAAGGGACCATAATGCATAACATATCCAATATTTTCCAATTTCTCAATGTTATTTGATTTTGTTTTAGAGTAAAAGTAAAAATCTATGTGCGTACTTTTCCAAGTAGACATTGAGCTGTCCAGCATAGAAATGAAAGCATATTTTTACCACCAGCATGCAGCAAGATGCCTGGAACTTTGTAGACATTAATGTTTGAACTGTCTTTTTTATCAATAGCACCTGGGAATGAGCCAGGTTAATTTTAAAAGCTTACATATGGAAATCCACTTACCATCATTTTAAATAATAGTAAAAAAATCCAAAATGTGTGTTGACCTAACAGAACAAAACTGGTTTATTCCTAATTTATCAATTAAGTTGGTTTCCTTTAACTCATTACTTAAGTATTTTGTTAATTTTTTCTATTTTTAAATCCTTTCCATAACCTGCAAATACCATCAATTAAATATCATAATTTGAGCAATTAAGAGAGAATAGATAGCTATGTAAATGAAATGAAACCAAGTGAAATAGACACACAGATGAAAATACACCATGACCAATTTATCATCTGTAATATTAACTCAGATGTCTAAGAAAAAGATGAAAAATTCAGTTTTATTGGAAATCTTATCTCTATTCTGGAATTTTATTTAAACCACACCTGTGTGACATTATAAATAGACACAAGTGCCATCTCCAAGTTTTCTTTAACTATATTAGTTTCTATAGGACAGAAACTCCTCTTCCTCTTCCTCTTTTTTTTTTTAATGTCTATATATTGTCTGTATTGTCTGTAGAGATCTTTTGGCCTAATATATTGCACCCCTTAAGATAATGGGTATGTATGTGAAATTTTTTAAAACTAGTTATTTGTTTGAAAGAGTTACACAGAGAGAGCTTCCATTCGCTGGTTCACTCCTCAAATACTCGCTTCTCAAAGGGTTGCAACTGTCAGCGATGGGCCAGGCTGAAGCAAATAGCCAGGAGCTTCATCCAGTTCTTCCACATAGGTGACAGGGGCCCAAGCACTTAGCCATCATTTGCTGCTTTCCTACATATATTAGAAGGGAGCTGGATTTGCAGTGAGCAGCTGGGACTTGAACCTGTGTCCATATGGGATGCCATCATTGAAGTCAGCAGCCTAACCCTTTGCAACACATCCTCAGTCCCAGTGTTAATTTTTACTGTATACACTAAGCACCTAATTTTTTGCCCTATTCATAATTTATCAAATGCTAGCTCAAAACATGATATTTATGAAAAATAAAAAAATATATTTATAAACTCTTCAAATTCATGTTTTGAAAGAATCTTCTAATTTTATTCTTGAATACTGTCAGAACATCAGTGTATAAAGACAATCCAGTTTAGCTTAGTCTTTAAAAGCAATGTCAGCATCTAATCATGATTGCTGAGTGTTATCGTTACTTTTTCTATAGCCATGAGAGATATTTCAGTAATTATACACTTCATCCTTTGATAAGTCCATAACAATCTGAGAAAGTGAATTTAAGATACAGATTTTTTCTGGAGATATTTATCTGTTTGAAAGTTATTTACAGAAAAAGAGGGAGAAACAGAGATAACTTCATCTAGTTCTCCTGCATGGGTGGCAAGGGCACAAATACTTGGGTCATCCTCTGCTGCTTTTCCAGGCATGTTAGCAGGGAGCTGGATGGGAAGTAGAGCAGCCTGGACTTGAGCCAAGGCCCATATGGGTTGTCAGCTTTGTAGGTGGTGGCTCACATGTCCAAAGGGCAGCCCTTAAGAATAATTTTTAAAAGGTAAAAACAGAAAAAACAGCCTTAGGCTCTCCTTTTTTTTTGTTTTGGTTTTGGTAATGAGAATTAAATAAATAACTGTATCCTTTTCATGTGGCAAAAAGGAAAATCAACACCGAAATTGAAAATCAACTATGGAAATTATGTAAGCCCTCTTTTTAAAAAATGATTTATTTATTTGAAGGCAGAGTTACAAAGAGGCAGAGGCAGAGGGTGAGAGAGAGGTCTTCCATCCATTGGTTCACTCCCTGAATGGCTGCAACAGCCAAAGACAGGTGATCCAAAGCCAGGTGCCAGGAGCTTCTTCTGAGTCTCCCATGTGGGTGTAGGGGCCCAAGGACTTGGGCCATCATCGACTGCTTTCATAGGCCATAGCAGAAAGCTAGATCAGTATGGAGCAGCCTAATAATAATTGACAGAATTAAAAATAAGAGAACAATCCAACATGGGAAGCAGGATACACAGCAGACTCATAAAAGGACAAATGCCTTAAACAGCACTCTGGCCTCAGAATCATCCCTTAAGGCATTCAGATCTGGCTAAAAAGCCTATGAGAGTATTTCAGGCACGGAAAATCAAGACACTATAGGGAAAAAAAAATGACCTGAAGGAAAGATCTTTGTGAGATTCTGGGGGAAAGAAAGCGCCATCAAAGAAGGAGGTACCTTTTTCTGAAGGGAGGAGAGAACTTCCACTTTGATTATGGCCTTGTATATGTAAGTTCACAGTTTGTGAAATTAAGAGGCTTCCATAGCCTTGGCAGCTCATGACAAGAGCCTTGGTGATTACTGACATCATAAATAAGAGCGTCATTGGTTAAATCAACGACAAGAGTTGCTGTGCATTTGTTTCCCATTAGGACCTCTGTCCTTAATGTGTTATACTATGAGGATGAATGGTAAAACTACTACTCAGACAGTACTTTTACTTTGTGTGTCTTTGTGGGTGCAAACTGTTGAAATCTTTACTTAGTATATACTAAATTGATCTTCTGTATATAAAGATAACTGAAAATGAATCTTGATATGAATGGGATGGGAGAGGGAGCGGGAGATGGGATGGTTGTGGGTGGGAGGGAGGTTATGGGAGGGAACAAGCCACTATAATCCAAAAGTTGTACTTTGGCAATTTATATTTATTAAATAAAAATTCAGAAAGTAAAAAAAAAAGAAAGTATAAAATAAGCATTTATTTAAGTGCATTGCAGCAAATAGTTTATGTGAGGGCTCTTCAAAATGGTCATGGAAAATACTTACCTTTTAATTCCATTTTCTTTGGAATTTATTTCCATCTCATACGTCCATATTTCCTAGGTGGTCTGGATGTTTCTTTACTGTAGATATTGTATCTTATGTTGAATTACTTTACTTTCTCATAAAAGTTTTGAAGAGCTGGGTGTTATTTCTAAAGATTTAGTTTATTTTAGAGATTTAGTACTGCTTTATTTGAAAGGTAGAGTTGATGAAAGAGGAAGGGAGGGAGGGAGGAAGGAAGGAAAGAAGGCAGGCAGGTAGGCAGGCAGAAAGGGAAAAGAGAAAAGAAAAACAAAAAAAAATCTTTGATTCGCTGGTTCACTTCCCAAATGGCTGCAATAGCCAGAGCTGGGTCAGGCTGAAGCCGGGAGTAGGAACTTCATCCTGGTCTTCTGCATGGGCAGCAGCAACCCAACTATTTGAGCTATCATACACTGCCTTCCCAAGCACATCAACAAGAAACTAGAACAGGTGCAGAGTAGTCGGGACTTGCACTGGCACACTGATATGGGATGCCAGTTTTACAAGTGGCAATTTAACTGCAGTGCCACAGTATCTGACTCAGAGAGGAGAGAGCTAGGATTTTGATGTAGCAGTGCAGACACTGCTTGGGTTGCCTATATCCTGTATCAGAGTGTTTGATTGAGTCCTCACTCTGCTTCCAATTCAAGCTTCACGGGTGACAGCAGATCATGACTCAAATAGTTGGGTTTCTGTCACTGGTGTGGTGACTTGAACTGAGTCCCTGATTTTTGGCTTTGACCTGGCCTAGCCCAGCCTCAGCTGTTGTGAGCCTTTTAGGAATAAACCAGTAGATGATCTCTCTCTTTCTCCATCTCTGTGTCTCTGTCTCTCTCTCTTCCTTTCAAATAAAAAAATGATAAAATTCAAAGAAGCACTGGTTAAACACTGATAGACAACAAATAAAAAATATAGAACTCAGGTAATGGCTTTACTTGTATATAGTATCTACGTTCTTTTTAAGTTGTTTAAAAGCTCAAACTTTATTCCATTTAAAAAAAAATTAAACCTCAGACTTTAAATCTTTGACAACTGAAACAAAATGTAGATTTATACCTCTAGGACCAATTATCCAGATCCCCAATTCCCTCTAACATGTGCTGACATTGATACATCATTTAGTATTCAAATCATAGGCATTGTGATGACCATAACTATTGCAATTTAGACATTCTGAAGCCTGGGTGATTCTATCCCTGATGGCCATGTTAAGAGAAACAGCTGCCCTCGTATATGTACAATTGGGACATTTCAACATTGCAATTTTTCAACACATTTCACCATTTACTAGCATAAAAACGTTGTCAGAATTTCTATTATGAACCTGATTTATAGGGTTTACTATTAAAGTAGATTTAAATCAAAACTGTTTTCCAGTAGCACAGAAAATTTATTTAAAAGCAAGGTTAACTCATTTTTCATAATCCCTTGAGACTAAAATGTGTTATTTTACTTGAAACATTCTGAAAGTTGACATGATTTTTAAGTGTGTATTTTTAAATATCATCAGTTGATTCCATTTTTAAGTAAAAATCAGAATTTTCATTAAACCATATCTTGTCATAATGCAATTTTTAAAAATAGAGGACATTTTGGACAATGTACAGAATTCAATAATAGTTGAAATATATTTTCTTTATAATTTTAAAGGTGACTATTTAATTTGGAAGTGAAATAACAGGCATAGTATGCTCTGACTAATGCATATATGTTTTTTTAATCTACAATAGATATAGTTTGGGAATATTCGATTTATTCAATGAAGTAACCTAGAGCATATTTTTAAAAATGAGTACAATGTAAAGATAATGTTCCTCCATTTTTGAGAAAACAAGACTATAGAATAATTTTTGGAAAATAAATATTTAACAAATTCTTCTTTTTTATTAACTCTTCATGTAGTGGACATTTTTATTGCTGTCATGTTATCTTTTTTATTCTGTACTTTATTTTTCCAAATCAGAGTATAGACTACGAGGTTAAATTTGTTTTTATCAGTCCATCAACCCATGCCTAAGCTCAGGACATTTTTTGTTATAGCTGTCATTTTCCTTTGATTGAATGAGAAAATTTACAAATAGCAAGAAAAGCATGAAGATAGGTGCTTGATGGGGAACTAATTATTTTGAAAAATGTAAGGAATAGAAATTTTTTTTAGTTCATAGAAATTTTTTTAATTCATAGCACAATGCAAGGGGAATTTTCACTGGGCAAAATTATTGAGTCTTGGAACTGAGATAAAGTACGTTACAAGCAGAAAAAGCTAAAATAAAGTATGATATCGTGATCAGGGTAGGATGGCCATGCTCCCATGTGACTTGCAATTCAAATTTCAGTGCAGTTAGAGATTTATAGGCTGTTCATTAACCCTGTTTCTCATCATCTTCTAAGAGGTATCTAACTGTGTGAGTGTGTGAATACATATTTTGATAGGAAAATGTTCAAGTTTTGGGTGCTTAATAAGGAAGCATAGTTCACATGTTTTATTTTAAGGATCCTATTGACCTCACAGCTCTGCTCAACATAATTTTTCCTAGTATTGGGTTTTCTTTTAAAACAGCAATGTACAGAATACTTATAAGTTACTGCACTAGGAACTTTTTAGTTGTACACAGATGGATGGATCCTCAATTACAGGCAGCCAAGGTTATGAAACTCCCAAATACCTGCATCTCTATGTAATTCTTAGGGACTGCAGAGTTTCCTGTGAAAGTGAAATATTGTTTGATTGATGTTCCTTTGTGGAAAGTTGCTGAGATCTCTCTCGAGCTGACACCGAGTTCTACTGCCCAATTCCTAGGTGCTTGAGCATTGTACACATTGCACACATGAGTGGGAAGTTTGCAAGCTCCTCATCTTCCCAGAAGTGTAGGCTCATCTCATTTATAAGCCATTCTGAGGTGAATGCTTTGGTATCAATCATTTCATGCTGCCTCTGTGACTCAAGAAACACTGCTGAGGTTGAAGAGAGTCTGAAAACAATTCCTGATTATGGGTCTTCTCATGTCTATTCCATGTCACTTGGCTTCCAGAAGATCCTGCATTCTTTATGCTAGTACTGAGAATGACAGACTTTATACATGGCCAAACTTCTTAGATCGTTTACCCCCCATTTCCCCTGCCCTTGGCATAATTAATTTTGTGGGTAATGTCCTTTTTATAAGAGCAGACAGTGCTGATGATAGACGCAAATTGTCAGGACTTGCCCCTAAAGCAAGCTGGTAATATTTTGTTTCTCTCTCCCATCTCTTAAGTTTCAATGATTCCATTCAAATAGCACTTTTCTCCCCAGGATTCCTATTTTTTAAGAATCAGCCCCATTCCCTAAGACACATGTAATTTGTGTATTTAAAATTACATGTTGAATTTCAATGATAGACTATTTACACATTTTTAAAATGATGTTGAAAACTTAAGTATAACAAAGTAATAGAGATGATTCAAAACACATTAACTAGTGGGGTCGACAGTACTGATCCATGTTCCTGACTTTTCTTGTGTTGCAGATTAACCAGCAAATGCAGAGGCCAAAGCCTTAAGCAGTTTATAGGTGTCCAGAGAGCATATTTAGCTTAATAACTTCCTGTAGGCTTGGTCCCCTACTGATATTTTAGATAGAGCTACATTTCACCCCAGGTATCAGCCCAATAGGATATATTTTTACTCAGTCACACATTGACACAAGATGATGAATAATGGGGATGTTGTTCACTCAAAATGTCTTAAGGCACTAACACACTGATAAAAGCTTCGAGAATAAACAATTTAGAAAGTATTTGTCGTGGTATCGGATCTAATTGATGCTAACTTCTAAAACCTTCCAATCTGACTTTGGCAATGGATACTTAAATGACATCAAAATCATTGGTTAAAAAAAAAGAAAAAAATAACATAAATCAAGCTTGGAATTTAAGGATCCATCTTCATTCTTTTACTTGCAAATAGCTAGTTGTTCCAGCACCATTTGTTGCAGATACAGTTATTACCCCCTCACCTACTGGGCTCAGCATTCTTTGGCAAAAATCAACTACCCATAGTATTTTTTATGTTCTCAATTGTAATCCAATAGAGTATGTATATGTTGTTATCCCAGTACTATACAATTTTGATAATTATAGCTTTATAATATAAGATGTATTGAAATCAGCAAGGAGGAGTCTCCAAAGTTTGGTTTTTTTTTTTTTTCTTTTTCAAGTTTTCAAGTTTCTTTTGACTATTTAGGATTCTTTGGAATTCTTTAAGTCCATTTCTTTCAAGAGTGTCTTATATTTTCCAGTATATAGATCTTTTACTTCCCTAGTTAAATCTGTTATTTTGATTCTATCATAAATACAACTGATTTCTTGAGTTCCTATTTTCATGATGTGTCACAATGATGTGTCACAATGACTGTACAAGTTTTCCCAACAACAGTAGATTAGGGTACTATTTACCCACATCCTTGCCAGTATGTATTGTTTGATGATTTCTATGTGAGAACCTTATAACTGGGGTGAGGTGAAACCTCATAGTGATTTTGATTTATGTTTCCCCAGTGATTAGTGAGCCTAAACATTTTTTCATGACCTGTTGGCCATTTGAATATCTTCTTTTGAAAAAAACCTGTTCAAGTCCTTTTCCCATTTAAATGGATTGCTTGTTTGGTTGTTGAATTTTGAGCTTCTTACAGATTCTGCATATTATTCCTTTATGAATTACATAGTATGCAAATATTTTCTCCCATTCTGTCAGTTACCTCCAGTTTGTTGAGTATTTCAGAAATGTCTTAGCTTGCCGGCGCCACGGCTCACTAGGCTAATCCTCCGCCTTGCGGTGCCGGCACACGGGGTTCTAGTCCCAGTCGGGGCGCCGGATTCTATCCCGGTTGCCCCTCTTCCAGGCCAGCTCTCTGCTATGGCCAGGGAGTGTAGTGGAGGATGGCCCAAGTGGTTGGGCCCTGCACCCGTATGGGAGACCAGGAGAAGCACCTGGCTCCTGCCATCGGATCAGCGCGGTGCGCTGGTCACAGCACACCAGCTGCGGCGGCCATTGGAGGGTGAACCAACGGCAAAGGAAGACCTTTCTCTCTGTCTCTCTCTCTCACTGTCCACTCTGCCTGTCAAAAAAAAAAAAAAAGAAAGAAAGAAAGAAAGAAAGAAATATCTTAGCTTGTTGTAATAGCATTTGTCTATTTTTGCTTTGGTTTTCTATGCTTCTGGAGTCTTTTCCAAGAAGTCATTGCCTATGACAATTTCTTGCAGACTTTGCTTAGTATTCTCTTGTTTGAAGGTATCAAGTAATAGATTTAGATCTTTGATCCGTTGTGAGTTGAATTTTGTATATGATGGAAGGTAGATGTCTTGTTTCATACTTCTGCATGTAGAGATACAATTTCCCCAGCACCTTTTGTTGAAGAGACTATCCTTTCTCCATGGCTTGATTTTTAACTCTTTTTTATTAAAGTTTTGTTCGTTGTAGATGTGTGGATTTATTTCTGGTGTTTCTACTTTGTTCCATTAATCTACATGTCTATTTTCTTGCCAGAAACAGTATGTTTTGTTTATAACTGCCTTATAGTATGTATAGTATACAGTATAGTATGTATGCCTTGTAGTAGTATTGTGATGCCTCTGGAATGTTTTTGTTGTTTAAGATTGCTTTAGTTATTAATATGAATATATGATTTTTAGTGTTGTTTTTCTAGATCGGAGAGGAATGTCATTGGTATTTTGATTGGGATTACATTAAATCTGTAAATTGCTTTCAGTAGTATGGATATTCTGAAATATTAGCTTTTTCAATCCACGGACATGGAAAATTTTTCCATTTTTTGTGTCTTCAATTTCTTTAACTAATGTTTTATAATTCTCATTGTAGAGCTCTTTGACTTACTTGGTTAAAGTTATTCCAAGGTATTTAATTTTTTAGGTAGCTATTGTCAATGGGATTTATCTTACAAATTCTTTCTCCATAATAACATTGTCTGTATTTAAAGGGTACTGATTTTTGCATGTTAATTTTATATTCTGCAACTTTACCAAATTCTGTTAGGTGTTCCAATAGACTCTTAGTGCAGTGTTTTGGATCCCCTATATATAGAATCATGTAATCTGCAAACAGAGATAACTTGACTTCCTCCTTTCCAATTTGTATTCCTTTGATTTATTTTTCTTGTCTAATGGCTCTGGATAAAACTTCTAGTACTCTGTTGAATAGCAATATTGAAAGGGGCATCCTTTTCTGGTTCTGGAACTCAGTGGAGAAATGCTTCCAAGGTTTCCCCATTCAATATGATGCTGGCTGTGAATTTGTCATAAATTGCCTTGATTGTGTTGAAGAATGTTCCATCTATACCAAATTTGCTTAAGGGTATTATCATAAAAGCATGCTGTATTTTTAAGTGCTTTCTCTGTCTCTATTGAGATAATCATATGGTCTTTATTCTTAAATTTGTTAATGTGATGTTTTTATTGATTTGTATATGGTGAATCATCCCTACATACCAGAGATAAATCCCAGTTGTTCCAGGTGAGTTATCTTTCTGATGCATTCTTGACTTTGATTAGCTAGTATTTTGTGGAGGATGTTTTCATCTATGTTCTTCAGTGTTGTTGGACTACAATTCTCTTTTTCTGTTGTATCTTTCTCTGGTTTAGGGATTAAGTGATGCTGGCCTTGTAGAAGGAATAAGAGATGATCACTCTCTTTCAATTGTTTTGAATAGCTTGAGATGAATTGGAATGTGTTCTTTAAAAGTCTGGTGGAATTCAACAGTGTAGCCATCTGTCCCTGAGCTTTTCTTTTTTGGAAATAACTTAATTATTATTTCAATCTACATCTTGGTTCCTGGTCTGTTTAGGCTTTCTCTGTCATCAGGACTCAATTTCTAAACCTTCATGACTTGAAGATTATATGTGTGCAGGAATCTATCCATTTCTTCTAGATTTTCCAATTTGTTGACATGTAGTGGTTTGTAATGATTCTTTTTTATTTCTGTGGCTACATTGTTACATTGTTACATCTCCTTGTTCATCTTTGATTTTATTAATCTCGTTCTTCTCCCTCTTTATTGTGTTTAGCTGGCCAATGGTGTATAATTTTATTTTTTTTTTAAAAAAAGATCTTCATTTCACTGATTTTTTGTATTGTTTTTTGATGTTTCAATTTTGTTGATTTCTTATCTGATTTTAATTATTTCTTTCCTCCTACTAATTTTGGGTTTAATTTTTTTCTAGATTTTTGAGATGCATTGATAGATCATTTATTTAATGCCTTTCCAGTTTCTTGATGTAGGCATTAATTGCTATAAACTTCCCTCTTAACATGGCTTTTCATGTATGTTTTGATATGATGTGTTGTAATCTTCATTCATTTCTAAGAATTTGTGATTTCCCTTTTGATTTCTTTTGTGACTCACTGTTCATTCAGGAATTCAGTCTATGTGTGTTTGCATATGTTCTAGAGACACTTGAGTTGTTAATTTCTAGCTTCATTCTGTTTTGGTCAGACAAGAAACATGGTATGATTTCAATTTTTTGAATTTGCTTAGACTGCCTTTATAGCCTAACATATGGTCTATACTAGAGAAAGTTCTATACACTGATGAAAAGAAAATGTTTTCTCCAACTGTAGAATGAAAAGTTCTGTAGATGTCCATTAGGTCCATTTAGTCCATAGTGTAGATTAGATCTATTGTTTCTTTGTTGATTTGCAGTCTGCTTGATCTATTCATTGATGAAAGTGGGATATTGAATTCCTCCAGTACCACTGTATTGGAGTCTATGCCTCTTTAAATCCATTAACATTTGTTTTAAATAGCCAGCTAGCCTGGCATTGGGTGCATATATATTTATTTTAATCATATCTTTCCATTGAATTGATCCCTTAATCATTAAAAAAAAATGTCTTTTTGTCTCTTTTACCAGTTTTGGTGTTAGTCTATTTTGTCCAATATTATGGTAGTTACATATTTTTTTTGCTTTTCGTTAGGACAGAATATTTGTTCTTTCATTTTCAGTCTGCATATATCTTTGTTGGTGAGGTGTGTTTATTGTATGCAGTACATAGATGGGTCTTGTTTTTTTAATCCATTCAGCCAGTCTGTGTCTTTTTAATTACAGAATTTATGCCATTTACATTCAAGGTTGCTAGTACTAAGTAACAATGTGACCCTGCCATTTTTCCATATGTATTCCTATTGCTTGCTTTGGGTCCTTTGCACTTTTACTAGGATATTTTCTGCCTTCACAGTCTTCCTTGATGATTATTATTTTTCTGTGTTTTTGTGTATAGCACATCCATTCTTAAGCATAATTTATAAGGCTGAATGAGTATTGACAAATTCTTTCAATTTCTCTATGTTATGGAAGGTCTTTATTTCACTTTCATTCATAAATGAAAGTTTTGCAGATATAGTATTCTGGGTTGGGAATTTTTCTTCTCTGAAGATTTGGAGTATATCTCTCCATTCTCTCCTAGCCTATAGGGTTTCTGATGAGAAATCAACTGAGAACTTATTTGAGATCCTCTGAAATAAATCAGGAGTTTCTCATGCACATTTTAGAATCCTTACTTTATGTTCTAATGTTGAAAGTCTGACTACATTGTGTCACAATGAAAATTTTTTTCTGGCCATGTCTATTTAGGAGTTCTATGCACCACAAGTATTTAGATGTCCCTTTCTTTCTCCAACATAGGGGCATTTTCTGCTATTATTTCAGGTAGATTTTTAATGCACTCTCTCTCTTTTCATACCTTCAGGAGCTCCTAAGACCTGTATGTTGGGTTGTTTGATGGTATCCCATAAATTTCAAATATTGTTTTAAATTTTTCTAGTTCATTCTATCTATGATATTTCTAAGAATTTGTCTTCTTGCTTGGATATCCTTTCTTCTGCCTTACCAAGTTGGTTGTTAAGGGTTCCCACTGTATTTTTATTTTATTTGACATTTTTAACATTTCATTTTGATTTATATTCAAAATGTCAGGAGAAGATTTTTCATCCATGTCATGTATGGATTTCTTTCACTCACCAATTTTTCTCTCATTGCTTCTGAATAATCCTGTGATCATGTTTTTAATTCCTTCTTAGGCATTTCATCAATTTCTTCATCTTCATATTCTAATATTGAAGAGCTGTTGTATTTCTTTGTGGGAGTCATGCTTTCTTCCTTGTTCTTGTTTCTTGTATTTCTGGATTTATTTTTGAAATTTGTGGAAATACCTGTTGGTTTTCTCCTCTGATGGGTTTGATCTTTGAACTATACATCTATGGCTTAGTGAAGTGTCTGCTCTCTAAGTGAATATCCAGAAGCATGGGTTCAGTGGCAAGGAAGCTTTGGTCAGTGTTCCAGGGTGGAGGGGGTATCCAGGGTGACACCTAAATTGGTGTGGTAGAATCCTCTATTGTCAGCAGAGGGCATGATATGAGCTCCTCTGTTAATGTAATCACACCTTCACATCCTCTTTCCAAGATACTCAATGCCTGGGGTTAGCCCATAGTGAACCATATGGTCACCTGTGCTGACACACAAACCGCACAAAGAATCTGCCCAATCCTTAATGTGAGCACTGATCCCTCTGCAATGATGACCCCAGGCAATCAGGGAGCTCAGTCAGAGTCTATGGCACTGCACACAGTCATTGCCCAGAGACCCAGTTATAACCTGTGCCTTATCCTGCAGTCACAGAGTCCCAACAGTCACAGAGCACAAGTCTCCCACAATCACAGAGTGCAGAGTATCTGGGGAGCAGACTTTTGTGGGGCTGCTGCTGGTGTTAATCCTCAGCAGTCTAGGCAAATCTCACTGGCTCACGTGGAGTGCAAGAATGTAGCTCTGGAGCTAATGCCCCAGAACTCCCCAAACTGCAGGATGCAGGGGCTCTGTCCTTTGCTCTACATGTTGCTCTGTATCTGACTATGATGCTGGGCAGAGCAGGGGAGAGGTGCACTGTGTGACATTTCACTGCAGAGTATGGTGTTCTGTGTGCATGCGGGAGGGGAAGAAAGAAGGCGATGCGGCTTACCTGCGCCAAGCCTGGCAGTTGCTCAGACCCCAGTCAGCTCTCCAGGAAGTAAATGCGTTAACTGTGGACTTCCCTCTTAGCTAAAACTGTGAGCAGTGGGGCATGCAATGATTTCTTCCTGCCTTGGGGTGGTAAGTTTGCAGCTTAAATCCAGTAGCTGGCTGCACCGTGTGGCTGACTACAGCTGTGTCTGTCTTCTCTTGTCCCATGGGTATTTTTTGTTTTGTTTTGTTTTGTTTTGTTTTGTTTTGTTTTCTTATTCTTCACTGAAAATTTCCATCAGCCAGAGCCCTGGAAAGGTAGTCCTTGCTTTGTTCTTTTCACATCCCACAGCAGTTTAAGTTAGTGTGGTTATGAAGCCATCTTGGATCCTCAAACTTTTTCTCCAGGTAACATCTTTTGGATTTCTTCAGGTAAGGCATGCATGGGAATGTGATGATCCATAATTTACAAAAATATAGTTGGGAAACTCTGAAGCAAAATAACCAAGACCTTGACTCTACCAGGTGCAAAACCACTTTCATCATCTCGAGGGTGACCATGCTGCCCGCATTCACTCTTAGGTGATATATTTTGGACCCTTGAAATCACTGTTACTAAGACTGAGAAAATGGATTCTCATGTACTTGATAACAGATTTAATCTTTTGAAACTTTATTTATTTAGGAGACAGATGGGAGAGAGAGAGAGAGAGAGAGAGAGAGAGAAAGCAAAAGAGAGAATGAATCTTGCATCTGGTTTATTCCCCAAATGCCCACAATAACCAGGAGCCTGGAACTTATCTGGGTCTCCCACATGGGTGGACAGGTTCTAAGACCTTGTGCTATCATCCTCTGGTTTTTCAGGTGTATTAGGAGAAAACTGGATCAAAACCAATGAAGCCAGTATTTAAATCTGCACTCTAGTATGGGATGCTACCATTACTTATAACAGATTACTCTGCTGTGCCACAGTTCTGGCCACAACATCATGAAACTTGAATTTCAGTGTTATGCATAAAAATTTTTTTCACCTTGGTCATGTTTTTCTTGATGTTAATTTCTGAAAATTTGATATTAGGTTTTCAGAGCAAATTCCCTGTCCTGATTAGAGATAATATTCACTCAAAGGAAATAAAATCAAATGAAATACAATATCTTTTTAAAAATAAATTGTTTCTATTTAGAAGGTTTTCTGTTCATTTTTGTCATATTTTCGGACTTGGTTTTAGTGTCTTTTTTGTCTTTTGGTTTGTTGTTCCTAAATGACACCACTTGATCCTAGTTGAGAGTCTTGCTACACTTCCTAAACAACTCCCTGCTAAAGTTTTTGGAAAGGCAGCAGAAGATGGCTCAAGTACTTGGGCACCTGCTACCCATGTGGGAGACTAGGAACGAGTTCCTGCCTGCTTTGGCCTGACCCAGATTTGGCTGTTGTGGCCATTTGGAGAGTGAACTAGCAGATAGATGATCTTTACTCATTCCCCCTGCCTTCTCTTTCTGTCATCCTTTGTTACAAATAAATAAATAGGTGAATAATCTTTTTTAAAAAGATCCACATATTACTTATAAATAGTAATAAAATACTTTCTCTCTAAGTAAATTAAAATGAGTTAGTTATAGCTGAAATGTATAATTTGTACAGCCTTGATAAATTCTTTCTATACATAGCAATATTGTTAATACCATTCACGCATGTGTTAAATAATTGTTTTTTCATTGAATTCATAGTGAGTAAGATTTACCCATTGTTATACAAAGGCTGCCTAAATTATAATTTAGAACTTGAAAGTCTGAATCAAATGTTTTATAAGAAATCATAACTGTGATAGGGCATCATCATTTCTGTACATAACAATCTGGATATCATTTTAAAATATAAAATCAACAAAACAGAGTAAAAACCACATGTGAGAGATCCATTATGCATTGACATTTAGAATGTCTTCCTTATTTGTATTCAGAATACTATATTATACAATGCAATATTTATCTGTGATATTTTCTATCCTGACATGATATATGTAGATAAAAGCCAAGGAACTTTTCCTTCAACAAGGAATGTGCCCCCTCTCTAGCATAACATGTTTGATAAATGCTTCCCCTCTTTATACTCCCTCCTCTTCTGCAATTTATTTTTAAGTCCTTTGCATTCTCTGCTGTTTATTCCTCCTTGAAAATATCATGGTACACTTCCAGGCAGGTCTCATTCCCGAAATCATTTGTGAATTCACACATCTCGAATATTCACAAGTTAATCTCAGATATGCACTTTATAAATGAGACACTGATGAGTAACTCAAGGCAGCCTACAATTTGTGTTTTGGTTAATTGACTTTCTTCCTTAATTTTGCATTAAATACCATAAAAATAATTTTAATTTTATATGTTGTAAAATCTGAAGGTTTTTTATTTTTAACTTGTGATTGTTTAGTGACAAACTAGAGAATGTAAAAGGAGACAAAAATCCATGGTTAGTGCATAAGGAAGTATAAACATGTAGATTGGGAGTATTGTAGTTAAGGATTTATACCAGTATAGGCATGAAACATTTCTACAGTTGGCATTAAGACTACATTGTTATTTTTGCTGTATGATGCTTTATTTTGATATGAGGATATTTTTCTTTGCTAAACATGATCTTGAATCTTCTGTTTCATATTTATATTTAATGAGGTTTATAAATTGGCATTGATAGCTAAGAAAATTCATTTCTAGCATCTCAACAAAAGCTAAATACTTTAGAAAATTTTAAAATATTATATATTTAAACTTGGAATTTTAACCATTTCATTGTAATTTTTTAATATGGGAAGTTTCTGTGTCTAACTGTGTAGTTTAAGTTCTAATGTTTAAGGTGCATGCAAATTACAGTATTTTGTGTACACAAAGGAAAGTAGATATGATGAAAAGAATCTTATGGTAGTAGACACAGTTCTTATTTTTATTTTAACTAATGACTATATGTGTGATTTTTTTTTGAATCTCAATTAATACTAAGTATGAAGAATTTGGATTACATGGCATTTAAAATTCCTTGCAATTCTAGAGTTCTATCACATCTTAACAACTGCTGTGAAAAGCAGCCACTGTTGTAGTTCTGTTGCTCACTGTTTTTCCCAGCTGGACGTTTTATGCAGGTTCAGACAAGTTCATAATCACACATCAACAAGAAAGCCAACCAATTCTTGTGTAATCTCACTCATTTGTTCTTTCTTCTGTCATCTTCACAATTCCCCCCTTTTTTAAAGGGGAATATATTCCCAGAATTGTACAGATTCCTGAAGCTTCAGCTAGTACTGACCCCCAATACATGAATACTATATGTAATTATAAAAATTAGTGCCCCTATATCTTTTTTCTGATTGCTTTTTTAATTTTTTAAAATTTTATTTAAGTTATACAAATTTTATGTATTTCATATACACACATTTAGAAACACGGTAATATTTCCCACCCTATCCTCCCACTACCACACTCCAAACCTTTTTCCTCCTTGCTTTTGATTCCCACTCTTAATTCTTACAAAGATCTATTAATGATCGTAAAGTGAACCCTACACTAAGTAAAAGAGTTCAACAAATAGTATGAAAAAAAAAAAAAACACTCCTCAGTGGAAAAGACAGGGGCTATAAACAATCATCAAATTTCCAATGTCTTCCTAAGTACAGAATTTTTTATGTAAAACATACATTTTCTCAGCTGCGAGATTGAAGAGTGTAGCTGTATGAATTCTTATGTAGTTTCTATGTGTTTATTACAAGGTAGAAGATGTTGCCTTGTCACTTCTTGGATTCTGATTCATTGTGCCAGTTCTTTTTCTTTTTGTAATCAGCAAATAAGTGTATATATTTGGGTGGGGTACACTGTGATATTTTGATGCATGTACACATTATGGAATAATAAAATTAAACTCCATTTTATATATTAATCTATTATGTTAAAAACATTTAAAGTCTAGTTTCTTTTCAGTATTTAAATGTACAATGCCTTATTAACTATAGATACCATGCTCTCTGATCCCTGAAATTTACCATCTTGTCCTTGATAATGACCATTCAATTCTTTTTTCTAGTAGTTCAACTAATTCATCTATTTTAAAAAATTGTGTTTATTTGAGATGCAGAAAAACAGGGGGTGAGAGACATAGAAGGAGAGAGGCAGGAGCGAGGGAGGGAGAGGGAGAGAGCGAGGGCACATGAGCACATGTGCTCCCATTCACTTGTTCACTTCCCAGGTGCTTATAATGGCCAGAGGGCCAAAGCAGGTGCTACAAACTTAATCCATGACTCCCATGGGGATGGCCAGAACCCATCAGTGCAGCCTCCTAGGGTCCACATTAACATGACGCTGGAATCAGGAATCATATTAGCAGGAAGTTGGAGCCAAGATTAAACTCTGATATTATGATATTGGATTGCTAAACCAATGGCCTGCCCCTGAGTGTTATAAATTTCATATAGAAATGACATCATGCAGTATTTGTCTTTCTATGCTGGGCAGGTTTCACCCAGCATAATGTCCTCCACATCCATTCACCTAGTGGGAAATAAGATTTTCATTTTTGCTTTGAAGCCTTTTTTTTCTATTTGTGCTTTTTTAAATTTAATACACAAACCAAATGTTCTTTATATACTAATATATTGATATTAAAGTTAATTTTGTGTCTTTGCCATTGTGAAAATGCTGCCATGAACATGGGACTGCAGACATTTATCTGACATAGTGATTTCATTCCTTTGTATCTATACCCAGGTTGTATGGTAGTTCTGTTGATTAAATTTTTGAGGAATCTCCACATTCCGTTTCAAACTAGCTGTATTGCACATTGCCATCTACAGTGGTACAAGGGTTCCCTCTTCTTCACTTCTGGACTAATACTTTTTATTCAATGATTGTTTGATAATATATTTCCCAACAGGTGTGTGAATCTCATTTGCATTTTGCTAAATATCATGACTTCTGAACACTTTTCTAACACTTTTCTAACACTTTTCTAACACTTTTCTAACACTTTTTCTAATACTGTTGGCTATGTTTATATATTCTTTTGAAAATTGTCTAGTCCTTTCCTCTACTCACCTTTAAATTGTTTTATTTTCTTGCTATTGAACTCTTTTAAAAAAAAATTGATGAGCGTATCACAGAGTGGGAGAAAAGGAGTGAGAAAGAAAGAAGGATATGGAGCAGGAGAGGGAGATCTTCTATCACCTGGTTCACTCTCCAAATGTCTACAGTGGCTGGGACTGGGCCCAGCAGAAACTAGGAAGCAGGAAACCCAGCCAGGTTTCCCGAAAGGATGGTAGAGTTCCAGGTATTTGGGACATATGAATTGATAACACTTGGCTTTATATTTATTCTGAATACTTACATATATTTCTGTATAAATATCATATCATAGCGTGCGTTTGTCACTTAGTAAATGTTAAATATTCTTTCAAATTTATTCTGGCAATAATTTTTAATATCAAGTAAAATAAAGGTATTTGCTTGGAGACAAATATTTCCCTCGTGGTACTTTGCTCTTCCATTGATTTTATTGTTTAAAAATTATTCTAGGCCAGGGCTGTGGCTCAGTAGGCTAATCCTTTGCCTGCAGCGCCAGCACCCCGGGTTCTAGTCCCGGTCAGGGCACCGGATTCTGTCCTGGTTGCTCCTCTTCCAGTCCAGCTCTCTGCTGTTGCCCGGGAGTGCAGTGGAGGATGGCCCAAGTGCTTGGGCCCTGCACCCGCAAGGGAGACAGAAGAAACACCTGGCTCCTGGCTTCAGATCAGCGTGGTGCGCCTGCCGCAGCAGCCATTGAAGTGTGAACCAATGGCAAAGGAAGACCTTTCTCTCTGTCTCTCTCTCTCACTGTCCACTCTGCCTGTCAAAAAAAATATTCTCAGACCCATGTTAATCCATATCTTTCCAGCTTAGAACAGTTAATTTTTCATGAGAGCTGAAACACTAATAATCACTACAATCTTGTCTATTGTAGTTGCTAAAAATTTAGTACATACAACTGTCTTTAAACACTGACTCTGCAAACTTTGTAAAATGCATTTCTTTGTATTGCTGAGTATATTTCTATTATAATTTCCTATGTGCACAAATTCTGCCATAGTAGACTTTGTTTTTTCACTTATATGAATATGTTTTTCCTTCCATTGTCTGTTATGAAGTTTACTTTTGTAAAAGACTTTCTCTGATATTTACAAAGAACTTTGGTGGTTATTGTGGAATGAGTTTTTAAAAACCATTCTGGCTTATGCATCAATGTAACTAACTTTCAGGCTCAGTGTTACCTAGAGGACTCTTTATTTTATTATTTTTTTTAGAAAGCTTTTATTTCATGAATACAAATTTCATAGGTACAGCTTTAGGAATATAGTAATTCCTCCCTCCCACTCCATCCCATCTCATATTTCCCCTCTCATTGCATTCTTCATTAAAATTCATTTTTAATTATCTTTATATATGGAAGACTCTATACTAAGTAAAGATTTCAACAGTTTGCACCACACACAGACACATAAAGTAGTGTTTGAAGACAAGTTTTACTGTTAATTCTCATAATACAACTCATTAAGGACAAAGGTGCTACATGGGGAGTAAGTGCACAGTGACTCCTGTTGTTGATTTAACAATTGAAACTCTTATTTATGATGTCAGGGTCACCCGAGGCTTTTGTCATGAGCTCCCAAAGTTATGGAAGTCTTTTGAGTCCACAAACTCCATCAGCATTTGGACAGAGCTATAAGCAAAGTGGAAGTTCTCTCCTCCCTTCAGAGAAAGTACCTCCTTCTTTGATGGCCCCTTTTTTCCACTGGGATCTCACTCACAGAGATCCTTCATGTAGATCAGTTTTTGCCACAGTGTCTTGGCTTTCCATGCCTGAAATGCTCTATAGGTTTTATAGCCAGATTCGAATGCCTTAAGGGCCGATTTTGAGGTCAGAGTGCTGTTTAAAGCATTTGTCATTCTATGAGTCTGCTGTGTGGCCTGCTTCCCAAGTTGGATCATTCTCTCCTTTTTAATTCTATCTATTGTTATTACCAGACACTTGGTCTTATTTATGTGAACGCTTTGACACCAAATCCTATCTATATGATCAGTTACACACTTAATGTGATCACTTTAACATGTAAGATGGCTTTAGTACCACCCAGCTTAATGGGATTTGGAGTCTTATGGCAAGTTTTTAGTTTTACCCTTAGGGGTAAGTCCATGGAAGTGTGTCCTGAACTGTATATATCCTCCCTCTCTTATTCCTATTCATATTTTTTACTGGGATCTATTTTCAATTGGATTTAAACACATATGAACAATTCTGCGTTAAGAGTTCAACCAATGGTATTAAGTAGAAAAAGAAAATAGTAAAAAAAATAATAAAGTGTTCCTTCATAGTCAGAAAAAGGGCTGTTCAAGTCATTGCTTCTCATAGTGTCAGCTTCACTTCTACAGATTTCATTTTAGGTGCTCTGTTAGTTGTCATAGATCAGGAAGAACATTTGATATTTGTCTCTTTAGGACTGGCTATTTCACAAAGTATGATGTTTTCCAGATTCATCCATTTTGTTGCAAATGACCGGATTTCATTTTGTTTGTTTGTTTGTTAACCGCTGTGTAGCATTCCATAGAGTACATATCCCATAATTTCTTTATCCAGTCTTCTATTGATGGGCATTTAGGTTGATTCCAATTCTTAGCTATTGTGAATTGAGCTGCATTAAACATGGAGGTGGAGATAGCTCTTTTATTTGCCAATTTTATTTCCCTTGGGTAAATTCCAAGTAATGGGATGGCTGGGTCATATCGTAGGACTATACTCAGATTTCTGAGGTGTCTCCAAACTGTATTCATAGTGGCTTTACCAGTTTGCATTCCCACCAACCGTGGATTAGGGTACCTTCTTCCCCACAGCTATACCAGTATTTGTTTGTTGATTTCTGTGTGAAAGCTGTTCTAACCAGGGTGAGGTAAAACTTCATTGTGGTTTTGATTTGCATTTCCCTGATTGCTAGTGATCCTGAACATTTTTTCATGTGTCTGTTGGCCATTTGGGTTTCCTCTTTTGGAAAATGTCTGTTTATGTTTTTGGCCCATCTCTGAACTGGGTTGTTTGTTTTTGTTGTAGAGTTTCTTGATCTCTTTGTAAATTCTGGTTATTAATTTTTTATCAGTTATATGGTTTGCAAATAATCCCTCCCATTCTGTCAGTTGCCTCTTCACTTTCCTGACTGTTTCTTTTGCCATACAGAAACTTCTCAATTTGATGTAATCCCGGTTGTTAATTTTGGCTTTGACTGCCTGTGCCTCTGGGACCTTATCCAAGCAGTCTTTGCCTGTGCCAATGTCTTGCAGAGTTTCTCCAATATTTCTAATAATTTGAGGGTTTCAGGTCATACATATAAATCTTTAATCCATGTTAAGTGGAGCTTTGTGTAAGGTATAAGGCAGGGGTCTTGCTTCATACTTCCACATGTGGCAATCCAGTTTTTCCAGCACCATTTGTTGAAGAGACTGTCCTTGCTTCAGGGACTGGTTTTAGCTCCTTGATCAAGTGTAAGCTGGCTACAGATGTTTGGATTGATTTCTGGTGCTTCTATTCTGTTCCATTGGTCTATCCATCTATTTTTGTACCAGTACCTGGATGTTTTGATTATAATTGCCCTATAGAATGTCTTGAAATCTGGTATTGTGTTATATATTGTGACTATGTTCTTATTTTTGTATGTCCAGCCTTTTTATGTGTATTATTAACCCATATCCTGGAATCATTAGAGTGAGATCATTAAAAGTTCTAAATTGGTATCAAGTTATGTATGAATGTGAAAAATTTCCTCATTCAAACTTCAATATATCAACAGCTCTATTCTATAAATAGTAAGATTAATGGTAGAAACTGTTATGTTAATCTCACTGAAAAAGTCTTTCCTCCCCAATCTCAGTATCACCCTGGAGAGTCTAATTAATAAATTCAACTCTGTGTTAATAGTTTGACAAAGACGAAATTTTTCAGGCTTCAATAATTTTAATATTGCTTAATTTGAAATAAATTCATAAAAATTTAGAACCATAGGGTGCTAACGTGGAGTAATGGCACAAGAACAATTCATGATTTATTCTATGCAACTAATTTTAGATTAGGAGACTATGTACTTTGTGAGAATGCTTGCTTGGTTTTTGAAGATAGTTGCATTATTTCAAGGTGTGCTATGTGATTTTCAATTCATTAAGTTGTATTTACATATACTCTTCTTGTGACTCTCAATACTTTAACTGCCTCCCATTCCTCTCCATGTTTCTCCCCTCTCTGTTTCTACGTCCAGCATATTCTAGTGTATAAAAGTACTATCTGCTTCTCTTGATGCTTCATTGTCATCTAATTATTACATGTAGCTATAATTAAAGCTTCATTTCCTAGAAAATAAGGGATGAGCATTTTTCCCTTCAGTGCTTTATTAATCTACGATTTTGTAACTTGAAACAATTTGAATAAACAGAAACATCAATCTGTTCTGCTTATGCTTGGTATACTTCAGATTGCCATTTCTGTACACTATTCCCTCCCATGCATGTTTTTTCTTTCCATTGTATGAATTACCCACAATCAACTGTGGTCTGAAAATATAGGATTTCATACTATTAGCAGTTTCTGATATCCATTGGGGTCTTAAAACATATTTCCCTGGAATAAAGGGAAACTAATGTATTTTACTACATATAGCACTAAAAATATAGATGCACACACAGCAGAAAATGCAAAATGCAAACAAATGGACATCTATTTATCTAAATATTTTCTCATTGCCCATGTCTTCATACTTTGCCGAAAGTGTTTGTTTCAATAAACTGAAACACTACATTAACAGTAGTTGTCACCTGATAAACTTTTTGAGCCTATGGGTGCAAATACACGAAGGAAACATATAATATTTTTATGTGTTTTTACTTAGTTTTATGTATCTGCTACCATTTATTATCTCTCACTGATAGTGGTGTCCTCACCGTAATTAAATCCTTGCTCTTTTTACAATTTTTTAAGAAGCATAGCTTCTGATCTGCAGTCTCCAGTGGGTGTATCTAAATGGCAATGTCTAGTACATGCGCTTACACTCTAGTAAAGGAGAGGCTGGGGAAGAGCTTAGTTGGAATTTTCAGGTTGAATAATATGAAGAGGGTTCTTCTTGATAATATTGTAATCCAGATAATTCAGCTGTATAGAAAGGATTTGAAACATGGATATTTAAAACTTATGACAAATATCTACTCAAGTGTGCCTTGGAAAAGAATCTAAATTATTTTAATAGGGTTAAGGAAAGGTAGTAGTATTCAAGATCAGTAATATTGTAACGCTATTCTCTTAGATACATATTAGTTACTAATTCAGGATAAATTCTAGGAGGCAGCCTACTTTTTATAGCACTAATTACTAGGAATTATGTTTGTCTTTGTCCAATACTTTAGGTTTCTTACCTGATGTTTTGGACTTTAATAGTAAAATCATCTTGTATGTACCAAGTCTATATGCAAAACTGAAATTAATTGCATCACTTTCCTTTATCCTACAATCCGTCCATTAAGCATGATTAGAAATGTGATGGTGTTTAAGAATGATATTTTGGAAAATACTATGTTGATATGAAATTAAAAAGCAATTTAATTCTTAGAGAAGGCAGATTGGTAGACAGATGGTCAAAAGACTGACTATATGTTCAGTCCATTTAGTGCACGGTGGTGCTTTGTCTAAATATGAAAATACTCTAATAAGACATTCAAATTGAATTAAGAATTCTTCCCACACACCATTAATCATCCTAACAAATAAATGGACTTCAAAAGGGACATGAAAAGGTGTGGAATATCCCCTGAAGACATTCTAATATTGAAGAAAATGATGTAAAAATAGTTCTAATTTTTGTTGCTCCCATTGATTAAATATAGAATTTGACTAGATTCTACTAACATAATTTCTAGTGATACTGTTAAAGATTTTGCCTACAGAATATTGTCTTTGTTCAAATGTTATTATTTATCTAATACACTGTATATATAATAAATATATATTGCAAAATAGTAAATGGTATTTTTAAAGATTATATGTTTGTAGCTTTCAATTTAAATATATGTGTTCAAGAAAATTTTCTTATGCCTTGAAGTACATTTTTCTACTTCTTCATTTTTCCATATTATCTGTTTTATGTCCCTATCCAAATGTTTTAGGAAATAATTGTAATAAAGAAAGCACTGTAAAAACACATTATCTACTTCTCTAAACATCAGTATGCTAGTAAATTGAGTAGTTAAGTTTTGCTGCTGTGCTGCTTTAATTTAATTAATGGTTAGCTTTGAAGACTCTAAAATATTCTAAAACTGTTCAAACTTTATATAAATCTTCCTTGTAAACCATAAGAGTTCGGTGTTCGATGTAAAGCATGCAAGTTTAGGCAATACTTATTTATATATCGCTTTATTGACCCCCTGAGTGTTGGAGTCTGCATAACTTTTTTTTAGAAAAACTACATTTTTATCCTGGTTTAATGGTATTTCTTAAGGTCTTCTATATACACTCTCCATGAAATGTTCTGATGTGACCTAATTGGGAAAAAAATGAAAATATTGATGGTTTTTAACTAATGGCTTCAATTACCCATTCATTTAGAAGTTCATTGATTGTTTTTTTTTTTTTTTTAGTATGATGTCTTTGGAAATATGTGTGATTCATATGAAGAGCAGCCCTTATGAAAAATATATTAAAGTATTTTAAGAATTTTCTTAATATGCCATACTTAAGGATGTGGATCAGTGGATAAAGACAAAAAAGGATATGGTACGAAAAGAGAGGAAAGGCAAAGAAACATTTTTGAGCACTTAAAAAGGAACAAAAAAATACATGAGGGGGCAAGTATTGGGTGGAGCAGTTAAGATACTACTTGGGAGACCCACACCCCATATTAGAATTACTGGTTAAAGTCTCAACTGTTCCACTTCCTTCCAGCTTCCTGCCAGTGTGCACCCTGGGAGGCAGCAGTTGATGGCTCAAGTACTTGTGTCCCTGCCATTCACTTGACACACCAAGACTGAGTTCTGGGCTTCTGGATTCCTCCTGACTCTCCTGAGCATTTGGCAAATGAACCAGTCAGTGGATAGAAGATTCTCTCTCTCTCTCTCTCTCTCTCTCTCTCTCTCTCTCTCTCTCCCCAACCTTCAAATACTGTGAAATAAATAACATATATATTTTTTGAAAAATTAAAGGTCACAGTTACTTATTGCTATTTCTGGGATTTAAACTGAAACCTCCTGTGTCCACAGGTTTTCTTTCTATACCATTTTATAGAAATTTAAGAATGAATTTCTAGTCTTTTTTAAAAATTAATTTATTTATTTTGAAATTCAGTTACAGAGAGAGAGGGAGAGACAGAGAAATTCTTAATCTACTGGTTCATTCCCCAGATGGCTGCAAAGGCCAGTACTGGTCCAGGCTAAAGCAGGAGCTTCATCCCAGTCTCCCACATGAATGGGAAGGGACCAAACACTTGCGCAGCCTTCTAGTTCTTTTCTCAGGCCATTAGTAGGGAGCTGGATCAGAACTGGAGGAGCTGAGATGCAAACCTGATGCCAGTGTTGCAGACAGCAAGTTTCTAGTCTTTATTTTTTCTCTCGGGATGTTTTGTTGATTTCATAGTTTTCTGTGACTAGAAAAATAGATAAAGAGGGCATGTTTCATATGTTGATTTAGAATCTGGGCTATGATAAGAAACAGTGAGGAAAGAACTTTCTGTAAATGAAATATGGAGTCACAAGATAGGAAAGTATATCAGGAAATATTACCAGATTTAAGTTTCATGAAATAGTTTGACTCTCCCTCATTTTTTAGTCCAATGGAATTTAGGTGGCTGGTGGTTCTTCCCTCATTCTTACTTGGAGATATTCAGGACACCTTTCACTAGACTGCTCTCACTTTAAGGTCATGATGGAATGGCAAGAGTGAAGGTGCTAATGCATTGAGTTTAATAACCATCCCTAGAAGTTGTACAAGTCATTTCTGCCCATATCCTATTGACTGGAACCAAGTAACATGATCTCAACCTGATAATGAACGATGCTGGGTAATATAGTCCTTCTTTGTGCCAGAGAAATGAAGTGGTATTTTTGCCTATCACATATGACTGATTTTCAAAAACAAAATCATCTCACCAGGATCTATAACCAATCTTATATAGTAAATAGAAACCAGATGGGCCTTAGAAAATAACAATACTTTTTCTGAAGTTTAGAAATAACTAAGACATGGAAAATGTTGTATAATTTTAATCGCATTTAATACAAATATAATTAACTCTTCAATAAATCTAAGGCAGCTTTCCTTCTCTTCCTCTTCTTTCTATTGGGAGTGCATTAAATATAGTTATTAGGAAACTAAACTGCCTAATAAAAATTATAGACCATGTTTTATTTCATATTATGGCCAAGATGGTAAACTTTTATTTTAATCAACATCTATTGATGTTGTTGTAGGGCAAAAATGTAGCAACCATTATTTTATAGGATAATATCTCTGACTTAACACTAATATGTAAATTTATATCACATTTTGGAAAATATTTAAATATTTCATTATTGTTAGTCAATTAAAGATCTGGCCCAACTAAAGATAAGTAAACAAAATGCATTGTTGAATAGCAACTTTACTGGGAATGAAAATAGTGCCTAAGGCATGGTTACATAAGATATGAATATTAAGAGAAAGTCAGCAAGCAGTATATGGACACTTTCCATACTGTCACTGCAACTTTTCTATAAATCTAAAATTATTCAAAAATTTTAAAATCATCACAGAAAAACCTCTATATGAACATGTTTTAAAATAAATTTCATTACACACCTCTTCATGTATTTCTTGATACCACCTTTACAGCAAGCCAGTGTACCAGTGGTTATAAATAACTGTTGACATTTTCTGAGTTTTCTGGTAATGTACTGTAAACTGAAAAAGAAAACTAATGAATGCAAAAATTGATCAAGGATTTTCTAACTGATCAACCTATCTCGATTTTCCTAATTCTCAATATTTACACAACAGGCAAACAAACCCTTCTGAAGTGCAAAATTATTATATTACTTGTAATCTTCCTACTTACCTCTCTTGTCATCTCTTTATATATTTCTTCCTAACTTTTCTTTATGGTAATGCATACACTTAGTGCCTCAAATACACATCCCCTTGTCCTTTTGGTCTCCAGGATAGTTTTTAAATTCTCCATCAACCCTCCATCAGTGTTTTTCTTCCTGTTTACTGTACTGCCTCACACCATCTTCATTTTTATTCTGGCTGAATATTTTTTAAGTCTTCTGGGTCTGAGTTTCACATCACATCTTATTGACCCTAAGCTCTTACTAACTATTCCAAGATTAGACCAGATGGTCTTTAAAAAAAAAAAAAGATTTATTTATTTATTTGAAAGTCAGAGTTAGAGAGAGAGAAGAGAGATAGAGATAGAGAGAGAGAGAATCTTCCTTCAGCTGGTTCACTCCCCAGTTGGCTGCATCGGCCAAAGCTGTGCCGATCCGAAGCCAGGAGCTAGGAGCTTCCTCTGGGTCTTTCCATAAGGTGCAGGGTTCCAGGGACTTGGGCCATCTTCTACTGCTTTCTCAGGCCATAGCAGAGAGCTGGATTGGAAGTGGAGCAGCTGGGTCTTGAACTGGCACCCATATGGAATGCTGGCACTGCAGGCAGCAGCTTCATCTGCTACGCCACAGCACCGGCCCCACCAGATGGTCTTTGTACTCTACTTCAATCATGTAATCTCATGATACTAAAGTGAGTTTTGATTATGCATGTTATTTCTCTGCTAGTTAAGGAGCTCTGTGCAAAACAGGTCGTATTATAGTATTCTCACTGAGTAGCACCATCCCTGCTACATAGTGATCCTTATTATATACTTGGTAAAGAATGAATGAACAATTACAGGTTGAATGATAGATCTTTACATTTAATTTTATATTGATATACAATGGTGAATGATAGATCTTTACAATGCTTGTACATACTTATGGGGTACAGTGTAATTTTTTTGTTTAGCTTTATTTATTGAATGTCAGCATGACAGAGACAGAACACCACAGTCAGAGACACAGAGAGAGCATGACAGAGAAATCTTCTACATGGTGGTGTACACCCCAGATGCTTGCATCAGGTATGGCTGGGCCAGACTGAAGGCAGAAACCCAGAACTAGAGTCTCTCACATTGGTGGCAGAGGCCAAAGCACATGAGTTATTATAAACTGACACCCAGAATACATTAGCAAGAAACTGGATCAGAAGTAGGGCAGCTAGTACTTCATCCTGCGCTCTGATATGGGATCAAGCATTCCAATCAGCAGCTTAACACTTAGTACCGCTTTGTGCTTGTCCCCAGTATGGTATTTTGTATATGTGATCACACATGCACACACGAACTCACTATATTCGGGTTATATATCATCTCAGATATTTATCGTGTATTTGCAATGAGAACTTTTTTTTTTTTTTTTTTTTTTGGACAGGCTGAGTTAGACAGTGAAAAAGAGACAGAGAGAAAGGTCTTCCTTCCGTTGGTTTACCCCCCAAATGGCCTCCACGGCTGGCGCTGCGCCGATCCGAAGCCAGGAACCAGGTGCTTCTTCCTGGTCTCCCATGTGGGCCCAGTCACTTGGGCCATCCTCCGCTGCCTTCCCGGAGAACGTTTAAAATCTTCTAGCCGTTTTGATTTATATGATACAAAATTGTTGACTATCATCTCCCCTTTGAGAAATGATATAGCAGATTGAAACATCAGGGAAAACTTGAAAAAAAGGAGGTCTTGTATGACTTAAGGCTGAGGGAAGATGCAGTAGCCTGTACAGAGGAGCCTGACTTCAAGCTCCAAAGCAAGTAATACAATGGAATCAACATTTGAGAAGTTAAGGAAAGAAAGGGTCGGAGGAGTAAAATGAAGCTACTTTGAGATACAGTGGAAGGTATTAAAGAGAAATTAGATAAAATAATACATTGTTGAAAGAATAAACAAAATTGGAGAAAAGTTTGATTCAGAAAAAATATTCAGTGACTTAAAGGTATATGAGAAATTAACGTTGGGGCCGGTGCTGTGGTGTAGTGGGTTAAAGCCCTGGCCTGCAGTGCCGGCATCCCATAAGGGCACAGTTCGTGTCCCGGCTGCTCCTCTTCTGATCCAGCTCTCTGCTATTGCCTGGGAAAGCAGTAGAAGATAGCCCAAGTCTTTGGGCCCCTGCACCATGTGGGAGATCCAGAGGAGACTCCTGGCTCCTGGCTTCGGATTGGCGCAGCTCCAGCCCTTGCAGCCATCTGGGGAGTGAACCAGCAGATGGAAGACCTCTCTCTTTTTCTCTCCCTCTCTCTGTAACTTTCTTTCAAATAAATAAAATGGGAAAAAAGAGAAATTGGCTTTGAAACTTGGAAAAAACAGAGAAGTATATAAATTGTTACAATGCGATAAGAATGATGACTGATCACACTGATTTTCTTTTTTTAAATATTTGACACAGAGAGAGCAAAAGTGAGAGCATTCCCCAGCACTTGTTCACTCTCCAAATGCCCTCAGTGATTAGGGGGCTGAGACTGCGAGCCTGTAGCTCAATCTGTATCTCCCATGTGGGTGGCAGGAATTCAACTGCTTGAGCCAATTCTGTTGCCTTCCAGGGTCTACGTTAGCAGGAAGCTGAAATCAGTAGCCAGAGCCAGGAACTGAACCCAAGTTCTTTGATGAGACTTGGGCTTAAACCAAACACTCACACTTCAGGATTTTATTGATTCTTAACTTAGTGCTTATTTGTATTATACCAAATTGGTACAGGGTCAGTTTAGCTTCAACTGTAAATTTGTTTGTGAAACTTGAACGCAGCTGTATAAATTAGATCTCAGAATAGTAAAAACTTGCTTTGTTTAGATTATTACCGGCATGGGTAATTATTGAACTTTTTTTAAGCAAAAAAATAGTATTAATATATAGTAAGTTGTTGTATTTAGTCATCTCCTTTCAATAGGTTAAAAAAAGGACTTAATAAATCAGTATTTCCCAGAAGCATGATCCCACATATAAGATCATCATTAAGGTAAAGTCACACTGTTCATATGTAGCTTACTCCAATAGAGTTAACATATTTGGCTCATCTTATGAATATTTTGAGGAAAGAAATGATATAAAATAACTTGATCAGGCAAGTGAAATATAAGTTAAATTGTGACTTAGTTTTTCTGTGATTACCTGCCTTGTATTATAAAAAGGTTTTCAACGTGACAAAAATTTCAAGTGGTGGGTTAGTTTGAAATTCTTTAAAAAGTATGAGTGATAGAGTGGTTCCAGTTATTCCAAATTTAAGGTTTAAATTGGAGCTTTGTAGCCAACTTTATCCAGATACTTTTTTTTTTTTTAAATTTTTGACAGGCAGAGTGGACAGTAGAGGGAGACAGAGAGAAAGGTCTTCCTTTTTGCCGCTGGTTCACCCTCCAATGGCCACCGCACCGCGCTGATCCGATGGCAGGAGCCAGGTGCCTCTCCTGGTCTTCCATGCGGGTGCAGGGCCCAAGGACTTGGGCCATCCTCCACTGCACTCCCTGGCCACAGCAGAGAGCTGGCCTGGAAGAGGGGCAACTGGGACAGGATCGGTGCCCCGACCGGGACTAGAACCCGGTGTGCTGGTGCCGCAAGGCGGAGGATTAGCCTACTGAGCCACAGCGCCGGCCTCCAGATACATTTTTTCTCTGACTCTCCTGATCCAGGGGGAAATGATGAGGTTTAAATCAAAATCATTGCTGGAGTGAGGGAGGGGACAGTCATTTGGAATGGTGTTGCTGCCTGAGATGCCTTCACCACCTGTTGAAGTGCATGCTATGAGTCCTGGCTGCTCTACTTTCTATCTAGCTTCCTGGCCATGAGCACCCAAGGATGCAGAAGGTGGGGACTCAAGTATTATCAGTTATTGCTAATTCTAATCTCCTGGCTTTGGCCTGGTCTAACCCTGGCAATTGGAGGCATCTGGAGAATGAACCAGTGAATGAAAGATGCCTTTCCATCTGTATGTCTTTAAAATAAAATAAAAATAAGTAAAAATAAAAACTAAAACTGCCATTGATAGGGTTCTAGTAGACTACATAGAAGTTTTAGATTCACCTTCCTCATTATCTCAAGATTAACCGCCTTCCTCTTTATGCAGAAAAAAAAAAAATCTTTTTTCAACACTCATCCTTCAAGTTAATTTTTTTTCTTTCCATCTACTTTGAAATCCACAGATATTCTACTTGACAAAGCTAATTTTTAAACTGATGCATTTGAGATAATGGCACAATGGGCTCTGGTGTGTGTGTGTGTGTGTGCAAGTGTGCACATGAATATTCAATTAAAGGAAGAATAGGAGATAGAGTGACCTTCATACTGATTATTTATGGTCAGTGAGTGCCATGGTTTAAATACGGCTTCCCCCAGAGGGTCATGTCATGGATGTTTGATCCTTTCTGTGGCCGTTTGGAGGAGGTGGAACCAGGAAGAGGTAGGGCCAAGTGGAAGGTAATTAGCTCATGATGGCCCCAGACTCATGACTGGATTAATGCTCTCACAGCAGTGGGTTACATCTGCTGGGAATGAACTGGCCTCTCTGAGTGTGGACTGTCCTAAGAATAACATGATGGGCCTATGCTGGTCTCATGTTTCCTGCCTCACTTGGGATCTCTCTTGCATGCACATTCGTGATTGTGACACCATCTGCCTCGAGGCTCAGATATTGGTGCCAAGTGCATAAACCTCTAGAACTGTGAGCTGCAATAAACCAGTTTTCTTATGGATTAAACTAAAATATTTTGTTACAGAATAGAAAATATATACTAAGATGGCAAGGCAATGATTAAAAGTTGGGAGTGTCATCATAAGAGGGTTATCCTGTACTTTGATTTCATTATGACAGGTTGTTTCACACGTTGACTAGCAAGAGCCCTCATGGGTGACCTCTAACACTGAATGTCTGTACTTCATTATACTCTGCAAGTATTATTGGTAAAAAGAGAACACTTTGATGAATCATCTGAATTAGTACTACAAAAACAAGATATTAAACTACAGTTCTGTTTGTTTCTTCAGGGAGATTTAATGTAATTTATATTATCAGACACCCTTTTGTTTTGAAATCTAATTTACTAAATGAAAGTTAACTTAATTATGTACTTGGGAAATAGAGTATTTTGATACTATAAAATGATCAATCCCTGTTTCCAGTACTTCAAAATCTATTTTAAATTCTTAAAGATTTTTTTAAAATCTTGTGGGCATATATTTCTCAAAAATTCCCCTTTTATCTGGACAATAGATAGCTGATATAAACATTGCAGTTAGTGAGACATTTTAAAAAATATAAATTGAATTCTTTGCATCCACAAACTGCAATGAGTATGGAGAGCAGTGTGACAGATATAAAGCCACACTAGGTTTCTACAATCCAGCCCACAGTGGATATAAAAGTCTACATTTAACTAGATTGGTGTTCAGGAGCAGGTCTGATTTGATAGGCCCATTCTGTTTGTTGAAGTTCTGTCATTATCTGAAGAAATGTTTTAGACATATTATCTGGAGTACTTATTTCTCTTTCAACTTTTGGAAGATTAAGGTTTCAGGGTAACATTTTGATCTCATGACTTTAGTTTTAATACTCCATTCTTTTCTGTTATACTGACCAAAATATTGCTAGATTCTGATTGCAAGGAAAGTACAAATAGACCTGATGAAAATATTAGTAGCTGAAAGATTACACTTCATCACAAATAAACTGTAGCTATGATTCTCTAGGTACTGCTACTTTTCTTGATTTATCTGAAAAGTAAATTGAATGTCACAGTAGTTTCTAGAATTGAGTTGCTTTTATTCAAACTTTAAAATACACTAAACTAAACCTGACTTCAATGGACATCTGAAAGCAAGTATGCTTTTATATGAATAAGGAAATAGGTTTTTGTAAAGCATGGACACTCTTACATTAAGTTTTCAATTATTTTTCTTTGAATTCCCTGTTTTTTTTTTATCTCAGAGTATTAAGAGGTTATTATAGAGTTAATTTAACACACAACCACAAGTCCTAATGAGTAAAATTATCAAAATTTCTTAACATACTGAACGCAGAACCTGCTTTAGTTTTTGAGAGAATTGAGATTTCATTGGATTAAAATATGATTTCTATAGACTTTTATAGTCATTACAGTTTCCACTTAAATTCCTACTCCATTATCAGAATACAAATAAAATTAAAATCTGATACATGACTTGGAATCTGGCATGTGTAAAAAGCAAGCTGCAATTAACTTTGATAATAGAATGTTTTGAAAACCATGTCTAGGTAAAGCCAAATGTAAAACAAAACAATTTAAAGAAAACTTATATGTACACTTTTAACAAATCCAAAATATATTAACTTACTTCAATGTGATACAAATTTCTAACTTACTACATGAATGAATTGCTTAAATTATTTTTGATTTTTTTCTATGTTGTTGTGAGTATTTATATTCTAGTAAACTTGGTGAATTGTACATGCATCAGATTTTCTATCCTCCAAATCATTAAAGGGAATTTTTAAAGTGTAAACCAAAAGAATGTGTAGAAATAGGTATTAGACCACAAAACAATAGCAATATTTGGAACCCAGGGAGGAGATGGCTATCTGGTACTAGAATTGATGAATTTGAAAATGGTGATAAGGAAAAAAGATAATTAGTCCAATTTATATCTTTATATATATATATATATATATATATATATATATGTGTGTGTGTGTGTGTGTGTGTGTGTGTATATGTGAAAGGCATAGTAACAAAGAGGAAAAGATCTATCCACTAGTTCACCTGCAATGACCAGGGATGGGCCAGGCTGAAGCCAAGACTCTGGAACTCAACTGAGGTCTCCTACATTGTTGGCAGTGGTCCATGTACTTGGGCCATCTTCTGCTGCTTTCACAGGCACATTAACAGGAAGCTGGGTCAGAAGTGCTACATCCAAGACTCAAACCAGTGATCCAATATGGAATTCTGGGTTTGCAGGTGATAGCTTAAACCACTGAACCACAGCACCAGTTCCCCAAAGCCGCAAAAGTACAAAAAAAATGCTGGCACAAGATAATTTTCCATATGCAGATGAAGGGGTATTTACAAAATAAAAAAAAAAAATTGAGAGCTGGTTTAATTGCTTCTTAGTTGCACCAGCAGATGAAAAGACATATTCTTTATTGGGGAGTGTCTGCAAAATATTATTCTGCTTTTATCTGAAGGATGTTTTGGATGACAGACATATTCTATAGCAAGGATAAAGCAGAGGATAACTGGCAGTTCATTTGTATTGGAACAGCAAGAATAAGTGAACTTAATCTTGCATGAGATGACCCACTGGCCTCAGTGCAATTCGTCTATTCAGTTCCACAAGAACAGTAGTAACTAGGACATGACCTTCCAGGAAAGAGAATTGAAAAATATTCTCTGGATACCTGACCTGCCCAGAAAAGGACTTAAAGATACTGAGTTGGCTTTCTCACAATGAAATGTTCAGTCAGATCACATTGTAGGAAAGATCACCATATAATTGATATCAGAACCAGCAAGTAAAACCGGCCTGCTATTTGTTAAACAACTTGTTTGTGTTCCCCCACTCTTATATATGAACAAAACTACTGGAGTCTTCTGTTTGAGAAAAGCCTGTCAGTGTGTGAAGCTTAAAGCCCAAATACAAAACAACAAAAATATTTGGAGGAAGCAGATGTGTGTAGGAAACATAAAAAGAGTTATCATGAAAACTTTAGATAGGTGATATAAGGGTACTGCAAAATGTTTGTGGAAATGGAATTAAAATATAAGCTTATTTTGGTATATTTTTTTTTCAAAAATCCCTGCATAGTTTTTTTTTTTTAATATCACGAAGTTTCCATGAACTTTTTGATGACAACTCATATGTTAACTACCCCAAAACAAAACAAAACAAAAAGTTGCTATTGCTTAAATAAATGGAATAGTTAGAAAACCAAAAGGAGCTCTGGAAATTAAAATTCTGAAGAAACTGTAAAAACAAGTAAATAGAAAGCAAAATTAAGAGAATATAGCAAACATTACCAAAGCAATTCAAGAGGAAAGAAAAATGTAAGAAAATTAGTCTTGGCCTTTTATCTAGATTTATAGGTGTTCCAGTAAGAACAGAGAAAATTGGAGGAAGACAATTATAAAAAGAAGCAACTTCAGAAAATGCCCCAGAAGTAGAGGAAATGATTTCTAAATGAGAGATTGTCTGATGCCTAGCACAGGGAATGAAAACAGAATTAAGTCAAATCATGTTATCATAAATTTAATAACGCTGGAGACAAAGACAATATCTGTATTGGTTTACTATTGCTGCTGAAACAAATTACCACAACTTACTGGCTTAAACAACAGAAATTGATTATCTTACAACTTTGGAGATCACATGTCCAAAAAGTGTCTCCCTGGGCTAAAACTGAGTTGGCAGTGTTTGCTTGCTCCTTTCTGGAGGATCTAAAGAACAAAGCATTCCCTTTACTTTTCAGACTTCTAACGCTGACCCTGTTACTTGGGTCATGGCCCTCATCCATCATCAGAGCCAAGAATGACCAGACAAATGTTTCTCATACTGAATCTGCCTTCTATGCCTCTCTCCTTAACTTACAAAGCCCATGTAATTATGTTGGGGCCATTTCTTTAATCCAAAATATTTCCCAATCTAAGGTCAGCAACATATCAACTTTAATTCCTTTTCTGACCCTAAATCCCTCTTGTCATGTGGCATGCTATATTCAGGTTCTGGGGGTTAGGATGTGGACATCCTGAGTGGGAGGGACTTTATTCTGTCTATCACATTATCTTTCAAGCTCATAGTTAGGATGACTAACAACTGCCATTGATTCATAATTCCCATACTCATGGGTATTTACTGAAAATCTGTTGCGCTATGTATTGAAGACATTGTAGATACGGTGGTGAAAAACATAAAATATCTGCCCCATGGAGGATTCTATTTCAATGGAGAGTAGTTAGCCAATAAAGCAAATTTAAAATTTAAATATAGAAAATGTATGAAAATACATGCTATGAATAAAGGAAGAGAGAACAAGAAATAATGGATTTGAGTGGTAAATTCTGAAAAGGAATGACAGTGTTCCTGACTGATAACATGGTGTTTGAAGAGCTTGTCCTGTGGTCACCTCAGGAAAGCACACTCTAAGCAGAGCAGCATCAAGACAAAGGCCTGGCATTAAGGGCATCATGAATTTACTTAACAAAAATCAACTGGGTGATTGTGCTAGATCCAGTAGGACAGTGGAAATGTGGTAGCAGATGAACTCAGATACCATGGACCAGTAGGGCCTTTTATACCTGTGTTAGGACTTGGTTGTTGCTGCATTTGGAAGATTTTTAAAAAGAAGAGGTACATAACCTTGTTTAAATTTCAAAAAAAACCTTCCATTCCAGCCAAGGAGAAGTGACAGAAAAATGAGATTTAGCCTCTACCTAAAACAACAAATTAATAAGCTAACTGACAAACTGCACCAAAAAATGGGTTTTACGCTGTCAGACATTGGATTAATAAAGGATAACACTTCCTGAGAGACAGGAAATAGATGAAGTGACTCATCCCACACCTCGTCCCAGCTGTTGCCAGGAATAAGTTTCAAGGCTATGTCTCAAGGAAGGAAGCTCCCCCTAGTATAGGGGACAGCTGGGATGCCAAGGAGGTCAAAAGCAGCTGTTAGCATAGCAAAGAGCACTGGGGAAGGGAGAACTACACAAAAACTTTGAAGAAATGCAGAATATTGGCATCTACTGTTCAGTTAAGAACACTGATAATGTTTATGAGGGGACTCCACAAGGTTAGGTAAGAAACTGCCTATGATGATTAGAGGGGAAGGGTCACAAGACTGGCTAGAGTGTGCTTATGTCTCCTGGCCAGAGTGGAATGCGTCCTAATTCACAGGTCATGACCAGGTTAATCAGAAATGTTTTGCCCCAGTAGTATGAAAATTTGCCTTAGTGTATAATACTTTTTTCTATATCTACAAGGCTTAATATCTAAATCATAAAGTCTCAAGCCATTTCTACATAACTTTTTCACAAAAAAGATCAAGTGTATTTCTAGGGATACAGTTCTTTCTAACTGTATTGTTAGTGCAACACTAAAAAAACCACAAAGTATTGTGTTTATAAAGTGATACTCATACTATAAATCATATAGAAATGAAAAGGACCTAAATAGCAAAAATAACTTTGAAAGAAACACATTTGAGAACTAACAGTACCTAAACTGAGGAGTTATTATGAAGCTATGAGTAATTAAGCAGTGAGGTTTTAGTATGAACACTAACAGATCAGTGTATCAGAATGGAGTGTTTGAAATGAACACATATATGGTCAATTGACTTTTGGCAAAGATACAAAGACAATTGGGTGGAAAAAAATAATCTTTTGTGAAAAAATATTGAACAATTGGATATTAATATAGAAAAAGTAAACTAAATAATAGCTTATACCATATATTTAAAATTGTCACTATATCCTAATTATCTTATCAAAATCTCAGTATTACAGTGAAGACTATAATTTACTGAATAATAGTAATAATCTATATCAATATTAAAATTTATTCTTGTGTGCCAAGTTTTTGTTTACTAATTTTAATAGGAAAGTAAATATGTCAATTGCTCATCAGCCATTTTTGCACTATTTATTGAGAATTATTCCACAGTTCTGTAGCAAAGAAAATAATTACAAACATGGCAAGATGAACACAATCTCCTTCTGATTACCTTGAGTGAAGATAGAGCTTGTCTCTTATGGTCTGTCACAACTCAAGATTAAATGGCTTCATGAATAAATCCACCTTTTACAAATACAGAACTGTAATGCATTCAAGTTTCATAGGAAGATGCACATCTCCTTCAGAAAACATGCACAGTGTGAATGAGAGGGTAGTATAAAGAAGAATGTGTTGTTATTGCCACAGAAATAGTTTAGAATCAGTTATCAGCAATCAGTCTGTAAGTACTTCTATCCAGTCAGAGTTAAAATGTGTGCTCTGCTTCCCATGACAGCATATGTATTTTCCTGAAAGTCTTACCATTTAAGGAAATTGAATTATATCATGTCACACTTCTTATTATCTAACAGCTCTCCATTGCATACACAAATACTTTACATGAATTTTAGTAACTGTATAGAGAAACTGATAAAACAGTCTGAATAGCTGAAGAAGTGTTTCAAATACTATTTTAACTTCATTTGATGTGAAAAGATGGTAATACCAAATCTTCTTTCAATGATTAATTTCAAATTACGTTTCTGTAGAAAAATACAGTGGCATATTTTGAAGTGAAATATGAAGTAACTTCAAAAAATTCATGGAAAATTGAATTGAAACATACATTTTGGTTCAAAATATTTTGAAATCCATACATGGAAATAAACTGACTCCAAATTAGTTATACAAGCAATATTTCTACTTTTTATCTTGTACACATTTCAGTTGTTTGTTCATAGAATTATTGTATGAAAAGTATGCTCTCACTTAAGCTCTGTATGTTTGTCCAAAATGCAAAAAAATTTGAAGATGCTTAACTCACATTTAAAAGCAATATGTTTTCTACAGCTGTCATATGCATTCATACAAAGAAGAAACAAATCATTATTGCAACAAAATAGATTTTCACAAAATGAATATTTCTGTAACTGATACAGTTAGATATATCTTAAATCCTAAACAAGATAAGTAAAACCCACATGGCTAACCTCCAGCAATTTCACATGCAAAAACAATAAACATTTATGCCACTGCAGTTTTGTTGTTGACAAAACAGATATATTCATCATCTTTATCTTCTGGAGTAGTGTAGAATAGAGAAATAGAATGATGCAACAAACTTCATTTAGGAGTGAGGGTCACATGAAAAATTCTGACAGGTGGCATTGATTAGAAAGAAGCTAACATGAATCCATAGGGACACAAAACCTTGGACATCTTAAGATGCTGCTCTTAGGGGACTGGTGCTGTGGCGCAGTGAGTTAAAGCCCTGGCCTGAAGTGCCAGCATCCCATATGGGCGCCGGTTCGAGACCCTCCTCTTCCGATCCAGCTCTCTGCTATGGCCTGGGAAAGCAATAGAAGATGGCCCAAGTCCTTGGACCCCCACACCCACATGGGAGACCCAGAAGAAACTCCTGGCTCCTGGCTTCGGATCGGCGCTGCTCCAGCTGTTGTGGTCATCTGGGTGGTGAACCAGCAGATGGAAAACCTCTCTCTCTCTACCTCTTTCTGTAATTCTGTCTTTCTTCTTCTTCTTCTTCTTCTTCTTTTTTTTTTTTTTTTTTTTTTGGACAGGCAGAGTTAGACAGTGAGAGAGACAGAGAAAAAAGTCTTCCTTCCTTTGGTTCACTCCACAAATGGCCACTACTTCCGGCGCGCTGTGCCAATCCAATGCCAAGAACCAGGTGCTTCCTCCTGGTCTCCCATGCGGGTGCAGGGCCCAAGCACTTGTGCCATCCTCTACTGCCTAGTGAGCCGCGGCAATGGCCAATTCTTTCTTTCAAATAAATAAAATAAATCTTTTTTTTAAAAAAGATGCTGCTCTTAGCCACCAAGATAAATAGTTCAAGAACCTATGGGCTTAAAATTTGTATTTGGCTGGAACATATTTACCAAAGTACATGTATTTAATTCACTTAGAACTTGGGAATGTCAACCAAGAAGCAATGGAAGCTCATGCTATTCTGAGCAAAAAACAAGTATTGAATGACTTGAGTTTGAAGTTTTACAATGTAGACACAAAAAGGAAAACCAAAGTTATTCCATGTCAATTAAAATTAGGTCCATAATACATTGTAGTAGGAGATTATGACAGTGCTTAACTGGATAATAACGTTCTAAATGTTTCTGCTGTTCCTTGGAAGATTTTCTAACATTCTCTCTCTTTACCACAAATCCAGAGTCTAACACCTATGAGTTAACTTCTTTTTATACAGAATAAAAATACATATCATGGGAATAAATCATTTTGTTTTTAATTTATTTTCAGTGTGTATGAAGGCAGAGAGAAAAACAGTGAGGGAGAACTTCCATGTGCTGGTTCAGTCTACAAATGCCTGTAACAGTCAAGACACTTGAGCCATCTTCTGCCTCCCAGGGCTTACATTAGCAGAAAGCTGGATCAAACACTGAGGAGCCAGAACTTAAAACAGGCATTCTCCTGTGGGATGTACATGTCCCAAAAGACACCACTAAATGCTGCACAAAACATCAACCCCACAGAAATTTAGAATTTGCATTTTTGTTCTTCCCAGAAGTATATTAAATGATTTGATCCATTAGGATATTTTTTTTTTTTTTGAAGATGAGGAATTGTAGCAGATTGCCCAATGTCAAACAGCAAGTGAGTGACAGAGCTGGTGTTACAGCTCAGGTCTTATGGGTTTAAGTTAGTCTAATTTATGTCAAATATGGGCAAAGTGTTCATCACTTAATGATTTACCTTTCTTCCATAATTTAGTTTTACTTAGGAGAATGTAATAAAAGTGCCATGTTGTTACAGGAAATTAAGACATCTTTGAAAAGCACAGAACGATATTGGTCAAAAACACATTTCTGTGGCCTTATCATCTTTGTTATTCAAAAAAAAATAATGCTGGCTACTCTCATAGATATTCCCCAAACACTCTTGATGTTTACAAAGTTAATAATGTGGCAGTTCAGATAGTTTCCCTTCAAAGAGCAACCCAGTATTATGGATCCTTTCATCTTGTGATGCTTACATCTTTAAAAACTGGTAGTGGAAAAGGAAGAACTTATGGTAATCTCACAGGTGATTTTTATGATAAGGTCTAGATATTGCCCATGTCTTCTCTGTTCTTGTTCATTAGAGATCAGTAAGAAGCAGAAGGACCTTACGTAAGAAGGAAAACTACAAAACATTGGGCTACTGTATGACAGTGGTGGGAAAAAGGTATCAGCTAACATTTAGCCAGGTTCTTCAATGACAAAGGTGGCTGAAAACAAGTGTACTAAAAAATAGATAAATAGGGCATTCTGAGAGAGATTCGGGAAGGAGGCCAAGAAGGACACACAGAGGCAGATTCAGAATCAAACCAGATATAGCTGAATCTAGCCGATTTCTCAATGAGGAAGAATTGGAAACTAAGCATTGCATGTGTGCTGTATGTGTGTGACTTCGTGTGTGCATGTAAAATTTTCATGACTTTGTTTTTTATCAATGCAGGATTTTTAAAAATTCCTGTAGCAATTGTTAGTAGCAATTGTTACGGATATTAGAGTGATGATTCTCTATGTGACTATTGATTTCAATATGAAGATGCCTAGAATGGCACCAATCAGGCATTTTGGAGTTTCTGGCTTGCTCTCTGAAAATGTGCCAAACACCCCTGCAGTTGCTGATTTTGTCTGTACTTCAGATTCCCAACTGTACAATGGTGATTCTATCAGCACTGAATGCTTGGGGAGAATTAATAATTCTCCTAAGCGCTCTTTTTCTTATGTTTACAATGATTACTCATCTTACATTTGAAAATCTGTCATTTTACTCACTGGATCATGTTGAGTTGAGCACCTGTTCAGATCAAAACTCAACTATAATGCATACCTAGTAATATATTTGTGAGTAAATGCCTCCCATGGGTTTCAACTGTTTCTTGAGCAATTCTTCTAAGTTCTTGATGGGTTGTTGCTGTGGTTTTGGTCTTTCCTGTACAAGATTGCATCTGGGCCAAAGGTGAAACTAAGTCGTCTAAAGGTGAAATGGGCATTAATGAAAGACCAGTACCCTCCACGGGGTCTTGACTGTTTGGATTCCTGTCCCTAATGAATACTGGAGAACTTAGATAATTCTAACTTTTCTTTACCATATTTTCTTTGGTGGGTCAGCAATAAAATTATGATAATGAAATTGCTGGAATCACTGACTACAGAGGTCATTTGAATTAATAAAATACAATATAAAACCTTTTAGAATGTTTACAATAGTTTGTGTATAGTAATCTTATATTAGGGACACTGCAGTTTTTGGAAAAAATTCCACTTTTATGAAAATTTTATAGAAATATTAAAGAAGGTGTTAGCACACTATTATTAGCATTACACTTACTGTTTCAGAGGCCTCATTTCCTAAAGGTTTTTGCTTTTCTCACCCTTAAGTGAAAAAAAATAATTTGTATGCCAACACTTTGCAATGTGTTGAACAATTAGAAAAAACTTGATATAGTCAGCAGAAAGGGCTGCTGGGTGTTTCTCACTGTGAGCTTATAATAAAAAAAAAAGACTTCCAAATTGCAATTTATCAGAAGAAATAGATTTGATTGTTATTTACATTTTAGCAGGCATATTGCCAAAGTGTTCAAAAGATGAGGAGGATGTTTCTTCAATAAAACTGCATAGAAGTCACAGTAGCTATAAAAGACGGATGGGAGGGGCATTTGGCCTTAAGGTTAGGATATCCAAATTCCTTATCCCAATATCTGGGATCTATCCCAGACTGTGCCTCCTGACTTCAACTTCATGCCCATGAGAACCCTGGGTGGCAGTGATGATGGCTCAGTTAGTTCGGTGTCAGGCACTCATGGAGGAGGAGCAGATTGAGTCCCTGAACCCTAGCTGTTACAGGCATTTGGAGTGTGAACCAGCAGAGGAGCACTCCTTCTGTGTCTCTCTGTCTCTGACTCTGCCTCAGACAGTCCTGTGAGATGAGTTCTAGTATCATCTCTATTTAAAACCGGAAACCCAAGGTAATGAGAAATGTTTAACTTGTTGCTATGCATGCATCTAGCAAAAAGCTGAGTCTGGAGCCCAAGATAGTACAGAGAAGACCAGGCGTTGTCCCAAGATTTCATCTTTATCTCATCACAGTCTCAAAGAACTCTGACCTTAGAAAATTCAATAATATAGTATATGTCAGTTAAACTACGTGCTTTCTTGAATGCTTATTTTATCCTTGACACTACCCCTCCCCCAGTAGTACTGGATTGACAAACATGAAATAGCAAAATATTTTAACTGGAGTAGTCTAAGTGGGAAGAAACATCTGTGACATAAAATCCAGAGTAAAACAGTGTATTCTGAGACATACATTAAGAACTAAGGAGACCCAGCCTACGGGTAAGGGAGATTTTCTCTGGAAAATGTGATAGTTCCTGTGAGACTAGAAGGCTAAGGGGAAGTTAGCCAAGGAAAAAAGGAAGGAAAAGAGAAACCCAGGGAAAGAGAAAACGTAATGCCAGGCTGACTGTTGACCTACACTAAAATACCAACCCTCTCCACAGGACCCAGCACCTCGTAATAAAGCACTGAAAATCTCCATGACGCAGGTCAACATTGTGTTCAGAAAACAAAAAGCCAGGAACATCTTCCTTCTCTTGACATAGATACTGTCATTTTCTAGCTAAAACTTTAGCATGGCTTTTACAAAATGTTTAGCGATGAAAAGTGAAAACTTTTAAATGAATGGGAAACTAGAAAGTGTCACCAAAGAAATAGAAGGCATAAAAAATACAAATAGAAACATTTAAACTGGATAACACAAAAGCAAGGTTAGTAACTTGGTGATTGGGCTTAATAGTAGAATAATGTTTATGGAGGACAGAATCTCAAAGTGTTCTTAGGTATAACACATGTAATGTGATCCATAAAAAAGAAAAACTAGATAAACTGGACTTTGCAAAGTATGAAACCATTTCTCTGCACAAAACACTGTTAAGATTGTTAATCACCTGAAAAGATAAGCTACAGAAAAGGATAAAATATTGGCATATCCCATATCTTGACAAAGGACTTGTATAAGGAATATATATTTTAAAACTCTCACAATTCAACAGTAAGAAAACAAATAACTAAAATGTTAAAGAGAGAGAGAGAGCAATGTGACTTAAATAGATGCTTTCCAAGGGAATACAAAAATGGTAAATACCACATGAAAATCTCTTTAATCTCATCAGATGTTAGGGACACACACACACACACACATGCAAAGCAGGATGAGTCACCTATAAAGTTATTAGACTGGCTGAAGTAAAAATTATTCTTACAATGCAAAATGGTGACAATGCCAAACAACTGGAATGCTTTTATTTTGTTGATAGGAATAGATGTTAATATAGGAACTCTGGAAAATAGTTTGGCAGTTCCCATAAATTTAAATATGTAATTATCATATGACCTGGCCATCTCATTCCTGGACATTGAATCTGGAATAAGAAAAATTGTTTATACAAAAGCCTGTATATCAGTGTTTTTAACAGCTTGATTTGTGTTTACTGTAAACTGGAAATAAGCCAAACATCTTTCAGTGTATAAAGTGATTGTGGCTTATCCATGTAATGAAATTCTAATCAGCAATTAAGAGTAATGAACTATTGATACACATAATGTGTATGAATCTCAAAGGCAATATGCTGAGTCATAAAGGTTAGTCTCAAAGAGATTAAACACTGCATAATTCCTTTCTTTGACATTTTCAAACAATTAGAGGAAAGGAGATTATATCAGTGCTTGACAATGATTTAGATAGGGAGAAATTATGACTTTAAAGGTATAGCATGAAAGACTATCTTGCAGTTAAGTAACTTTTATATTTTGATTGTAGCAATGGCTACATGAATCTATATATGTAATAAAATTTATAGAACTGTATAGCAAGACAGAATTTTGATGTGAAATGTTGAAAAACATAAGTAGGAAAAATCTTATACTATAACTGCTAGTGTAGGTCATGCACTTAAACTTTTAAGCCAAAATTGATATCGTTATGAGGTTCATGAAAGTCAAGGCTAAGCAAGAGGGTTTCAGAGCACTTACATATTTCTGACCAGTGAGTGAGTAGAAAGTAAGCACCTTATAATACAACAAGAGGAGCAGGATTTGGTGAATTTGGTTGTGAGGTTATAGAGTGTCCATTGGAATACAGGAAAATTTTAAAAATGTACAATAGGACAGCAAGACAAACGGCAGCCCAGACCAACACTACATTTAGAACTCGGGTTTGTCAGCATTCAAGAGGCAGGGAGAGGCCAGGAGCCAGGGAATTGACTTCAGGATCAGCCTGCTGTCTTCACTCCTTCAGACTAGTTCTGCCCTGGCTTCTTGGGCAGCTCTGTGGTGTTTTCTTATATGCTTCATTACTTAAAGAAGTTCCCAGGCTTCTCACCATTTACATGATGAACTTGTACTGCTAGGATAGTATGGAGCCGAGTTCACAGTCTCAGACTACGGAGCCACAACAAGCAAATCAAAACTGCTTGTTACGTTTAATAGCAATTATTTTAGCAACTTCATCCTGAGATAAGAGTGTTTTTTATCTATGTCTTCCATGCAAATGTAATTATTTCATTTATAAGTATGTCTGCCCAATATGCACATATAATTATATACTGCTCTCCTTTTCCCTTATCTTCCTGTCACTCCCTTTCTAGAAGCCACAGTAAAAATACTACGTTGTTCTATTGACCCATGTTGGTCTCCACTATACCTTAAAATCCTATAGTACCCCTTGTCTTTATAAATTATTCTCAGACAGTATTCATAACTGAAATTTTATGATCAATTTCTTTTTATATACTTACCTGTTCTGTTGGTTCATTTTGTGCTGCTGTAACAGAGCACCATACACTGGGTAATTTATATTGAGCAGAAATGTACTGGCTCACAATATTGGAGGTCTGGCAGTTTAAGATCAAGGTGGCAGTATCTCATGAGGGCTTTCTTGTTGAGTGATGCCAATTGGAAGGTGAGGGCTAGCAGCAGAGATTCGGGGAGGGACCCAGTTGCAAGAACCAAACTAATCCTTTGATAATTAACCCACTTCTATGACAACAAAACCACTCTGGAGACACTGGCATTAATTTGCTCATTGATGTAGCCCTACTGTTCTAATCACCTCTTAACAGTCCTACCTGGCAACACCATTACCCTGAATTACATTTCTTCATGAATTTGGGAGGAAACATTCAAACCACATCACATGCTGTCTCATTGCCTTAAGTAGGCTTTAAGACTCTAAAAATAGGAATTATGTTTCTTTTGTATCTGACTATGGTCGAATCTGACCTTGCTTAAAATTCTCCAGTAGCTTTTCAAGTGCTTGGATGATAGATTCCTAACTTTTTGCATGGCAAAGTTCTTCATAACCTGATCCCAAGCAACCACTCATTCTTACCCATCCCTATTTCAGTCTTCATCACCAGAATAAGCACCAGACTTGCTAGGCTGGTGATCTTTTAAAAAGATTCTGTGGTTTTCACATTTGTTATCTTCCTTGTGCTGCCGCTTATGTCTGGAAGGCTCCTTTCTTTCCCGATGAACATCTGTGTAAAATTCATGGAATTTGTTTTCTCATGTAAAAAATAGTATTCCTTCTTCTTTTGTATCATCTTGTTTAACAGCTGTCTCATCTTATACCAAGGTTTTAATTTTGTGCTTTTTGCCCCACCAAAACTGCATGCTGTGGAGTTTTTGAAAGTAAGAACTGGCTTTAACTAATTTTTGAAGGTATAGACTTTTGTAGCTATTTTACTGCTTGTTTAAAAAATGAAACAGATTGTATCACTTTGAATAAAGAATTGAATCAATGATTTTCTTCTAGTGCTTAGCAAAATATCTTAATGTCTCAGTTAATAATGGGGTGATTGGAGAAGGCATAATAGAGAAAGCTGTCATTTCTGCCATAGAAGTGTAGATTTGAATCATAATTCAGCTTTAACCTTTAGCAAATAATGTCATTCCACAGACTTGATTTCTTCATATACTAAAAAAAGGTAGAGGAAATATATTTGCTAAAAAAAGGTAGAGGAAATATATAATGCTAAAAAATGGTAGAGGAATATCACTATTTCTAGGATATATATATATATATATATATATCACTTTTTCTATTTCTAGGAAGTTCATTATCATGTATATTAATTCACTCCACGGGATGCTTACAGAAGCTTTAGACAGAAACATTACATATCTTAGAGAGATTTTTTAGCAGTTTTTTTCTACAATAAATCTTCCTGAAGACATCAATATTTTAGAAAAAGATAATAATGAAACTGCTCTGATGGAAGCCATGGGGGAAGATATTAGAAAACACAGACAATTGTGTGTGTGTGTACTCCCTATTGTTCCCTGAGATATCTCTGAGAAAATAGGAGGGGATATACATAGAAATTGTCTGTGATAATAGAAAATAAACACAAAACTCTACAGGAAAGCAACTGATAAAATAAATGATAATGTTGGAATCAGATCTGGCTTTATAAATTGGTCCTAGTAACTTGTATTATAATTCATCTGACATTTTTATCTTTCACATGGAACTAATGATGTCCTTCTATGTAGTGGCTGTGCATTTTAAATGAGGAAGAAATGCAGTTTGTAAAGTATTGAAAAATATGCTGATTTGAGCTATTTGTGGTTTTTAGTCCTTTATTCCGATTTGTGAATATTTTAAAATTATATTGGTGGCTACCAATACTATTCTTTAAGTTCGAGAGGAAAAGAGGAAACTATATATGGTAAATCATGGGATGGTGTTCTGCATTTGCCTGGATGGGTAAATGATTCTTATTGGGTTACAATATCCTAATCCATAACGTTAGGAGGAAAAAATATTTCCAACACAATGCTATGACACATGTGCCCTGCTGAGTAGCTACCAGGATATTATAAGAGAAAGCTGAACGTAAACCTGTTTCTGTATTTGAAATCTTTGTGTATTCAAGGATAAATGCTTATACTTTAAAAAAAATCAGTCTTCATGGATGTACCACTACAAACTTGAAACAGAAATATGATGCTCCATTTTTGTGTTTTTTACTTTGAGGACATAAAAAAAAAGATTTCTTAAAGTTAAGATCATAGGAAAATACAGATACCAAGAGCTAAAAAAAAATAAAGTATACTACCAAGCAATATGAAAATCAAGGTATATCGCTACTAGTAAAGAAAGGAAACACAATAAAGAGGAAACTCAAGTAAGTCTGTGAGTTTTACCATTCCTGGTGATTACTGTAACCTGAGACAAAATCTTTTGTTCATTTAAAAAAAGTAGGCATGGAATATAAAAAGACTTTGAAGGAGAACAGGCAGTAACTAAAGTACTTTCCTTTATATTCCAAACAAAAATAAAGCATCAAAATAACAACTATGACAATAACAAGTTATAGTGACCTGATTGAGCAGCTTTGTCAAGGTAGGAATGACTTTGACCCATAGATTTTTAATAGAAAAGTGCTGTAAGCAGGAGGAGCATGGAAGAATGAGAACTTTGTCCTAGTAATTTTTTTTTTTTTTTTTTGACAGGCAGCATTAGACAGTGAGAGAGAGAGACAGAGAGAAAGGTCTTCCTTCTGTTGGTTCACCCCTCAAATGGCTGCTATGGCCGGCGCACTGCGTCGATCCGAAGCCAGGAGCCAGGTGCTTCCTCCTGGTCTCCCACGCGGGTGCAAGGCCCAGGCACTTGGGCCATCCTCCACTGTCTTTCTAGGCCACAGCAGAGAGCTGGACTGGAAGAGGAGCAACCAGGACAGAATCCGGCGCCCCAACCGGGACTAGAACCCGGTGTGCCGGCACCGCAGGCGGAGGATTAGCCTAGTGAACCGTAGCACCAGCCCCTAGTAATTTTCAATACACAGATTTTAACTGAAAAGTACAAGGAAATGAAGTTTTCTACAATGATTTATAAATACATATGTATATTTAAATCAGAAATGTGGTATGGAAAAAAACCAAATCCATGATTTTGCCTTCCCCTTAAATAAAGGACAAATATTCTATGTGAGTGAAGTACACCACTGAAACAGTTTATAACAACATTAGTCATTAGGTTTCATTACCATATATCACTACAGAGAGAAAATGAGAGGAGATGGGATTTCAAAACGGTACTGTATCCACATTTTTATAAAATATACTTCATGATGATACAGGTAGTAATGGCCTTAATCCATAGATGATGAACTCAGATTCAGAAAAGTAAATTAATTTAACAAGCTATCAGATTTTGTGCTAAGAAAAAGGTATGTGTAAAAAGTGTAAAAATGTGTAAAAAGAAATTTTCCTTGAGGAAATGTAGTAATATAGTAGAGAAGATAGACAAAAGAAATCGAAAGTTGTGGAATAATTTCAAAGATGCCAAGACTGGCATATGTCAAGACGCTAGAAGTATATAGAAATTAGATGAGTAAAACCAAACAGCTTGTCTAGGAAGAACTTTCAGAGACAAATGACTTCTAAGATTATTTGTATAATATAATTAAGCTTTTGCTAAACAAAGAAGACATGAAATCACTTGTAAGCATAAAGATATGAAATAGGTCAAGGCTACAATTAAGAGACCTCAGGTAGAACAGAAATCACATTGTGAGAGAGGGCAGATGTTGGAAGACACTTCTCTATAAGCCTCACACATTTCTCAACATGTAGGCATTAGCATCAGATGTATTTACACTCCTGTATGTTAAAGATAAGAGAATGCCTCCCTTTCTGGAGATATCCCCCTTTAGTGAAAGACAAAGACCTCTCTCTCTCCTCTCCAGTGCATGTTTCACTATACAGGAAAGAATGATCAGGTTGTGTTGCAGCCTCTTTAAAAGATGATTCCTGAGCTCCTGGTACCTTAGCTGTAACATACACACTGTGTGTGCTGCAGCTAGCAAGTCCTTCCTAGATATCCCCAGCAAAAAGGATCGAAAGGGAATGCAGGATTGAAATAAACAGAAAACTCATAGTGCCTCCTGTGCCACCACTAATAAGCTTGTCTAAATTCATTTGCACTTGTTTTCTCTATGCCTGATCTATGCAAGTGTGAGGAGTTAGCTTGGCAATTGCCTTCATGCTGTTTAGAAATTTGAAAATAGATAAGGGCCAGGCATAGGTAAGAGATAAGGTGATAGAGGCTTAAAGAAAAGGATTATACCTGTTAAACCAAATACCAATGATCCTCTTAAACAAAAGACAAACCAAAATCTACTTTTATCTACACGTGAATACTAAGTAGAATCTTGAGCTTAGATATAGGTTAGGCCTCATTCAGCTTAACAGATTTTTAGCCAAAAATTACAATCCCTTATTATTTTAGGGTTAAATGGTCTATAGAACTGATTGGATTTGCTGGAAAAGGGCTGGTATTATGAAATCTTTATTAAACAAACTTGAATTTTATAATCACATCACTTTACAAACAAGTTGAGCAGGGACTTGGGAGACTGTAAAATCTATTCCCTGGAGTTAGGAAAAGAACAAGTTATTTTTCTGGTTTTATTATGTGCTAATAATTCAATTCCACAATTTCGAAAATTTATAGCATATAATGTGCCCATTCTTAAAGTTGATGTTGAAATCTTGAATTGCTTTAAATTGTATTCAAGAAAGGGTATCAATTTTTCATGTGAAACATTTATAAAATACATTGACAACCTCATTTCAGTGAATAAGAGTTGTTTAAATGCAAGGATGTGATTATCAGAATTTTGTTATGTTTTGTTCTATGGTGACTGATTTTTTCCATCAAACCGGAAGTTATATAAACTGTTGTATGTCCAATTTTATATTTTAAAGAATATATATAATTGACATGTTTGATTTTACCACATCAACTTTAAGGAATGTCATACATTTGTAATACTAAGACTTTGTGGAGCTCTGTTTCAATCTTTGTTTAATCTTCAAATATTCCATGGAAATTTTGGTAACATGAAAATAATATTGTGGCCAGCACTATGGCGTAGCGGGTGGAACTATCACCTGTAGTACAGGCATATGATAATATAAAATTCCTGAATTTAGAAAATCAAGATTACCCATTTTGTTCACTATTCAAAATATAGAATATCTTCATTCAGTCGTCTTATTTAGAGTATTCATTCTGGAGGGAAATACTCATTTTAACTTAGGTATAACAATATGTCAGGAATCAAATGCATTGAACACGTATACATATATGTGGAGAGAACTTCTTATGTTTCTCCATATAATATATTTTGGTTAGTATATGAACTGACAGCATGTTCTTTTCCTATCTAGTAAAACCTTTTATACCCTAAATAAGTAAGAGCTCTCAGAATAACTTTACATCCAGATGACAATTTTTCCTCCTTGATCCAGATTCTTGACACTTCAGTTATTTGAAAGTTATCTTCATCCTAACACCCAAACTGAATACTAATAAAAATTTTATAGCTTTCCCCAAACCACTAGAACTAAAAATGCATCTTCAATGGTATAGTTGTTAAAATTTGAAGGAGATTTCAAAGATTAATAATATTATCTTTTGTACTCCTGATAAGGAAGCTAGAAGTCAAAAACAGTAGTCATTTGGACAGTCACCAGTTGATTGCTAGTGAAGATAGTAACAAAATCCAAACCTTCCCAAAGTGAATCCATTGCTTCTCTGTCTAGAAGCACACACATAACCACTTTTATCCTCCATAGATGCCACAGAGGCAAGACTCAAAAAGCTCTCCTTGTGGGGCTGATATTGTGGCATAGTGTGTAAAGCTACTGGCTGTGATGCCAGCATCCCATGTGGCATTGTTTTGTGTCCCAGCTGCTCCTCTTTCCACACAGCTCCCTCCTAATGCATGGGAAAAGCAATGAAGGAAGACCAAAGTGCTTGGGCCCATTCCGCCCACATGGGAAACCTGAATGAAGCTCCTAGCACCTGGCTTTGGCCTGGCTTAGCCCTGGCCTTTGTGACCACTGAGAGAGCGAACCAACAAATGGAATCTCTCTCTCTCTCTCTCTCCAGTTCTCTCTGTAACTCTAACTTTCAAATAAAAAAATACAAGGTTAAAAAAAAACTCCTTGGATCACGGTTTGCCAGAGCCCAGCATTCTTCCTAGAATGGCCACCAAAAAAGAACTGGCACCATCTTTCTTTGCATTTGGCATCTGTATTTTGTAAGGTCCACGAGGAAAATTTTTTCCAGAACAGTAACCAAATGGGGAATGAAGACAACATTATTAATCGCTTTATAAGAACAGGATACCACAGTGTAGGGCTCTCTTACTAATGAAATTAGAAAGCTTAAATCTTTCATCCTAAAGTGAAGCCTACCACTGCTCTCAGGAACTAAATCTGTGGTATACAGCAGGTTATAGGAAGCTGAAAACATACATTGACATATGTGAGCCTAGACAGGGACTGGGCATGAAAAGAAAGGAGGATATAGGAAAAGAACAAACAGTAAGTAGTGTTTCTTATGCATTCTATGCGTTTTGCAAAAATAGTCTAGATAATTGCAACTCACTGAGATAGGTTGTATTATTTTGCATTGCACAGAAAATAAAAATGAAGTGCAGAGTGATTAAGTGTTCCTTCACAGGATACAGAGCAGAGGAAGTTAATTTTGCAGAACTAATGTTCTTACCCATTACATTCAGCTCCCTGCCCTTGTACATAAATGCATGTGTGATTGAGTATATATTTCTTGTATATAAATACATGCATGCATACATATATATTACATCAATCTATGTCTGTTGTTATATTCTGTTGGTTGGTGGTGACAGAAGAAAGAGAATGAGAAAAGTATAATTGGAAACAAAATTAGTGTGATTCCATGGTATAAACTAAGAAATTTATCCATACAGCTATGTAGAAGAGAGGAGGAAAAGACAGTTCATGTTTTTCAAGTTCTTGACTATGTCTACCAGAAAACATGGTCAATAGATATCTTGAGCCATGATCTACCATCTCATATTCCTTTCTCTTTGAGACAAGCCATCAAATTAGAGTGTATAAAGAAATGAATTTGTTTATCAGGAAAACATTGTGAATAAAAACAGAATGTTTATCCTGCAGAATATAGATATAAGTTTGAATTGAGCTAATTGTCTGTTCTTAGGAAATTGACTAAGGTTTATAGAGCTTTAGTATGCTTACCTATACAAAGTTCCATTTCAAGAGATGATTCTATCTCTGTTCACTCTTCAGTGGCTCCAGCTTCCACTAATCTATTATTAGAACCATCACCATTGGCACTACTACACTGCAATTATTCTGGTAGTTTCTTGTGGGCTCTTGCCACATATTCAGAGAATTCTGAATACTGGCTCAAATAGACCAGACAACATGCTAAGTTTTTAAGGATTTTTATTTAGTGAGAGAAATGTGCAGTAAAGTGGGGGCTTTATTTAGGAGAGAAAGAGAAATCTAGAGGCTAAGTTGGGTCCATACCAAGCAGAGAGCAGGCCAGGAGCCATGTGGAGCAAGTGTTTGATTATGGGCAGCCACAAGTAGATTAACACGAGTAGCAAAGTGAAGGCAAAGTGCCCAGCGGCCAAGTGCCACACCTGAAGGCAAGGGCAAGAAGGGAGGGGCCCGCCTTTTTTCTAGGACTTTTATTCAGTCCCAAATGGGAGTGGTCCGTAGTCTGATTGGCAAGTGGGCCTACAGGTGGGGTCAGGTAGGAGCATGAGATCACACAAGGGGCGTGGTCTTCCAACTCACAAATCTAATCAATTTTATCCTATCTGCCTGCCTACATCATTTTGTTGTATTTAATTTTGCACAAATTCATGTTTTCAAACAATGGCTGGAAACTGTGTCCTTCAGGCACTTGGATTTAAGAGATCTAAATCTCAAACCCATCATTTTATTCTCCAGTATTGCCAATTCTTTTTTTCATATGTCTGAATAATGTTACTTGTGTTCGTTACTTCATCTAAAATTCTGTGAGTCATTCTATCCTACCTCTCCTAGCCACACAGAGTTACCAAGTGTCATGGATACCACATTTTACTTTTCGTTGTTAGCTCCCTCATTTTCCCCTCATTGCAACAGGTTAAGAAACGGTCTCGTGATTTGTTTGCTCTAACCCTGAAACAGCTGCCAGAAATATGTTTCTTATTTTATTTTATTTTTTTGGACAGGCAGAGTGGACAGTGAGAGAGAGAGAGAGAGAGAGACAGAGAGAAAGGTCTTCCTTTGCCATTGGTTCACCCTATAAAGGCCACCGCAGCTGGCGCACTGTGGACAGTGCACCGCGCGATCCGAAGGCAGGAGCCAGGTACTTCTCCTGGTCTCCCAAGGGGTGCAGGGCCCAAGCACTTGGGCCATCCTCCACTGCACTCCCGAGCCACAGCAGAGAGCTGGCCTGGAAGAGGGGCAACCGGGACAGGATCGGTGCCCTGACCGGGACTAGAACCCGGTGTGCCAGCGCCGCAAGGCGGAGGATTAGCCTACTGGGCCGTGGCGCTGGCCTGCCAGAAATATGTTTGTAAAAAAGCCATATGCTACTGCAGAGGCTAAAACCCTTCAGTGATTCATCAGGGCTTTCCGCATACAGCTTCAATGCTCTGGGTTAGCACACATAAGTCTAAATCAAGGTTTCCCAAACTTGGCACTATTGACCTTTTGAGCCAGACAATTCTGTGTTCTGGAGGGCTGCATTGGACATTCTAGGATGTTTAGCAGTACCTCTGGCCCTCCTCTACCAGCTGCGGTAATATATGCTGCCAGTAGAATAATCAAAAAGTGTGTCCTGATATTTCCAAGTATTTTCTGAAGACAAAAACTATCACATGTTGAGAAACACTGGTCTACTTGATCTAGCCACTGCATTTTTCACTTCCATATAAAAATGCATACTGGAGGCTGGCGCTGTTGCATAGCAGGTAAAGTGGCCACCTGCAGTGCCGGCATCCCACGTGAGCTCCGATTCAGGTCCCGGCTGCTCCGCTTCTGATCCAGCTCTCTACTATGGCCCTGGAAAGCAGTAGAGGATGACTCAAGCCTTTGGGCCCTTGTGCCTATGTGGGAGACCCAGGAGAAGTTCCTGACTCCTGGCTTCAGATCGGCACAGCTCCAGCTGTTGTGGCCAGATGAGGAGTGGACCAGTAGATGGAAGACCTCTGTCTCTCTCTCTGTGTCTCTCTGTGTAACTCTGACTTTCAAATAAATAAATAAATAAATCTTTAAAAATATGCAGACTGTATGTTACACTTTTCCTTTGCACAAACCATTCATTCCAGCCATTCCAATTATTTCTATGTTGCTAACCATATCCTGCTACAACTCTGCTTAAAATATTATTTTAGCTGATAAAATTCTCTTTCATCAAGTTTAATGCCGACTTAAAACAGACTCAGCTCAGTCAATGCTTCTCTTTGGAAGGCTTTTCTATTGTAGACTAGTGAATTCTGATATCACATCAAAACACTTGACACTGCATTCTCTTTAAAAAAAAAAATCTCACTTGTCCCCATCACATTGTCTTTTCTTGACAATAAGTATCATGTCTCCTTTGTTTATACTTCTGAAGTCTTGACACAAGTGGTAGCCCCAGCAGGTTTCTGTGTGTGTGTATGTGTGGGTGTGTGAGGGAAAATATGAAGAATAAAGCAAGTCACTTAGATAACATGTTCAAACCCTTGCACATAGTTATCACAGGGTTATTGTTAATTGCTTTCCTTTATAGTCCCTAAATATCTTAATTGCAATATTTTTATTTATTTTTATTTAACTGGCCTGAGTTCCTAAATTTTGAAATTTTCGATAAGGTTTTATAGACCAAAAACTGACTTTTCAGCCAAACACACTATAAGTCCAGTGAGATTGTTACTTTCTCCCGCATTTGCTCAAGCCTTGCGCTTTCCAACTTCAGACCTTCACCATGTCTCCTATAGAGGCCTCTGATTTCTCCATCTGTATAAATTCTTCTAATGCTTAAATACCAACCCAATCCTACTTCTGCCATGAAGTTTTCTACCACTGTAGAACATGTCGTTTTCCTCATCATAAAAAAATGCCTGTTTTCTCTCTGTCACAAAATTCTACCAAAAAAAAAAATCAATTTATTTTACTTATATTAGAGGGAAAATATTGCGAGACTAGAAGGACCTACCTATTAAAAAATAATGAATCTGAAAATGTGATTCAGATAAAAAATATAATTCAATTTCTCTTTTACTTATGTTAGAGGGAAAATATTGTTAGACTACAAGGACCTATCCATTAAAAATAATGAACCTGAAAATGTGATTCAAAGAAAAAACAATCTAAAGAGCAAACAGAACCATGTTATATGGTAAAATCTGATTGACATGAAGTTATTTTTCAAGACATAAATGTTAAACTTTGCACTATTTGGGAAATCATGGAAATATATGATGTATTATTAAAGACTACTAGGAAGAATGGTGGAGATATACATTTAACTCTTAGGAGATATTTAATAAACAGAAAAGGAATTTGTGTTTCTGCAACTCTTTTTTTAAAATCATAAAATGAAAGAAAAACAGATGTTTTTTGGATGTTGGTCCTTTATCCAGACAGTGTCTCCTCAAAGCCAATGTCTAATAGGTCATATTCTTGTAGAGAATTTGAAAACCTATCTCATCAGATTGCAGTGTTAGTCCTAAAACTGCAACTCATTTTCCTCCTTCATCCTCTTAATTCAATGTGAATCTATTCTCAATTTTAGAATCCTTAATAAAATGATTTTTTTAAATGGAGATATCAAAAGAAATAAAAGAGACAGATGGTTAGTTTTCTAGGGAATTGGAATCTGGAATACAAGACAAGAGCAAAAAGCATTTACCCTAACCACAACAAAACCATAAAGAAAATTTTTAAAAAAATGGATATGTTGGGACTTCATTAGGAAGTATTTTTTCTCATTTTGTTTTATTTCTAATTCATTACATATGGGAAAGAGCATTTATTTCCTCTATGTTTGGGATTACTTTTTTGTTGTTACTTATGCTTTTTTTTTTTTCATTTGTGTATGTGTGTGTTTTCTTTTGCACTACCATGACATCTGTTTATCCCTTTGAAGCTGGGCTCTGGGTTTGCAGAAAGGTTGGGGAGAGGTTAAGGAATGCTTCAAAAGACCAGAAAATTAATGATGAGTGAAAATGTAATAGGTGTTGAGGTTCAGTCAAGTTGGGGTTAACATCTAAAAGTCTAGATATGTTTGTTGAGACTGGCAAAAACCTCTGAGACTACACAAATGAGCTGTGGATTTTGTAATAAAAAGGCTTTTGACATGGTTTTAAGAATTTCTTGCATGAGAGAGGATAGAAGTCTTTGCAAAACACCATTCATTATGTCAGGAAATAGGAAGTTAAGGAGCATAAGAAGAGGATGGAAAAAATACTCTTTTTCCCCCAGAAACCTTTTATTTAAGGAATACAAAATTCATGCACTTCATAAATACAACTTTAGGAACATAGTTATTCTTCCCACCATATCCGCCCTCCGACCTACATGCCGACCCTTCTTGCTCCTTCCTCTCCTATTCCAATTCTTATTTTTTACTAAGATCTATTTTCAATTAACTTTATGTATGTATGATTAACTCAACAATTTACACTCCCCAACACACAAAGTATCAAGTACTGTTTGAGAAGCAGTTTTGCAGCTAATTCTCATAGTATAACTCATTAAAGGCAGAGGTCCTACAATGAAGAGTAAGTACACAGTGACTCCTGTTGTTGATTTAGCAATTGACACTCTCATTTATTTATTTTTTTAAACTTTTATTTAATGAATATAAATTTCCAGTGTACACCTTATGGATTACAATGGCTTCCCCCTCCCATAACTTCCCTCCCACCCGCAACCCTCCCCTCTCCCGCTCCCTCTTCCCTTCCATTCACATCAAGATTCATTTTCTTTTCTTTTTTTTTAACTTTTATTTAATGAATATAAATTTCCAGTATACAGCTTATGGATTACAATGGCTTCCCCTTCCCATAATTTCCCTCCCACCCGCAACCCTCCCCTCTCCCGCTCCCTTTCCCTTTCCATTCACATCAAGATTCATTTTCAATTCTATTTATATACAGAAGATCAATTTAGTATAAATACTTCAACAGTTTGCACCCACATAGAAACACAAAGTGAAACATACTGTTTGAGTACAAGTTATAGCATTAAATCAAAATGTACAGTACATTAAGGACAGAGATCCCACATCAGGAGCAAGCGCACAGTGGCTCCTGTTGTTGACCCAACAAATTGACACTCTAGTTTATGGCGCCAGTAACCACCCTAGGCTGTCGTCATGAGTTGCCAAGGCTATGGAAGCCTTCCAAGTTTGCCGACTCTGATCATATTTAGACAAGGTCATAAAAGACAGGTTGAGGATAGTAACCAATGATCCTAAGAGTGGCCTTAACCAGGTCTGAACAATTATACAGCATTAAGTGGGGAAGAGGACCATCAGTACACACAGGTTGGGAGTAGAGCCATTGGTGGTAGAGTAGAGGTTATGATTACAAAGGAATGAGGCCCAAGTGTGCTAGACAGAGTCTAGAACAAAGGACAGAGTCATTATTAGAGGAGCTAAGAAAGGTGCTGTCTAAGCTACAAGTAATTTTTCTGATTGAGAGGCAAATAGAACCTGATAGAAGGGGCTTGATAATAATCTGGTGGGCTTTAGGCCTTGTAAGTTAAGAGGCCCAGACCTATCTATCTCTTCACATGGGGTATATCCTAAGGGAGGTGTGAACCTCCTAGGGGAAGGCACTCTGTTGACTTTCATGACTTGGCTGGGCTGGGAGGAGAGCTGGCCAGGTAAAGGCAGGGGGCATCTCTAACAAGAAATTTACAGTTCTGCCTGCAATGTTGCTGACCCTACTTGACCATCCCCTCAGCTGCAGTGGTCACTTTGGAAGTTGGGCTGAGTGAAGGGCTTTTCAGCTTAGAGCCAATAAGATCTGTGGCTCTGACCTGGGCATCCTTCGACTCCAGGGCAGGTCCATTTCCAGTGATCCAACTCTTGGCAGAGCTGCCAGGGCTCTTCACAAGCTGACTTCTGCTGAAGCCCAGGCTTACCTCATTGAAAGCCACTGCAGTGGACTGGCCTGTTGGGTCTCCTTGAGGGCAGATCACTGTACAGATCAGCCATTAATAGGCCTGCCACCCATTGCTTCTGATGCCTAGCTTTCTTTTCCTCCTGGTTTGTGTTAAAGCAGACCAGAGGATGCAAGTCAAGGGTGTGCCCAAGTCCCATCTCTAATCTTTGGTGGCCTGAACTACAAGTCTCTAGTCACAGGCATGTTCTGTAGTAGTTTTTCTAAGGTAGACAATGCCCATGAGGAAAATTATATTCTCACTTTAAAACTTTCTTTCCCTTTGGTCTGAAAGGGAGGTTTTTTTTTTTTTTTACTTACTGTATACTTCGCTGATGGCGATGTGAATCTAGCTATGAGATTATTAGTTAAGTTCTTATTTTGGCTATGCTATTACAGAAAAATGTTAGCCATCTCTTATAAGGTCTAAAGATTAAATTGTGCATCCTACAGATTCCTTCATAATAGAATTAGTTCCCTACCTTAAAGAGAATAGAGAAGTGAAAGAACAAGTTGGGCTTAGAATAGAGAAATGAGGGAGCAAGTCCTAGATCACTTGCTGACAATAGCAATATTACATGAATACTTAGCAAACCGTTTCAACCCTTAGATAAGAACTTAATAAAACATTTACCGGAAGCCAGTCCCAAAGAGAAAAATATCATTTGTTTTCCCTGATCGGTGACAACTGAGCGCCAAAGGGGAAACCTGTTAAGTGAAATGGACACTATAAGCAACAATGAACTGATCAACTCCTGTCCTGACTTTAGATGTACAATGTAATACTTTATCCTTTTTAGTATTTGTTGTTGTTGTTGTGGTTCTAGTACTATTGGTTGAACTCAGTAATTAACACACAATTATTCTTAGGTGTTTAAATTTTAACTGAAAAGTGATCCCTGTTAAATCTAAGAGTGGAAAAAGAGAGGGAGGAGATGAAGAGCTATGGGTTATTTAACTATGTGCTTATTTTCAAAGACTTGAATAATCACCTTGTAACAATGATCAGATTTGGTCTATGTTATGTCATGATTTTAAGGAATCTTATTTCAACCAGATATTTTGGATTTTGATATTGGTCTATTATGCTATGTTATATGTGTGTACATATTGTATGTCCACATGGGGAAATTTTATTAAGAGTTTTATTTTCAATGGCTTTTAGATAAGATTGTCCATAAATTTAAGCTGCTAAAATCAATCAAAGATACATTTTAATTTGTATGACCTGAATCTGTGTATCATATGTTTTAAACGTGTTGGTAGAAAGAAACTAAAAACATTTTATATGGTTGTGCTTAAGTTTACTGGTTAAACAAACTACACCATGTTAGATATTTAAGACGTGTTTTCAAATACATGATTCTTAAAATTTATAGAAGGCATTGGACCTTCTGGTAAATGTTTTATTAAGATTCATTTTCAATTCTCTTTATATACAGAAGATCAATTAAGTATATAGATTTTAACAGTTTGCACCCACATAGAAACACAAAGTGAAACATACTGTTTGAGTACTAGTTATAGCATTAAATCAAAATGTACAGCACATTAAGGACAGAGATCCCACATGAGGAGCAAGTGCACAGTGGCTCCTGTTGTTGACCCAACAAATTGACACTCTAGTTTATGGTGCCAGTAACCACCCTAGGCTGTCGTCATGAGTTGCCAAGGCTATGGAAGCCTTCCAAGTTTGCCGACTCTGATCATATTTAGACAAGGTCATAAAAGACAGGTTGAGGATAGAAACAAATGATCCTAAGAGTGGCATTTACCAGGTTTGAACAATTATACAGCATGAAGTGGGGAAGAGGACCATCAGTACACACATGTTGGGAGTAGAACCATTGGTGGTAGAGTAGAGGTTATGATTACAAAGGAATGAGGCCCAAGTGTGCTAGACAGAGTCTAGAACAAAGGACAGAGTCATTATTAGAGGAGCTAAGAAAGGTGCTGTCTAAGCTACAAGTAAGTTTTCTGATTGAGAGGCAAATAGAACCTGATAGAAGGGGCTTGATAATAATCTGGTGGGCTTTAGGCCTTGTATGTTAAGAGGCACAGACCTATCTATCTCTTCACATGGGGTATATCCTAAGGGAGGTGTGAACCTCCTAGGAGAAAGCACTCTGTTGACTTTCATTACTTGGCTGGCCTGGGAGGAGAGCTGGCCAGGTAAAGGCAGGTGGCATTTCTAACAAGAAATTGACAGTTCTGCCTGCAATGTTGCTGACCCTACGTGGCCATCCCCTCAGCTGCAGTGGTCACTTTGGAAGTTGGCGGAATGAAGGGCTTTTCAGCTTAGAGCCAATAAGATCTGTGGCTCTGAACTGGGCATCCTTCGACTCCAGGGCAGGTCCATTTCCAGTGATCCAACTCTTGGCAGAGCTGCCAGGGCTCTTCACAAGCTGACTTCTGTTGAAGCCCAGGCTTACCACTTTGAAAGCCACTGCAGTGGACTGGCCTGTTGGGTCTCCTTGAGGGCAGATCACTGTACAGATCAGCCATTTATAGGCCTGCTGCCCATTGCTTCTGATGCCTAGCTTTCTTTTCCTCCTGGTTTTTGTTAAAGCAGACCAGAGGATGCAAGTCAAGGGTGTGCCCAAGTCCCATCTCTAATCTTCGGTGGCCTGAACTACAAGTCTATAGTCACAGGCATGTTCTGTAGTAGTTTTTCTAAGGTAGAAAATGCCCATGAGGAAAATTATATTCTCACTTTAAAACTTTCTTTCCCTTTGGTCTGAAAGGGAGGTTTTTTTCTATTTACTGTATACTTCGCTGATGGCAAAGTAAATCTAGCTATGAGGCCGGCGCCGCGGCTCACTAGGCTAATCCTCCACCTTGTGGCACCGGCACACCGGGTTCTAGTCCCGGTCGGGGCACCGATCCTGTCCCGGTTGCCCCTCTTCCAGGCCAGCTCTCTGCTGTGGCCAGGGAGTGCAGTGGAGGATGGCCCAAGTGCTTGGGCCCTGCACCCCATGGGAGACCAGGAAAAGCACCTGGCTCCTGCCATCGGATCAGCACAGTGCGCCGGCCGCAGCGCGCCTACCGTGGCGGCCATTGGAGGGTGAACCAACGGCAAAAAGGAAGACCTTTCTCTCTGTCTCTCTCTCACTGTCCACTCTACCTGTCAAAAAACAAACAAACAAACAAACAAACAAAAAAAATCTAGCTATGAGATTATTATTTCTTATTTTGGTTATGCTATTACAGAAAAATGTTAGCCATCTCTTTTATAAGGTCTAAAGATTAAATTGTGCGTCCTACAGATTCCTTCATAATAGAATTAGTTTCCTGCCTTGAAGAGAATAGAGAAATGAAAGAACAAGTTGGGCTTAGAATAGAGAAATGAGGGAGCAAGTCCTAGATCACTTGCTGACAATAGCAATATTACATGAATACTTAGCAAACCGTTTCAACCATTAGATAACAACTTAAGAAAATATTTATCAGAAGGTCCAATGCCTTCTATAAATTTTAAGAATCATGTATTTGAAAACACCTCTTAAATACCTAACATGGTGTAGTTTGTTTAACCAGTAAACTTAAGCACAACCATATAAAATGTTTTTAGTTTCTTTCTACCAACACGTTTAAAACATATGATACACAGATTCAGGTCACACAAATTAAAATGTATCTTTGATTGATTTTAGCAGCTTAAATTTATGGACAATCTTATCTATAAGCCAATTAAAATAAAACTCTTAATAAAATTTCCCCATGTGGACATACAATATGTACACACATATAACATAGCATAATAGACCAATATAGCAATTTTAATAATAGCTTTTAAAATCTTTAACTCTTTTTGTAGATTGCCAATTGATTTGAATTGCTTTTTCTTTTTAGTAACCTCAGTTAACCATACTTTCTCTCAGTTGGTACTGTTAATACATTATTGGCTTCATCTGTTTACAGATCCATTCAAAAGTACTGAATACAATAGAAGTGGCTGGAAAAAGTCCATAGGAACGTATAGGAGGACAGCTAAACACAGAACCAACAAGGCTTTAGTTTTATGAGCAGCAAATCATATATAACTGTGGATGACAAAAGACTTTAAGTTGCCATGTTTAAAATTATAAACTCATCAACCAACAAGAGGCACTTGCTTAGTTGACAGTATTTTTGAAAGCACCTGTAGGATTTTACAAGTATTTAACCCTTTAGGCCTCTGGGGCTTTCTCATTAAGATAACTATCATGTCTAGTAACACAAGATCATTAGACTTTTTAATTCTCAAACATTTGTATTAATAGCATTTTCCATTATAGAAACTTAAAATTTGGTACCACGTCACATCTTGACAGTACTTCTTTTTTTTTTTTTTTTTTTTTTTTTTTGACAGGCAGAGTGGACAGTGAGAGACAGAGACAGAGAGAAAGGTCTTCCTTTTGCCGTTGGTTCACCCTCCAATGGCCGCCGCGGTAGCGCGCTGCGGCCGGCGCACCGCGCTGTTCCGATGGCAGGAGCCAGGTGTTTATCCTGGTCTCCCATGGGGTGCAGGGCCCAAGGGCTTGGGCCATCCTCCACTGCACTCCCTGGCCACAGCAGAGAGCTGGCCTGGAAGAGGGGCAACCGGGACAGGATAGGTGCCCCGACCGGGACTAGAACCCGGTGTGCCGGCGCCGCTAGGCGGAGGATTAGCCTATTGAGCCGCGGCGCCGGCCGACAGTACTTCTAATATACTCCAAATAGCCTGATTAGTTGGTGTCTCTATAAGATGAGAGACATAGGTATTTGGATTTTTTCAGTTGGGCCCATACTGGAAAAACCAAAGTCCAAGATTTACTGGTAATTTTAGAGTCCAGATTGTTTGAAACTTTGATTTTTTGAATGTCAATCAAGAACACCAGAAGGCTGAAAATCCAAAATATCTGGTTGAAATAAGATTCCATGAAATCATGACATAACATAGACCAAATTTGATCATTGTTACAAGGTGATTATTCAAATCTTTGAAAATAAGCACATATTTAAATAACCCATAGCTCTTAATAAAAATTCAGCTGTTTTTGAACAATTAGAATTTAACAGACATCAAGAGAACATAATAGATTACTTTAACACATTGCTTTAACAGAGCATCAGAGTTTAATTCTATGTCAAAGAGAAATTGAGCTTCCTGTGATCTTTTGCTGTGAGGTTTCCTTCCTTTACCTTCTTTCATATTGATGACCATGTTTCTGTGTTTCTGTGTGTAACATCTTTAAGCATCTTTTGCAGGGCAGGACGAGTGGTAACAAATTCTTTCAATTTCTGTTTGCTATGAAAAGTCTTAATTTCACTTTCATTCACAAATGAGAGCTTTGCAGGATATAATATTCTGGGCTGGCAGTTTTTCTCTCTTAGTACCTGGGCTATGTCTCGCCATTCCCTTCTAGCTTGTAGGGTTTCTGATGAGAAGTCAGCTGTGAGTCTAATTGGAGAACCTGTGAGAGTAATCTGACGTTTCTCTCTTGCACATTTTAGGATCTTTTCTTTATGTTTCACTGTGGTGAGTTTGATTACAACATGTCGTGGTGAGGATCTCTTTTGGTCCTGTTTATTAGGGGTTCTATAAGCTTCCTGTACTAAGATGCCTCTGTCCTTCTCCAGACCTGGGAAATTTTCTGCTAGTATCTCACTGAAAATGCCTTCTAATCCTTTCTCCCTCCAGGAACTCCTAGAACCCGAATGTTGGGTTTTTTAATAGTATCCTGTAGATTCCTGACAATATTTTTTAGATTTCTAATTTCTTCTTCTTTTCTTTGGTTTGCCTGTTTCCTTTCCTGTTCTCTGTCTTCTAAGTCTGATATTCTCTCTTCTGCTTCGCCCATTCTGTTTTTAAGGCTCTCTAATGTGTTTGTCATTTGATCTATTGAATTCTTCATTTCATTATGATTTCTCGTCACTATCACAGTTTCTTGTTCTACTAGTTGTTTCATTTCACTTTGATTCCTCCTTAATATTTATTTTCACGAGAGGGATTTTCTATCTTGTCCATTAAGGATTTCTGTAGTTCAAGAATTTGTTTTTGAGAACTTCTTAATGTTCTTATCAATGTTTTGAGATCCGCTTCTTGCATTTCTTCGATCTCATCATCTTCATAATCTTGAATTGGGGTGTCTTTTTCATTTGGGGGCGTCATAGTGTCTTCCTTGTTCTTGTTACCTCGGTTTTTACGTTTGTTGTTTGGCATGTTGGAGATATTTGATTTCTTCACTGTGCTGTTTTTTCTTGTTACACTATGGCTCTATATTAAGTGGACTGTCTGCTTTCGGTGGAGCCTTAGCAGCTTGAGATGAGGGTGGACTGAGAGCTGTGTTGGTTCCTCAGGGTTGAGGGTGTGTCAAAGATGACACTCCCAGGTTAGGCGTGGTAAATCCCTCCCTCCCTTTCTTTCTTTCTTTCTTTCTTTCTTTCTTTCTTTCTTTCTTATTCAAAAGGGAAGTAATTCCACACAGCTGAATGGAATTGGAGGTAGTTAGCAGGCGAATGATATACCCACAGGAGCCAGAGATCAGAAGCTCTTTCCCAAGGACCACACAGGGAATCTGTGCTGCTCTCAGTGTGGGCTCCAATTCTCCTGCAGTCTCCCACTGGGTTGCCAAGTTAGATCTAATCTCCTGTTATTTCACCCCTCCCCCCAGAGTCAGGTTTTTCTGCTAGGCTCAGGGCTGGTGCAGACCTGAGGTTGCCCTGCTTATGACGTATGTCCAAAATGGCGCCTGCTCTTTGTCTTGCTCACCTTTGAGGGGTGAGCGGAGAGAGAGAAACTCATGTCCGTATCGGTCACTTTTTTTTTTTTTCCTCTCTCTCTTCTAGTTAGCCTGGTGAACTTTTCCCCACCGAGTTTCAAGCCTCATTCCCTCTAGTCTCCTCTTTCCGCTTTCCCGCTGGTGTCTCGGGCTATTGAGGTTTGGCTCACCTCGCATTCCAGCGCTGTTGTGTTGAATCTGTCGCTGGTGTCCCAAACTTGGGCTCCCACGCTCTCCACGCAGGTCCACTGTGAATCACTAGTTCTGGAAGAGTTTCCTCTGCTGTTTCTTCCCCTACTCTTCCCTGAACCTGCAGTATCTCCACTTTTATTAACCTGTGTCTTCCCGAACTATCAGTGTGCTCCCTTCCTATTCCGCCATCTTGCCACTCTTAATTGACACTCTCATTTATGATGTCAGGGGTCACCCAAGTCTTTTGTCATGAGCTGCCAAGGCTATGGAAGTCTTTTTAGTCCACAAAATCCATCAGTATTTAGTGCCATAAGCAAAGTAGGAGTGCTCTCCTCCCTTCAGAATGTCCCATTCGATTACTGGGGTCTCAAAGGGATTTTTCATGTAGGACACCCTGCCCCAATTATTTTTTCCACTGTGTCTTGGCTTTCCATGCCTGAAATGCTCTCATGGGCTTATCAGCCAGCCCAGAATGCCTTAAGTCAGAGTGCTGTTTATGGCATTTGTCATTCTATGAGTCTGCTGGGTGGACTGCTTCCCATTTTAATGTCTCTTATAATAGTTTTTGTGTTAAAGTCTATTTTTGATATTAGGATGGCCTCACCAGCTTTTTTGGTTTCTGTTAGCATGGATTATCTTTTTTCCATCCTTTCACTTTCAGTCTCCGTGCGTCGTTGTTGGTAAGATGTGTTTCTTGCATGCAGCAAATAGATGGGTTTTCTTTTTTAATCCATTCTGCAAGTCTGTATGTAGTTGAGACCATTTACATTCAATTTGACTATTGTTAAGTACCAAATTTTACCTACTGTGTTTCTGTAAATAATCCTATTTAGGTACTTTGGATTTCATTTGTACTTTTTTGGGTCATTTTCTGCATTCATCTAGTTTTGTAGTGATGTTTCATTTCTGTGCTTCTGTATGTAGCACACCCAGGAGCATCTTTTGTATGGCTGGGTGAGTAGTTACAAATTTTTTAAATTTCGATTTGTTGTGGAAGATCCTTATTTCTGCTTTATTCATAAATGAGAGTTTTGCGGGGTACAGTATTCTGGGTTGACAGTTTTTTTCTCTTAGGACTTTTGAATATGTCTTGCCATTCTCTCCTGGCCTGTAGAGTTTGTGATGAGAAATCCAGAGTGAGTCTAATTGGGTTTCCTCTGAATGTGATTTGTCATTTCTCTCAGGTACATTTTAAGATATTTTCTTTATATTTTACTGAGGACAATTTTGCTATAATGTGTCGTGGTGAAGTTCTTTTTTTGTCATGCCTGTTGGGAGTTCTGTGTATTTCTTGTACTTGGATGTCTTTCTTGATCCAGATTCGGGAAGTTCTCTATCATTATTTCATTAAGAAGGCCTTCTAATCCTTTCTCTCTTTACACACCTTCCAGAATTCCTAGGATCCACAAGTTGGGTTGTTTGATAGTATTTTTAGATCTCCAACTGTGTTTTTTAGTTTTCTATTTTCTTCTTCTTTTATTTGGTCTGACTATTATTTCCAGAAATTTGTCTTCTAGTTCTGATATTCTTTCTTCTGTATCACCTATTCTATTGTTAATTCTTTCCACTGCATTTTTATTTGGTTACAGAATTCTTAATTTCTAGTATTTTATTCTATCTTCTCTTTAATATCTCAATTTCTTGGGATCACTTTTCATTTAGATCATGAATTTGATTGCTTCTAAGTAATTTGACATTTAATTTTCTGAACTTCTTTTCTGACATATCCTCAATCTCTTTTTCTTCAGCTTCTATTATTGAAGAGTTGTAGTGTTCCTTTGGGGGGCTCATACTGTCTTATTCTTATTTATGCTTTTTCCTTTGTTTTTCAGCATTTCTGGTTGCTTTTCTCTTTAATTTTTGTCTTTGTGATTGTAGTGAGATTTACCTCAGCTATGAAATGCTATGTGTCTCTGTGTGTTGCAAGTGGAAGCATGTAGCCCCACCTCCTGGAGTCCTGCTCACATCTTGATTGTAATGGGGGTGTGCATGAGAACTCTGGTACACTAAAACCTGCCTATTGGGGCCTGGCTCTCTTATCACTGGTACATGAAGCAAGCTCAAGTTTTCGATACTTAGGGCTTCTCCTTATTGTAAAACTTGCATGGTGGGAGGAAATTATTCTGAAATGTTTTAATCCTCGTTCCCGTGTTGGGGGTGTTATGAGGTGGCTCCCACAATTGATGGGCATGTGCATGGGAGGCAAATGCGTTAGCCCCTGCTTACATTTGAAAATGTAAACAAGCAGTATGGCTTCTGCCAGGTCTGGTTGCTGGGAGAGAAGAGACATAGATGGACAGGGGTGACCCCAACGTCTCTGTTTTTTTTTTTTTTTTCCCATACCATCTCTTTCTTCCCACTTGGAGCTTGAAATGCATTTTCACCAGGCTCCCCCACCTGCTGCTATCCACAGCTCCATGGACTCTCAATTTCCCATCTCACCTGGTCCACTCGTGGGGTGGCTCCAGTCTCCCTATTCAAGGCTTCTGCTGCACCTCCACCACTTTTTTTTTGCTACTTCAGAGTGGAAGTGCCCAGTCTCTGTTGGACTCCTGGGCTCCTCTGCACAAATTTCTCATGGCTCTGTCAGTGGCTTTTATCCTTCTCCTTATTAACCATCTATTTTGCCCCATATGAATTGGCACATTCTGTTGCTATATCACCATCTTGGACCCTCTCTACCCGGTAATTTCTTTATCCAGTCTTCAGCTGATGGACATTTCAGTTGACTGCATATCTTAGCTATTGTAAATTGAGCTGCAATAAACATGGGGCTAAGGATAACTCTTTCATATGCTAATTTCATTTCCCTTGGGTAAATTCCCACGAGTGGGATGGCTTCTTACATAACAAGTTTGAGTTAAAGTTTAAGGACAATATTGCTATTTTATATATTTTTAAACTAGCTTTCTCAATCCACTGTAAAGTATAGCATCACATCATTAAAAATGCACAAAATATGATTGATGTTTGCTCTAGTAGTTAAGTTGCCAGTTAAGAAACCCACAACCTACATTGGAGTGCCTGAGTTTAATCCCCAACTTTGGCTCCCAATTCCAGCTTCTGGCTAATTCAGAGTTTTGGGGCAGGAGTGATAGCTCAAGGACCTGGGCTCCTGCTATTCATGTTGAAGCCCTCTATTGAGTTCCTGGCTCCTGGTTTAGCCCCTACCTTGCCTTGGACATTGAATGCATTGTGGGAATGAACCAGGGTTGGGAGTGCTCTCAAACACACAAAGATTTATTATATACTTCATTTTTTCACTTTGTGAAGTATGCTGCACTAGATATTTGCACAAGAATTCCTATCATTGTTATTATCTATCTTTGTTTTACAAAAACAAAAGTAACTGAAAGCATTAATGAACTATGCAGGTAAATTTTTAAATTTTAAGGTGAAAAAAACCAAAACACCATCAGCCTTTTAACTTGTTTTAAAGATTCATATTGAATCTACATGACTTGCATTGATTACCAGATACTACTCACTTTGCTGAGCATTTTGTATGTGTTATTTAATTGACTTTATAGCCTGCCAAGGAAGATACTATTGTTTGTTCATTTTAGAATCAGTAAACAGACATACAGAAAATTTCTCAAGATTCAATAGTTAATAAATTATAGAGCTCAAATTTTAATGTTGGACCTTCGACCTAAAAAATTATGTTACTGAGCATGCTATGTAACTTGAAATGGGGCTTCAATTTCTGTAATTAAGTTCAAGATGCCTTCAACTCTATGCTTATGGCCCCAGGAATAATGACAAAAGAAGCTAAAGATAAAACTGTGGTATGGAGAGGAGGTCCTAATGCTTAGTTTCTTAAATTCCTGCCCTTTCTCCCATGATAATTCACCATGGATAGAGAACATATTTTTCTGGCAGGGGCCATTAGGATGTTTATATCATTATCAATTTTAGGCCATACAAAATTAAAGATAAGCCAGTTACAGATTTCTTGGTTATGAGTTTCACTTAACAATTGCCTTGGTAGAGGCAGACCAAGTGATTTTATAGGTCTTATAGGGTCCACGGACCTGACATTCCAAACTCCTACTCTATAAGATAATTTTTAGGGCATTGGGGGAATATACCATTTCTCAATGGCCTCATAATAAAGAGATGCATTTGTGCAAAGACTGGTTCATTTTGATTCAATAACCACCCTTCACAGCTTCCTCTCCCCTGATTCCCAAAGGAGGATGGTATAACATCCTCTCAAATTCAATATTCCTCCCAGTAATTCATAGACCTGACCACACTTGGAGAAATATGGGGCTCAGACTCAGATGTCTCCTTATCTCTTTTCTTCTCCAACAAAATACCCCTAAACAAGATAGATAGGGATTTCTCTTGCTTCTCTTATATTAAACATTTGTTCTATTATAAGGAAGCATATCTCTGGCTTAGTATTTGCTTCATATGTTGAAACAGAGAAATCTTTTGTCCTGTCCATACCTAAATCCATTGTCCTATTTATAAGAAAGAGAACAAGTTTTAAGGTGGAAACAATGTATTAGTTTAAAATTTTTGAAAATTATTATTTTACTAATTTCAAAAATTTTCAAGCTTCAATATTCAATGTAACAGTTGATGAAGGGACACTTGAAGAAGCAGCATATCCTGTGGGTATACAAAATGGGACTGCCCCCAGGAGAGGTGAGATCACTTCCTTTATGAGAGCAGAAAGCAAAAGAACAGACTGCTAGGGCTAGTTGTATGAATCTGAACAAGTCATTTACTGCTGTCTCTTTAAATCTGTTTAAAATAAACTAAAATGGCTATTTTGCTACCCTTGCAGAGAGGCAATGGAGGTGAGATTGCTTTGTAAATTACAAATTTAAAATACGACTTTTTTAGAATTCACTTTCATATTCTCTGAGACACAAAAGACCAATGAAGAAATTTAATGTTTATAGATACACACCCCTGAGAGCTATAAAGGGATTGGAAATTTTTTTACCTTTATATTCCAGGAATCTTTGTTTCATTTCTTCTCACAATAATTCAAAAGCAACAGACTAATAATCCCAAGTATAAGTAGGAAGAAATGACTAATAAAATACTTGGCTAGATAACCTACCAACAAGAAAATGATGCTTCATTTGTTGCTTCATATGTTGATTAAAAAAAGGAGGGGGGCATTTAGTGACTTACTAATCCAGTATTCTCTATATATGTGAAAGCCTTTTCCTTGGAAAGGTATGCTAGACCTTACCATCATTACAGTTTTAAAAATATTTATAGAAAAAATATTCTACAGAACAAAATTACAGAAAAAATAATAATTTCATAAGACATTTTTAAAGATCACTTCTTTTATTTGAAAGGCAGAGACACACACACAGAAAGGGTGTCAGATAGAGAAACAGAGATGAGAAATATCTTCTGTCTACTGGTTCACTCTACAGATGCCTGCCACAGCCAGGCCTTGGCCAGGCTGGGGCCGGCAACCAGGAACTCAGGCCATGTCTCCCAATTTAGCAGGACCCCAGCTATTTGAGGAATCAGCTGTTGCCTCCTGTTGTGTGCATCAGCAGGCAGCTGGAATGAGGAGCAGGGCCAGGACTTGAAGACTGGCACTCTGAAAATGGATGTGAGTGTCTCAACCATCATCTTAAACATTAGGCCAAACCCCTGCTTTTAAAGGAACATTTCATCTCAGGGAGACTAGCAGGGGGAAACACAGCTTGAATTGTAGAGGGGAATCATAGGAATATATACAATGGAAAATAAACAATCATTTATACCATGGGAGATCATGTTATAGATTCTTCACTTTGTTAGTGTTAGTTTTTTCTTCTAATTTCTATTCAGCCAGTTCTTTACTTATAGAACCCCAATTTTTCGACATAAAATCACTTATACATTGTCACATTAGCTTGGATCCCTAAACCATGAATTATGAAGACAATATTAAATAAGTGAGAGATGCACTGGGGGAAAGTGAAGAGAATGTGAGAATAACCTTCAGACAAAACTGCATTGAGGTTGACATCTGCAGCAGGAGAGGGTAGCAAAAACAATAAACAAACAAACAACAACAACAACAACAAAACCTGCTGAGCAGGAAGAACCTTGCTCTCCTGTAGTGTTCCACAGAAGGTTTAACCTAAGCTATGGGAATACTTGAGCCAAAGTCATCTGTTGATGGAGTCCGGTGTCTCCTAGGAATAGCATACAACATTCCCTCCCCAAATCTTGTTCAGCCACAGTGTGGGATCAGCACACATAAATTGTGACTACACACAGAGACTATGCTCTGTCTAATGAGGCAGCATCCAGGACTGCCAGCCAGTCATGGTCATCACATTAAGATGTCTTATACAGTGCACTTTCCATGACTACCTCAATTTTCAATCCACCTACTTCTGGCAGATTTTACTTTACTTCTGACTTCAGGGATGGGCACTTAGAATAAGGTTTGACCAGTTAGGCATATGATTTCCAGTAGCCATGTTGATAGCTCAGTGATGTGCATATGAACAGGTTACAACCAACAAGAAAAAAATGAAATGCTTTTGGTACTGTTGAAAAAGGAGGTCATATTCTTCTTCATGGCAATATAAATTCTGAGCTGTTGGGAATCAATTATAGAATATGACCACTAAGTTAGAATAGCAAAATCCAAAGTTGTGAAATGGAGAAAACATGAGATCTAATAACATTGTTGGAGCATTGAGTAACGTTGTGTTTGAGTTCTTCACTTTGTAAATTATGTCAATGATTTTTTTTAAATTTATGTACTAACAACTGATATATCTCAGCATTGCTGAAATAATTTGGGTAGCTAGATGGGGACTGATTCCACAGAGGTTTCAACCAAAAGAATTGAAGACTAGGGCACCAGGAAGTGCTTTAAAGAGCTTTTATACTTAGCTTCTACTTGTAGCCTACCACATGATGTTGGATGCCACAAAAATATTTCATTACTCATAAGGATTTCTATGATTGTTTTTGACAAATAAGAGCATTTCAGTAGTGAAAGGGAACTAACAAAGACACTTAAGATTTACAACCCACCAGAAAATAAAGTTTTCTGGGGTAAGAGTATTCTTAAACACAGTTCTTATAAATCCTCAGTAACACACAGTCTATGAAGCCATTGTGATCCCTTGCCTGTGTGAAAAAAAACTCTCCTGTCATGGCACTGAGTCTTTTAATAAACAAGGAAGAAGGGAGTGTAGTTGGGGATGTGTATGTTTTCTTTAATTTGCCTCGAAACGGCAAGCCCTGTGAGCACTCTGTCAGCAGAATGAGGAACTACCGGTTACGTTTCCCTGCTGAAAGTGAAAGTATTGAGCAGCCAGTTACTGCTGACACCTCTTCTCATAAAACATCTCAGCAAATTGTGAACATACAGCCCCATGGGCTGATCCAGGCTGTGAGTTTCTGTAAGTGAGGTGCACCAGTGATCATGGTGCACACTATTGCCAAAAATTAGATGAGATCACCTGAAGTAGGAGCCATTTGGAACATCCGTGTTGACCCACAGCAGGTAGGATAGCTGATTTTAGAACATACTTTTGTTTTTTCTTATGAATTCTCCAAATACTGAGAATGGAAAATTTACTGTAGTCCTAAACATTCTCCAAATCAATTATTTCTTCTGCAGAACTTTTTTGTAATGATATACTTAGATGTTATTTAATCTCATTTCTCTATGGTCATGAAAAGCAGTAATTTTTACAAAAAAATCTAATTGTAAAGTTTATCACAGTAAAGTAAAAACAGTTTATACAATCATTACTAAATTAAACTTAAATGCATCCAGAGGCATGATTATGGCTATTTTTTGCTTTTACCTCTCTTTTTAAAATTTTTTAAAAGATTTTATTTATTTGTGAGGTAGAATAACAGACAGTAGAGGGAGAGAGAAACAGAAAGGTCTTTCATCCACTGGTTCACTCCCTAATTGGGCACAACAGCTGGAGCTGAACCAATCCAAGCCAGGAGCTTCCTCTGGATCTCCCATGTGGGTGCATGGGGCTCAAGTGCTTGGGCCCTCATCTGCTTTCCCAGGCCACAGCAGAAAGCTGGATCAGAAGTGGAGCAGCTGGGACTAGAACCTGTGCGCGTATGGGATGTTGGCGCCACAGGCGGAGGATTAACCTACTGTGCCACAAGCGCTGGCCCCAGATTCTACCTCTCTTATAAATGTCATTATGAAATCTCATAATAAATTATATAAAATTCTGTCCTGGAAACTTGCCATCAATATTTGTTCCATTGTCTAGCAGTATTGATGTCATTTGTGAATTTATTAGTAATGTAGGATTTTTAGCTACATCCCTCTTATACTGAAAAAGAACTCTTCACAAGATTTCAGTGCTCATTTAAGTTTGAGGTTCTAGATCAGAACATCATGGGATTGGGGCATACTATTTCATATTAAGGATACAATTTTAGTTGCTTAGGATTTAGGTTTTCTGTTCTATATTGGCATTTGCATTTCAATTCTTTTCTTATAACCCAAGAAGACAGAGTTGACTCATGTTTACATGTTGCTATATAAAATTGAAACAAGAAAAGCACTGCAGAGAATTCTGATACACAGTGACAGAATATGGATAAAGAAGACTACATTTGACAACTGTTTTATCTACCTGAATATGCATGCTACAATTTGGCTAAGCCCTAAAGTCAATGTTGGTTACAGTTGATTGATAAAAATATGCTTCCTTATTCAAGGTCAACTTAATTTGTAAGCATTTTCTTTTGCTTACTGAGCAGCTTACATGAGGAATCCCAGTCTGACAATGTAGCTGTGCATGCATTTTCTCATGCAATTGTATAAGCCTTTCTTCAACTTCCATGTGCCTGACACATTGTATCAAAACACACAAAAATTTTTCTCAAAATTTGAGCTTATTCAGATTGCTTTACATGATCTGAAATAATTTACAATTAAAGCTGCTAATTGAAAATGTCCTGAGGAATTTTATGCAAGAATAGCAAATAAAATCCACCTTGTATAGACTATATTACATGCCAAACCTGATGATGTTAATGATCAAAAAGTAAAGATGTTCTAGGATAAGTTATGAAAAGAAATGAAAAAATAGACCTTGAGCCTTAGGTATAACCACATACATTGATTATATCAAAAAGTATGTATTTATTCTCCAAGTATACAACTTGCTCTATAGTTATTAGAATTAAGTGTTCTGTTGAAATATTGTCAATACTCTTTGATCTAGGGGCAGGCATAGAACAACTTCTGATCTCTTAAAATATGGCTTGCTATGATAGGAAGAAGGAAAACTGTTTTGCATTATAGGGAAGCTATAGCATATAGTGAAAACTATTTCCCCCTTAGGATTCTAATGAATATAAGTCTGCTACAGTGATCTATTTTTTAAATAAAAATACCTGAGCATCTGTTATAATTATAGTTGTAAGGTTGAAATATAGGGTTTTATCAGAAGCTTTTAAAATAAAGCCCTGTAAAGTAAATTACCTGATCTCAGCAGATAAATATGGATGAGACTTACAGCCAATTTGGTATTTTGCATATCCAGCGTTCATCCTTCAAAGAAGTTCCTTACGACTGAAAACAAACTTTGAAATAATGCTTAAAATTTCTACCTGTAAATGCTACCTAAAGCAGTTGATGCTTTTGCCCTTCCAAGTCCGTAATATGATCTCCATTTCGAGAAAGCATGTTGAGGATGCCAATGTCTGCATCTTCTGAAAGAGACACAAGGTTGAATTCATATTCTTCTTAGATAAAGCAGTTGTAATCAAAACAGCATGGTACTGGTACAGAAACAGATGGATAGACCAATGGAACAGAATAGAAACACCAGAAATCAATCCAAACATCTACAGCCAACTTATATTTGATCAAGTATCTAAAACCAATCCCTGGAGTAAGGACAGTCTATTCAATAAATGGTGCTGGGAAAACTGGATTTCCATGTGCAGAAGCATGAAGCAAGACCCCTATCTTTCACTTAACACAAAAATCCACTCAACATGGATTAAAGATCTAAATCTAAGACCCGACACCATCAAATTATTAGAGAACATTGGAGAAGCCTTGCAAGATATAGGTACAGGCAAAGACTTCTTGGAAAAGACCCCGGAAGCACAGGCAGTCAAATCCAAAATTAACATTTGGTATTGCATCAAATTGAGAAATTTCAGTACTGCAAAAGAAACAGTCAGGAAAGTGAAGAGGCAACCAACAGAATGGGAAAAAATATGCAACAGATAAAGGGTTAATAACAAGAATCTACAAAGACATCAAGAAACTCCACAACAACAAAACAAACAACCAAATCAAGAGATGGGCCAAGGGCCTCAATAGACATTTTTCAAAAGAGGAAATCCAAATGGCCAACAGATACATGAGAAAATGTTCAGATTCACTAGCAATCAGGGAAATGCAAATCAAAACCACAATGGGTTTCACCTCACCCCGGTGAGAATGGCTCACATACAGAAATCTACCAACAATAGATGCTGGAGAGGATGTGGGAAAAAAGGGACACTAACCCACTGTTGGTGGGAATGCAAAATGGTAAAGCCACTATAGAAGTCAGTCTTGAGATTCCTCAGAAACCTGATTATAACCCTACCATACAACCCAGCCATCCCACTCCTTGGAATTTACCCAAAGGAAATTAAATTGGCAAACAAAAAAGCTGTCTGCACCTTAATGTTTATTGCAGCTCAGTTCACAATAGCTAAGACCTGGAATCAAACTAAATGTCCATCAACAGTAGACTGGATAAAGAAGTTATGGGACATGTACTATAGAATACTATACAGCAGTCAAAAACAATGAAAACAAAATGGAGGAATCTGGAAAACATCATGCTGAGTGAAATAAGCCAGTCCCAAAGGGACAAATATCATATGTTCTCCCTGATCGGTGACAACTGACTGAGCACCAAAAAGGAAACCTGTTGAAGTGAAAGGGACACTATGAGAAGCAGTGATTTGATCAGACCTTGTCTTGAATGTTGTACAATTTAATACTTTATCCTTTTTAGTAGTTTTTTGTTCTAGTTAGTACTATTGGTTGAACTCTGTAATTAACACACAATTATTCTAGGCATTTAAATTTAACTGAAAAGTGATCCCTGTTAAATATAAGAGTGGGAATAAGAGAGGGAGGAGATGTACAATTTGGCACATGCTCAATCGGACTGGCCCCAAATGGTGGAGTCAGAAACGTGCCAGGAGATTGCAATTCAATCCCATCAAGGTGGCATGTACCAATGCCATCTCACTAGTCCAAGTGATCAATTTCAGTTCAAAATTGATCACACTGATACGTCTAAGAATCAAAGGGATCACGTAAACAAGACTAGTGTCTGCTAATACTAACTGATAGAATAAAAAAGGAGAGAATGATCCAACATGGGAAGTGAGATATACAGCAGACTCATAGAATGGCAGATGTCCTAAATAGCACTCTGGCCTCAGAATAAGCCCTTAAGGCATTCGGATCTGGCTGAAGAGCCCACGAGAGTATTTTAGGCATGGAAAGCCAAGACACTCTGGAAAAAGAAAAAGAAAAAAGAAAAAAAAGAGGACCTAAATGAAAGATCTCTGTGAGTGAGATCCCAGTAGAAAGAATGGGCCATCAAAGAAGGAGGTACCCTTCTCCGAAGGGAGGAGAAAACTTCCACTTTGACTATGACCTTGCCTACATAAGATCGAAGTCGGCAAACTGAAAAGGCTTCCATAGCCTTGGCAACTCATGACTAGAGCCTAGGGAGATTACTGATGCCATAAACAAGAGTGTCAAATTTGTTAAGTCCACAACAGGAGTCACTGTGCACTTACTCCTCATGTAGGATCTCTGTCCTTAATGTGTTGTTCAATGTGAATTAATGCTATAACTAGTACTCAAACAGTATTTTGCACTTTGTGTTTCTGTGTGGGTGCAAACTGTTGAAATCTTTACTTAATATATACTAAATTGATCTTCTTTATATAAAGATAATTAAAAATGAATCTTGATGTGAATGGAATGGGAGAGGGAGCGGGAAATGGAGGGTTGTGGATGGGAGGGAAGTTATGGGTGAGAAAAGCCATTGTAATCCATAAGCTGTACTTTGGAAATTTATATTTACTAAATAAAATTTTAAAAAAAGAAAAATGCTTCAGTGAGTTATTATTTTCTTATTGTTCTCTCCACCTCTTTATTTATTTTTAAATGATCATATTTAAAGAAATATTTAAATATGACTTTGGAAAGAAATCTACCTCTATTTTACATGGGTCAAAATGATATTTCTTCATTCTATAACAAGCTAATTCTTACCTCTAACACATATCAAACTTTTTATTTTCTTTTCTTGTTGCTTTTGCATATTTTTATCTTTGCCACATTGTCTAACTTGATAGAGATAAAATTTATGAATGTTTCTATAAATACAATTCTTAAATACACTTCCTCACAAGGTGCTGATCTAATTGTCAAATGAATATTTGTAATAGAATGAATGAATCCAGTTCACATAAATCCTGTGTAGAAATTCTAAATAAAACCACAAAAGACCCAGAATAGCCAAAGCAATGCTGAGGGAGGGGGAAAAGCTGTAGGCATCACAATACCCCATTTCAAGGCATAGTACAAAGCTATAGTAATTAAAACAGCATGGTACTGGCACAAGGTCTGACACAGAAATCAATGGATAGAATAGAGCCCAGAAACTAATCCATGTACATACAGTCAACTATTTTTTGACAAAGATGCCAAGAGCATATTTAGATACAGGATAGTCTTTTTCATAAATGATTATGGCAAAACTGGACATACATATGTAGAAAAAGGAAATTAGATTTCTACCTTCCGCTGTGTATGGAAATCAATTCAATATGGATCAAAGATCTAAATGTAAGTCCTAAAGCCAGACGCAAATGCAATTACTAATAACTCCATAGTTACAGACAATGATTTAAGTTATCTTGTCAGTATTAATCCAGAATAATGAATGAGCAACGACAACTCACACTCTGCTCTCTCTGACACTATATTACATACTTTTTCCAGTACATACTTTTATCTAGAAATCCAGAATGGATAACTTTCCAAGGCAACTGTTGTGGACTAAATTTTGTACTGTATCTCCACCAATTATTCAGGAGCCTTGACTCCCAATATGACTGCATTCATTAAGAGGATCTTTAAAATCACAACTAAGATAAACTGAGGTCTTAAAGGTGAGGCTCTAACCCGATATGACTGGTATCTTATACGAAGAGGAAAAGGAACCAGGATGCTGTGTGCACCGAGCACACACTGAGAAGATTGATCTTGGATTTTTCAAAACTGTGAGGAAATAAATTTTTGTTGTTTAAGATAACCAATGTGTGGAATTTTGTTATGGCAACTCTAGCAGACTAATACAGAGACCCTTTAAAAAAAACAAATCTGTGCAATACAGAGAAATTTCTTAATTATAGAAGCTAAGAAATATCTAGAGACTGAGTATCTCAGACCTTTGCGGAGCACACTAATCCCGTCTCATCAAATCAGGAGGGATTTTTTTTAAAAAGATTTATTTATGTATTTGAAAGCAGAGTCACAGAGAGACAGAGACAAAGAGGACAGACAGATCTTCTATCCACTGATCCACTCCCTAAATGTCTGCAAAGACTGGAGCTGGGCCCATCTGAAGCCAGGAGCCAGGAGTTTCTTCTGGGTCTCCCACATGGGTGCAGGGGCCCAAGGACTTGGACCATCCTCCACTGCTTTCCAGGGCCATAGCAGAGAGCTGTATCAGAAGTGGAGCAGCTGGGACTCAAACCAATATGCCAATATGGGTTGCTGGCACTGCAGGTGGCAGCTTTACCAATTATGCCACAGCACCAGCCCCAGGAGGGATTTTTTGAACCCTTACATTTTACTGACCAGTGCAAGGCCTCTGAGCTTCCAGTTAGTGTCTCTTCATCATCTCTACAATTCCCTTTTATGAAATCACCTTTGCAGATTATAGCTTAATAATATTTGATATTATTGCACTTTGCCAAATGCAAGTATTGTCGACTTCTAAAGCCAAACTGTCTAGCACTTACTGTGGACTCTGATTTCCTGGGGATGTGATGAATTGCAAATGAATTGTGTTTTAAGAAGCTGTAGCCTCTGTGGTTGTACTTTTCCAACCAGTACCCCATGGTGGGGAAACACATCAAAAGACCGTGGAGTGAGAATCAGTACATAGAATCTGCTTTCAGAGGATAGATTTTTCTTTCCTTCCCAATTACTAGGTTGCTGACTTTGTGTACCCTTCTATGCCCAGGATCCCTTTGCAAGTCTGTGTGACAGTTTTTCTCAGCTCAGAGACTGGCAAACTACTTCCATAACAGAAATACCTGTTAATTTACAGCCTTAAAGAGAGTTTTTCTGCCTCCTTTTGTCCTTGGTGCGTTGCTTTTGCTTTCTGGGTTTTGCCTTTTTTAATGTTTTTGTTTTAAGTCTTTCCTCCTTTAATAGTTCTTCAGAGATGCTGCTCCTTTATAAAATGATACATTGGAAATGAAAAGAGTATTGAAAACTCTGACCTAAAAAATGTATTGCTCTCTTGCTTAGCCTGGCAGAAAAAGCTTCTCATGGTAATAATGCTGCTCAATGACAAGGCAAGCAGGCCCTCAAACTTCATTTTTAATTTGAAAAGACAAATTTCTAACTAGTACTGTGGGAGACATGACATCTGTAATCAAAAGATCATTTCTTTAAAAGGAAAAGATTCTTACAAGACTAAGATGGAAAATATTCTGGTCAAAGTCATTAGCTCATCATTAAGTTCAAATAGATTAAACCATTTGTTAAATTACTGGGAGATGATTCTCCTGTCATGAATCTGATTTCTTATCCAAATTCCTGGGGAAGGAACAACAGTGATACAATGAAATCTAGAATTTGTTAGACTGAGCTCTTTGATAGAAAATCATTTTATATATGAGATCTTGGTCACAAAGAGAAAAAAATGCAAAACCACAGAACGACTGTGGATATGAATACAGAAATATGTACTGAAGGCAGAGACAGATGTGGAGAATTTCTGCATTTCATAATCATTTTTCCCAGTTTTGCAATACCAGGTCACCCTCAAGGCAATGAAAACAAACATTTCTGAAAGGGTCATCTACAGTAGTATCAGCCAATGAACTTAGTCTCTGGTCAAATGTGAATGGTCATTCAGTCATAGAAATTTCTGTGATTTAATCAGAACATTTTCATTTGTTTTAATTTTTATTTATTTTCATCTTCTTGAAGGACAGAGCAAGAGAGTAAGAGATGGAGGGAGGAAGGGAAAGAAACAATCTTCAGCCGGCGCCGTGGCTTAACAGGCTAACCCTCCGCCTTGCGGCGCTGGCACACCAGGTTCTAGTTCCAGTTGGGGCGCCGGATTCTATCCCAGTTGCCCCTCTTCCAGGCCAGCTCTCTGCTATGGCCCGGGAAGGCAGTGGAGGATGGCCCAAGTGCTTGGGCCCTGCACCCGCATGGGAGACCAGGAGAAGCACCTGGCTCCTGGCTTCGGATCAGCGTGGTGCGCGGGCCGCAGCGTGCTGGCCACAGCGGCCATTGCGAGGTGAATTTCAACGGGAAAAAGGAAGACTTTTCTCTCTGTCTCTCTCTCTTACTATCCACTATGCCTGTCAAAAAAAAAAAAAAAAAAAAAAAGAAAAGAAAAGAAACAATCTTCAACCTGCTGATTTACTCCTCAAATTCTCCTCACAACCAGGGCTGGGATTCCAAAGACAGGAACTCAGAGTCCCAGCACTTGAACAACCATCCACTATCTCCTGGGGTGCATTAGCAAGAAGGTGTGTTGGAAGCAGAGTAACTGGGACTTGAACTGCTACTCTGATATGGGATGTGGGCGTGTCAAACAATGGCTTAATGTACGGTGCCACAATACCTGCCCCAAGATTATTTTATTTTTCTTTTAAAAGTTCATTTGTTTATTTACTTGTTTATTTGAAAGTCAGAGTAAAGGAGAGAGGAGAAAGAAGAGATAGAGATTGTTCCACGTCCTGTTTCATTCACCAAGAATCTGCAATGGCAAGAGCTAGACCAGGCCACAGCCAAGTGCCAGGAATTTCATCAGAGTCTCAGTTACTTGAATCCTCACTTGCTGCTCCCAGGTGCATGAGCAGAAAGCTAGATCTAAAGCAGAATCATTGTACTCAGAATGGCATCTGATATGGGATGTAAGCATCCCAAGAAGATGCTCAACTCAGTGCACCTCAACTGCCACCCCAGATTATTTTTTGATATAAGAACTATAAAAAAATTATAATGATTGAAATAACAGGTATTTGTTTGTAATAATGTTTTATTTTTTATTGTTTTTATTTTTCCCCAGAAACCTTTTATTTAAGGTATATAAACATCATTTATTTCATAAATACAAATTTAGGAACATAGTGATTTCATACAAAAAATGATTAATGATGTGAAATAGTTCTGTATCTTTTAAAACATTTCTGAGTGGGAGACTTCATTATACTCATTTTTTATATTTGTATAATTCAAAAGTGATAAAAGCTATATCCTTGGTTGAATAAATGTAATCTTTAAAATTAAATCTTTATTCCTTTGATTTTAAGTCCAGAGATCTGCAGAAGAGTCCCATAGTAATCTCTTCATATTCGTTTGGTTATCATAAGGAGATAGCTCACAATTATTTTCATTTTAGAATGTTAAATCTTTAAGTCTTACAGGAAGGCCAAAATTTTTTGAAGATTTCTTTTTTTATTTTATTTATTTAATTTTTTTTTTTCTGACAGGCAGAGTTAGACAGTGAGAGAGACAGACAGAGAGAAAGGTCTTCCTTTTTCCATTGGTTCACCCCCCAAGTGGCCGCTACAGCCAGTGCGTTGCAGCCGGCGCTGTGCTGATTTGAAGCCAGGAGCCAGGTGCTTCCTCCTGGTCTCCCATGCGAGTGCAGAGGCTCAAGCACTTGGGCCATCCTCCACTGCACTCCCGGGCCACAGCAGAGAGCTGGACTGGGAGAGGAGAACCGGGACAGAATCCGGCACCCCGACCGGGACTAGAACCTGAGGTGCTGGCGCCGCTAGGCGGAGGATTAGCCTATTGAGCCATGGCTCCAGCCTGAAGATTTCTTGTAGGTCACTTTTAAAGCTCTGATAAATCATAAGATAATTGCTTTATGGGGTGGGGGAAGTAATCTCTTGATTTCTTTTCTCTATATATCCACTAGAAGAGTATTTTTTTTTTTTTTTTGGTCAGGTAGACTTATAGACAGTGAGAGAGAGATACAGAGAGAAAGGTCTTCCTTCTGTTGGTTCACCCCCCAGATGGCCGCTATGGCCGGAACTGCGCCCATCTGAAGCCAGGAGCCAGGTGCTTCTCCTGGTCTCTCATGCGGGTGCAGGGCCCAAGCACTTGGGCCATCCTCCACTGCCTTCCCGGACCACAGCAGATAGCTGGACTGGAAGAGGAGCAACCAGGACAGAATCTGGCGCCCATATGGGATGCCAGCGCCACAGGCGGAGAATTTACCAAGTGAGCCAAGGCGCCGGCCCTTGAAGAGTATTTTTAACTAGCATGTCCTAAACAAGATATAAATGACTTGCAATTATATGGAAGAATTGGTGATCATATAATTGTGTAGCTTCATATATGAGTAAAGGAGAATTTATCAATCCATAGAGCATTAAAAATCATATCATATATTTGAAAGACAAAAGTTCAAAAGTCATCTGAAAACAGAAATATACCAGATCAACTCGGAAAAATCTGAGCCATCATAAAATTGTGCTTTTATTTAGAATGTTTGGTGCAGAATATGGAAATTGCAGTCATCATTGTCCAGTAGCTTTTGTCTTCAACAAAAGCAGAGCTGAATAAATAAAAATGGTGAGAAAGTTATAAAGTTTATTTCTTAATGCCACCCCATGTGAAACAGGTAAAAATATAATATGAAATCAAATGTGCAAAGTGCTATAATATATAAAGTAAAATTAATTTAGAGCTGGTACATGAAATCTTGAAGAATGAGAAGTGAGAAATGAATACTATGTTAAAAGGAAACAACAAGCTTTCATCCTGGAAAATAATGAAAACACATAGAGCACTGAATGATGGACAGATGTAGAGACAGGAGGAACACAGGGAAGAAATTGCTCAACTATGTTCCCTAATTTCCTATGGCTTAACTTAAGCCTTTTCTCCTTCACATGTTTTAAAAGCAATTACATATTCAGTAGAGACTGTACTTCAGCTTTTACATGTAGATCTTTTCAGTGTTTCGGTGATAGTGGGTGGTGATTGCAAGTTATAGCTCCCAGTAAGCCCCACAATCACAAGGCAAACAAGTGGTAATGGTCTGCAGTACATGTTCAGTAAATTAGGTATGTGAAATACATTTTTTATTTACAGTAGCATCAATTTCTGACAGCTTCATCCAGAGATGACACCATCATAGGTTGGGGAACTTCTATATTGTCAGCAAAAGCTCTGTGCTCCCAATTATTTTTATACATCTTTCTGCTTCCAACTTGCAGTGACCACTCAATGTTGTCACAGAGATTGGCTTTTCCTTGAGGTGCCCCTTCAGAAATTGAAGCTATAAGTTAATTCAGTTCTGATGCTTTCTCATTTCAATGATATTGAGAATGTAGGAAAGAGTAAAAGAGGGGATGAAAGGATCGTTTTGGCTCCTATGGTTTTGCCTAAATTCCCTCAACCAAATATACAGTGAATATTTTTAAAGAGGCAAAACAGTACAAACTGTTCTTTGCAGACTCTGAAAATGTGTCCATATTACTTGCACTCTACCTCCCCCAAAATGCTTTCACTGTTTTGATATATTTTAAAGTGTTTTTCTTTGAAGTGTCTCTTCTTTGTACAAAAAAAAGAGAGAAACTGAAGCATTCTAAGGAGCATGCATGTGGCAGAAGTCTAGCATTTGTAACATTGGTATTTAAAAAATTGCCTAAACTAGAGGGGCAAGGAGAGTGTCCTAGACAAAGATTGATTATTGCTCTTCTAGGATAATAGAAGTGCCTCTGTATTGGCTAGCTGTGAAGAATGAGGTCAGATAAGTCTCTGATTTATTTGTAAAATGATATAAGGTTTTATGATTTCATATTTTAGTATTTAAACTTTGGTGTTTGTCAAGGCAAGGGATGTGCCCACATGCACATTATAAAAAGATCGTTCTACATACTTGTCATCTACAGTAGCCCCTCCAGCTCATTTTAAAATCTTTGGTTAAACTACCAAGGAATCTAGTCTATACATGCTCTGAAAGGATCCCCAGTAACTGTAAGATAATGGGAGAAGAATGGGAATCCTCCTAAGGAATTTGTTTGAAGATAAGGAATTCAAATTGGCATTATTAAAGGTAAATTGAGCTGGAGAAAAAATGAGGAAGCAGAAAAAAACATTTGTGCCTATTTGTGATACAGAGCTGCTTGAAATAACAATAGACGGAAATTAGTCTTAGATATATAAATAATGTGATTGCATCTAAGATTTCCTAAATGCAGTCAAATGTTTCTTGGAAGAGAACTGCTGGAAGATAGAAGGGTTAAAAACTGGAGTAATTTTAATTAGAGGTGTGTCAACAAGAAAAATGATGAGCAGGTCTCACCCATTCTTCTTAACAGTGTCATATATTCTATTAGTGACTTAATGGAGAGCAAGACTATTCTCATTCAAATGGAGGTGAAAAAGAAAGGATTAGACAGAGAAATGCTAAAGGGATAATAAGGTTTTATTCTGAAGTTGTCACCATTACTTTGCTTCCAAACTTCAACCTTATCATTATGTTTCACATAATCTTGGAAATCAATGTATTACACCTTGCTTTATCTCTTTCCAATTTACATAATTTTATTTTGCCTGAGTCATATTACCAAAAGCACTACCACTTTTTATGGAGCTTAGAAGCCAATTTTTTATTCTTTTCTCAATCTAATTTGTGTGAGTGTGTGTATTTGAGAGAAAAAGGGAGACAAAGATACAGAGAGCTTCATTCAGCATTTCTCATAATCATTTTCAATTTTTATGCTATAATCTCAAAGTGTCACTTCCTAAAACTTGATCTCTGCAACCATTACATAAAATAGTGAATAAATGGGATAGTTCACTAAGCGCTATCTAATATGTCAAATGCTTTAAAATGATTGCAATTCACCATTATGATAACCCTGTAAGATATGTACTATCTTTATTTTACAAGTGAGTAATATGAAGCCAATAGAAGTTAAGTACTTAGTGTACACGTAAACTGAGCTCAAACTAGTACTCAAGCTAAGGACTATTTTTCAATGTGGAATTCAATTTCTTAATTACTCTAATACTAAAGTAACATTTAAGAATGTACTCAACTGCTTAGGTTTCATTTCTTATCTCATTGCTTCTCTAAAAAATTTTATATTGCTATAAATTACCTTTATAGCAGTGATCTTGTTTTTCTGTTTAATATGCCTATATTCTTCATAAAGTTTCCATTATCCCCTTTCTTTGGGAACAGCACTTTTTTAACCAACTGTGTTAGTTCTTTCAGGCAGCTCTAACAGAGACCTTAGGAGCTCACTGAAACTCTTTTCTTAGGGCACTAATCCCATTCTTGAGGATAGAGTCCTCTTGACTTAATCTGTTAGCTAAGGCCCCACTTCTTTATACTGGGGAAAGCCAGTATTTAGACCAAAGCATCAGTCCTATCCACTTCTACCTCTTTTCTATTTGTGGTAAGAGAATACAGCAAATGATGAAAACTAAGCTAAAAATATCTTTTTGTGTGAATTTTTTTAAAAATAGAACAAAGGGAAGTTACTGTCTTTCATATGCTGTGATGTTTAGAAGAACCTGATCTATGTAGTTGAAAAGAAACAAACACAAACTAAGCCAGAGAGCAAGGCAGTACATTAATGTGGTTCCATTATATTCCAAAATTTAGCAAAAAACAATGACATTACTGGAAAGTCAGTTCTCAATTTGGAGATGGATTAACTGAGTTTGAATTTTAATTGTTAAATGTCTGTTTAGTTTTGATCTTCATCTTATGATATTCTAATATTACAACAAGGATTATTACCATTAATAGTGATTTTAGGGGATGTAAAATTATTTAGCATGTGAATGATCACAGCAAAATTATGTGATAAATAACAATTGTTTAATATCATGTGAGAGAACAATCATATTTGGCAGTAGCTCAGTGTATAAATCCATGTAAGGGGAAGATGGGAGGTGGTGGTAATTTTCAGAAAGCAGTAAGCATTTTGGTGTTCTATTTATTGAATGAAAAGCTTTGTAGGGTATTAGAATATTCTATGGATCTAAAATTTGGCTAATCTGAATGCCAAATCCATATTTTACTTAGTGTAATGTCAACAGCACATGTTAACTCAATTAAGTCATTTTCACACTGTGTAAAATATTTTGGTGTTAATAATAAGCAATCGTAGGTGATCAGAATATTTTAATTAAACATTCTAGTCCATTATGTTTTTCTCAATGAAAATTTTAAAAAATTACAATAGGTAGACATGGATAAAGGTCTGAGATGGTTTGTAAATCTGAATAATCCAGAAATTTGTGACATTTTAAGTAAATTTAATTTTTTTAGGTTAAACAGATTTCATTTATACAGGTCTAGGAACATGATGATACTTCCTACCCTACCATCCCACCAATGCTCCCACCCTTCCTCTTCCTACCTTCTTCTGCCTCACTCATTCCCTCTTTCAATTTTTACAATGATCTATGTTCAATTTACTTTATATTCATATTAATCCTACACTAAGTAAAGAATTTAAGAAATAATAAGAAGAAAAAATTCTTGTTCTTCATCAGTAGAGACAGGGGCTGCAAACAATCATCAAATCTCAAAATTTCAATTTTGCTCTTATATGTTACATGTTTCTCTTTTATTACCCTATTAGTTACCACAGATCAAGTAAAACATATGGTGTTTGCCTTTTTGTGACTGGATTACTTCAATAAGTATAATTTTTTCCAGTTGCATCCATTTTGTTGTGAAAGACAGGATTTTATTTTTTTTTGCAGCTGAGTTGTATTCCATGCCTGCTATCTATCTATCTATCTGGCACCATTTCATTATAAAGTCATCACTTCATGGGAATCTGGGTTGATTTCATATCTTAGCTATTGTGACTTGAGTTGCAATGAACATGTCAGTATGGGTAGCTATTTCATATGCTGATTTAATTTTGTTTGGGTAAACTCCTAGGATTGGGATGGCTGCATGATATGGTAGATCTGTTTTCAGCTTTCTGAAGTATTTCCATACTGTCTTCCACTGATGGTAGTATTAGTTAACATTCCCACCAACAGTGGACTAGGGTACCTTTTTTCCTGCATCCTTGCCCTCATTTATCATTTGTGGATTTCTGTATGATAGCCATTATAACTGTGGTTAGGTGAAACCTTATTGTAGTTTTGATTTGCATTTCCTTGATGGTTAGTGGCCCTGAGCATTTTTTCAAGTTTCTGTTGGCCGTTTGAATTTCCTCTCATCAAAAATATCTGTTCAAGTCTTTCGCCCATTTCTTAACTGGGTTGTTTGTTTTGTTGTTATTGAGTTTCTTGAGCTCTTGATAGATTCTGGATATTTACCATTTATCACTTGCATAGTTTGCAAATACTTTCTCCTATTCTGTTGCTTGCCTCTTCACTTTGCTGAATGTTTCCTTTGCAGTGCAGAGGCTTCTCAGCTTGATGTAATCCCATTTGTCGATTTGTTTTGATTGCCTGTACTTTAGGGGTCTTTTCCAAGAAGTCTTTGCCTATGCTAATGTCGTGTGGAATTTCCTCAATGTTCTCCTCTTCTAATTTCAAGGTATCTGTTCATAGATTTATATCCTTGATCAATTGTGTGTTGAGTTTGTTATAAAGCATAAGGTAGGGGTCTTGTTTCATACTTCTGCACATGGAGACCCAATTTTCCGAGCACTGTTTGTTGAAGTGTCCATCCTTTCTCCAGGGATCGATTTTAACACTTTTATCAAGATTAGTTCGTTGTATATGCATGGATTTATCTGGAGTTTCTATTCTGTTCCATTGATTATAATTGCCTTGTAGTATGTCTTCATATCTAATAATGTGATTCCTTCTGCTTTGTTTTTGTTGTATAAGATTGCTTTAGCTATTCAGGGTTTCTTATGTCCTTATATGAATTTTGCATCATTTTTTTCTAGATCTGAGAAGCATGCCATGATATTCTCATTTGGATTACATTGATTTTGTAAATTGCTTTGGGTAGTATTGATATTTTTATGATATAAATTTTGATCATTTTGATTATATAAATTCTTTCAATCCACGAACATGGAAGATTTTTCCAATATTTGTGTGTGTCTTCTATTTCTTTCTTTAACTTTTTAAAAAATATTTATTTACTTACTTGAAAGTCAGAGTTACAGAGAGACAGGCAGACAGGTAGCACTAGTCTTCCATCACTAGTTCATTCCCCAAATAGCTGAAATGGCTGGAGCTGGGCCGATCTGAAGCTGGGAGCCATGAACTTCCTCTGGGTCTCCTATATAGTTACAGGAAGCAAAGGACTTGGGCCATCCTTGGCTCATTTCCCAGCACATTAGCAAGGAGCTGAATAGGAACTGGAGTAGCCAGGACACAATTTGTTGCCAATATAGGATGCTGCAGATGTCAACTTTACCTGATATGCCACAGTGCTGTCCGCTCTTTTTTTGTAATTTTCATCACAGAGATATTTGAACTCATTGGTTAAATGTATTCTAAATTATTTAATTTTCTCTGTAGCTATTGTGAATGGAACTGATTTTACAAGTTCTTTCTCTGTCATTGTATTGCCTGGGTATGCAAAGGCTATTGATTTTTGTGTGTTGATTTTATACCCTGCTACTTTACCAGACACTTTTATAAGTTCCAATAGGTTCTTACTAGAGTCTTTTGGATCCCCCATATATAGAATCAAGTCAACTGCTAACAGGGATAAAACTAATTCCTCCTTTCTAATTTTTATTCTGTTGATTACTTTTTCTTACCTAATATCTCTGTGGTTAATCTTAAGAGTAGAGAAAAACTGAAAATGTATCTTTATAAAAATTAAGAGTTGCAATAGGAGAGAGAGAAGGAAAAAAATGAGAATACCAGCACAGCAGAGCTAGGTAGAGTGGGAATAATCTCTGTTCCTAAATTTGTATATATGAAATGCATGAAGTTTGTATAACTTAAGTAAAAAAACAAAAAATAATTTGTGGATATACAAGCTAAAACAGTATGTCTTTGTTGTAAGAATGGAAGTAGAACTAATACCATGTAAAGATCTCTCAAATATTAAAATGTATTTTCTACCATAAAAAAATTTCCAGGACTATATTGAATAGCAGTCGTGAGAGTGGACATCCTTGTCTGGTTCCAAATCTTAGTGGAAACTCTTGAAATTTCCCCATTCAATAAAATGCTGGCTGTGTGTTTGTCATAACTTTCATTGATTGTGTTAAGGAATGTTCCTTCTATACCCAATTTTCTTATGGTTTTCATTGTGAAGAGTGTTCAAAACTCTCCCTCTCCCTCTCCCTCTTCCTCTCCTTCTCCCTTTCCCTCTTCTTCTCACTCTTCCTCTCTCTCTCCCTCTCCCTCTAGTAAGCATTTATCAAATGCTTACTCTGCATCTTTTGTGATAATAATGTATTTTTTTTTCAATTTGTTTATGTGATGTATCACATTGATTGATTTGTTGGTCCAGGTGAATAATTTTTATGATGTTTTGCTGGATCTAATTAGCTAGTATTTTGTTGAGGGTTTTTGCATTTGTGTGCATAAGTGATATTGGTCTATACTTCTCTTTCATCTTTTTCTGGTTTTGGATTGAGCTGACACTGGCTTCATAAGAGGAGTTTGGGAGGATTTTTTCCCTTTCAGTTGTGTTGATTAGTTTGAGAATACTTGGAATTAGTTCTTCTGTAAAAGTCTGGTAAAATTCTGCAGTGAAGTCATCCAGTCCTTGGCTTTTCTTTGTTGGGAGGGCCTTTATTACTAATTCAATTTCCATCTTGATTATTGGTCTATATAGATTTAACACATCTTCAAAACTCAAGTTATATGCAGGAATCTATCGATTTGTTTTAGATTTTCCAACTTGTTCGCATATAGCACTGGGTAGTAATTCCTGATGATTATTTTTATTTCTATGGTATCAGTTGTTACATATCCTTTTTCATGTATGATTTTTTAAATTTGAGTCTTCTCTTTCTTTTTGTTAGTTAGGCCAATGGTTTATCAGTTTTTCAAAAAATAACTTCATTTTACTGATCTTTTGTATTTTTTTGATATTTCAATTTTTTTTTATTTCTTCTCTATTTATTTCCTCTTACTAATTTGGGACTTGGTTTGTTGATTTTCTAGGATCTTGAGTTGCTTTGATCACTCATTTATTTGATGCCTTTGCAATTTCTTGATGTAGGCACCCATTGTTACAAACTTCCCTCTTAACAATACTTTTGCTGTAGCTCATCAGTTTTGATATGTTGTATTGTCATCTTCATTTGTTTCCAGGAATTTTTTTTATTTCCCTTTTGATTTCTTCTATGACCTACTGTTCATTCTGGAGTGTGTTGTCCAGTTCTATGTTTTTGCATATTTTCTAAGGATTCCTAAGTTATTAATTTCCAGTTTCATTCCATCAAGTTCAGATAAGATTCATTATATGACTTCAGTTTGTTTGAATTTGTTGAGACTTGCTTTATGATCTTACATATGATATATGCTGTAGAAAGTTCCATGCATTGATGAAAAGAGTATGGATTGTGCAACTGTAAGATGAAAAGTACTGTAGATATCAATTGGGTCTATTTAGTCTATAGTGTTGATTAACTCTGTTGATTCTTTGTTGATTTTTCTGTCTAGGTGATCTGTTGGTGAGGTCTGTTTCTTATATGCAGTAAATAGATGGGTCTTGATTTATAATCTACTCAGCCTGTCTGTATCTTTTAATTGGATAATTTAAGCTATTTACATTCAAGGCTATTATTGATAAGTAACAGCTTACCCCTGCTGTTTTTCCAAAAATATTCTTATTGTTTGCTTTGGATTTTCTTTGTACTTTTGCTGAGAGATTTTTTGCCTTCACATTCTTCATTAACAATGACTATCTGTGTTTCTGTATATAGCACATCCTTAAACATCATTTGTAAGGCTAGATAAATGGTGAAAAATTCTTACAATTTCTGTTTGTTATGAAAGGTCTTTATTTACCTTCATTCATAAATTAGAACTTTGTAGGGTACAGTTTTCTGGGATAACAGTTTTTTTTTTTCTTTTAAGACTTGGGCTATGTCTCTCCATTGTCTCCTTGTCTGTAGGGTTTATGATCAAAATCAGCTGTGAGACTAATTGGAGATCCTCTGAAAGTAATCTAGCATTTCTCTGATGCACATTTTAGAAACTTTTCTTTGTGCTTTACTGTTGAAAGTTTGACTAAAATGTGTCATGGTGAAGATCTTTTTTTGATCATGTCTATTAGGAGTTTTATGTGCCTCATGTACTTGGGTGTTCAATTCATTCTTCAAATTAGGAAAGCTTTCTGAAATTATTTCACTGAATAAGCTTACTATCCATTCTCTCTTTCCATACTTTCAAGAATTCCTATATGTTGCGTCATTTAATAGTATCCCATATCTTGAACATAGTTTTTAATTTTTCCAATTTTTTTTTCTTTTTGCCTGACTATTTCCAAAGATTTGTCTTCTAGCCCAGATATACTTTCTTTTGCCTTACCAAGTCTGCTGTTAAGGCTTTACACTGTATATTTCATTTGATATGTTGAATTCTTCATTTCTAATATTTCAGTTTAATTTCTTCTCAAAATCTTAATCTCATGGGAAAGTTTTTCTCTCTGTCATGTATTGATTACTTTATCTTATGAATTTGCTTCTCATTGCTTCTGTGAAATCCTATGAACTTTCTTTTGAATTCCTTCTCAGGCATTTCATCAATCTTTTCATATTCACATTCTAATATTGAAGTATTGTTGTGTTCCTTTGGGGGAGTCATGTTTTCCTCCTTATTCTTGTTTCTTATGTTTATGCATTTATTTTTAAGCATTTTGTAGAAATACTTGTTAGTTTTCTCTTCTGATGGATTTTATCTTTGAACTATTCCCCTGTGGATTAGTGGAGTGTCTGCTCTTTCAGTGAATACCCAGTGGCATGTCCTGGGTGCACTACTGCAGGGTGGGCCTAGTATTCAGTGTAACACCCACGATGGCATGGTAGATCTCTACTGTCAGCAGGAGGCAGGGTATGATCACCTCTCTTGGCATAATCACACCCTCACCTCCCGTCTTCTAAAGTGATCAATGCTTGGGGTTAGACCACAGTAGGTGCAACACTTATCCACACTGCCACCTGAACTGCACAAATCCTCAGTGCAGTCCTCAATGTGAGCACAGATCCCTCTGTAATGACTCATCCTAGGCAAATAGGGAGCTCTTAGCCTCTGGCACCAGACACAGTGATTGCCCAGATACTCAGCTATATCCTGTGCCCTAGATGCAGTGGTAGAGTTCCCATAGTCTTGTCACATAAGGCTCCCAGAGGGTTCTTTCTGCCCTGCTAGCCTTTCCCATCCATTCCCAGAGCCAGCTGCTTATGGATGCTCCACATTGGCAGTTTGAGCAAAGGTTCTTGTGATATGTTGAAAGGATGGGGAACCTCATAGTCCTATGGACTATGGACTATCCAGCTATCTCTCAACCCTCCCAGCTAGAATCAAAGTTTGTGGGGAACTTGCATTTTTCTCACTAGTAAAATTCCCTGATCACATGTGTGCAAAGAGCTTCCATATGTGCTACTGTGTCAAAATGGTGCCTTTCTCCCTCCAATTTTCTGGGCACCCTTATGGAAGGATGGGCATAAAGAAGCATACTTTTCTTTAGGTGGATTATGTGGGTACCCTTCCCCCATTAAGGCTCCAGGCCAGACTTAAAGACAATGTGGCCCACAAGGCTATCCTTCTAATCGTATCACTAGTGGCACAGCTCTAGCAATGTGCTCTCATCTCACTCTCCATAGCTGGCATATCCTCCAGCTCTGGGCTGCAGGGGTTGTGTGTGGTGTTCACACTCCTTGCTACATGTCTGCAGCTTCCATGGTACTCCATTGCATGCCTCTTTGTTTTGTAGAATTTCTACTGCAAATTTCTCTCCAACTCTACTCTGGGCATGCACTTCCTCTGCTTTTTTTCTGCTGTTTTACTCTCTGCTAAAGCAATACATCTTTTCGCTATTCAACCATCTTGGAATCCAAAATTTGTGACTCTTGCTATGTTAGAAATAACTTATTTATAAGAAAATCCATTAGAATGTTATAAATACCAAGGAGATGCTTAAATTAATTTTACATTATAGAAAACCTAGGGGAGGGTTTGGATTCAAAATACATCAGCAAGGCCAAATTCATTTTCAAATTTATCTTCAAGTGTTAGTTTGATTCTTTGGCTTCAGGGTTCCCAAGTTCAGGTCTTCTCAGCATCAAGCCTCGTTTTGCAAACAGTTATGCTTGTATCACATTGCATCTCACAGAATTACATTTCCATTCCTGCACCAGTCGCTCTGACTAGAGGAATGGAATGTGTTAGCTGGCATAGGTTGTTTTCACAGTAGACTGGGAAGCACATGTTTCAGAAGAGGACTGTACTGATGAAAAGATTATCAAACTAATGAGGTATATGTTCAAAGCAGCCAAAAAATGCCAGTTCACTACCTCATTTGTTCCAAGTGCCAATATCTATTATTAAAATTATATAACTCTATTTTTGAGTCACTTGTTTTTCAAAAAGAGCAAAAAGATCAATAATTAGCATTGGACGTTGAGGTGAATAAGCATATGTTTAAGCTTGTGTATCCTTAGCAAACATCTTTTGGTAGAATTATGATTACCATGGAAGAAAAGAGCATTCAGTTAAACCTTAAGATTCACTATATGTCAATCATCTCCTTTTTTTTCTTTACTGAGAACTAAGTGGTGAAAATTCAGTTACATGGGGCCTGCACCATGGCTCACTAGGTTAATCCTCCGCCTGTGGTGCAGGCATCCCATATGGGCGCTGGGTCCTAGTTCCGGTTACTCCTCTTCCAGTCCAGCTCTCTGCTGTGGCCTGGGAGTACCGTGGAGAATGGCCCAAGTCCTTGGGCCCTGCACCCGCATGGGAGACCAGGAGGAAGCACCTGGCTCCTGGCTTCGGATCGACACAGTGCCAGCCGTGGCAGCCATTTGGGGGGTAAACCAATGGAAGGAAGACCTTTCATTCTGTCTCTCTTTCTCACTGTCTAACTCTGCCAAATAAAAAAAGAAGAAGAAAAATTCAATTACATGTACTGTGCAAAAATTTCTTTCTTAATTAATAAAATAGCAGTTTTGGAAGTAAGGCTAAAGCTATTATGCCTGAAGTAATTAAATCATGTATCACATGGATTATCTAAGTAACACAGTTTATCCAAATAGTTGATGTTGTAAGTACTGGTAGTTAACTTTTCAGATTTGAGTTCCATTTTAAATTCTTTGAAGAAAAGTCAGTGTAAAAACTGTGGCACATGTCAGACATTTTTAAAAAGCAAAAAAAAAAATTGCTTTGGTAATAGAAATCTCCTATATTTTCAAATTAATTAATAAGAGAACATGTTCTGAGATGAAAATGAGCAGTTAGACAATGGAGAGTTAAAAGACTACAAGAAATTCTTTGTATAATCTGCAGAACAAGATAAATTGTCAAGATAGACTTGAAGAAATAAAACATTTGGGATAACTTACTGGCTTTGCTCACTTGGCCAAAATCAAATTGCTTTTCAACTTACAAATAAATTAAATGTTTCTTTGACTTAATTAGCAGTCTTTTTGCAATGCTATTATTTATGTTCGTTTATTCTACTTCAAATGCCAGATATTTAACAATATGAAAAAGTAGAATCATTAGGCACTTTTTTTTTTCCTCTCCTAGTCTTAAGAGAATGTTGGACTTAAAATTTCCTAGTACTTGATCACAATTTTATTTATTTTTGGGCTCTTTTGAGTTTTCCTTTATAAAAGTTTTACCACTTACATTTGTCTTTATTTTGGGGAGTGTGGGTATATGTATGTGTGTGTGTGAGACCTTTTTGTTTTGTTTTTTATTGTCATAGTTGTTTTCCTCCTGCCTTATATTCAGCCATAGGAACTAGTACAAGCTAGTACTAGTAATTATGTAATATATCGGACTTGATGCAAGTAAGGATTTTAATAACTTTTCCCCAGAAATAGTCTGGATTTTTTTTAGGCTACTGACTTATTATTTCACCAGAGGCCTAATGATTAAGCCACTGAACAGTGTGGGACATTCAGCAAAAATGCTGCAGGCTACTCAGATATCTGTACATTGTGAAGTACGTTGGAACAATCAAGCATCCCTGTCAATATATGTACGTGATGGATAACCAGCACATGCTCCTGGGGCAATAGCATTGTTCAAGGAGTGAGCTATTACAGACCCAAATTGACCACTTATTTTCTGGAAGTGGCAAGTCATTTAATTTCTGTAGGTCTCAGCTTTTCTATTTGGGAAATGAGAATAATAAAGTGTGCCTCATGGAGATGTTATACACACTGGGAAACACATTGAGGCGCTCCATTTTCTGTAGAATGGAATTAGATTTCAGTCAGTTTGCCCTTATTGAATGTAATCTAGAAATGATTTGGAAGAGAAGGCTGGTTTCCCATCATGGGTTTCAAAAGGTTAAATCATCACATCTTGTTGCCATCATGATTCTGCATATAGTCTTCTGGTTTATAATAATAGAAATTAAATTCTGTTATTGGAATACTAACTTATAGTAGATGAATATATAAAATTAGAAATCAGTTCTTGATTTATATAAACTATTAATTTCAATGTCTAATGTACTCATGTATCTCTGACATGCTTTGAATGATACTACAATTCCTGGGAAATCAAATAGGTGCTAGTTACTCTAATGAAAGTAGAGTAATAGGTAAAGAATATATAAAACTTTAAGTGATTGTTCCCCTGGGTCATGGAAAGCCCATACCCTACAATATAACATGTCTCATTTTTAATGTTGTTTACCATGCTCAAATTTTTCACTTGGAGAATAATAGGTGTTGAAGCATTCTTACTCTCTGATTCATTTTTATTGAGACAAATTCCTTCCAATATGTTAATGGGTTAATCTTTTTTTCAGGCATCATAATAACACTATTGATTATAATCTCTTTCTAGACCTAACTCTCCAAACTTACAATTTCTAATAATGAGTGCTCTCAGAGAATGTTTTCCTTTATTTGAGACACACATGTATTAAAGATACAGATTATGCCCAAAATATAACCTCTATTGACTAAAATCATGATAAAACTTTGCATGAGTGTACTTTTATTATCTGGAGGTTCCCTCAAGTCTGGGTACATCCTAAACAATGCCTTAGTCAGTGCTTGTTCTAACAAAGCAACATTGGGTGGCATATGAACAACAAAAATTTATTTCTCTTAGTTCTGTTAGAAGTCCAAGTTCTGTATTCTGGTTTTGTCTGGTTCTAGTGAGGAGCCTCTTCTGGGTTGCAGGCTGCCAAGTTCTTGTATCCTCACATGTAAAAAAAGAGTGCTAGAGAGCTCTCTGCAATCTGTTTTATAAGGGCACTAAGCCAACTTGTAAGAACTACATTGTCAGGACCCAAATTGACTTCCAAAGACCTGCCCCTAGTGCCCTCATAGGGCATTGTGATTTCACCATGTGAATGTTGGTGGTGCCCACTATAATGGGCCTTTAAAATACCAAACTCTTGGTCTCACCAACTAAACATCCTGAATAAACTATTTGAAATAAGCATTGCATTGTTCTTTTTGTGTTCACTTGACTAGTTAGGTAATACACACAGATGTTAATATTTGATTAACTTTACGATGAGTTTTGAAGTGTGTTTTTAGTATATTTCCTTTGAAATATTTTTAAATAAGATTCATTTTGTTCTAAAATAGTATAGATATGTTCACTTTAGAAGGAGGAAGATGGATGACATTTCAAAGACCTATGATTCTTGAACAATTTAAATCAACTAAATTCATGATGCTTGGAAATTATACTTTGTCTGTAGAGGAAGCTATCTAAATTAAAAAGTTAAGTAAAAATGATTAATATCATTAAATATCAATACCTGTTCTTAGAGTCACACGTTTAACATAAATAGTATCATTATATTTCCTATCATATGATATCAAGACACTCTATATTTTGGACAATCAATCATTTCTTAATGAAGAAAAGACTAGGCTGTTCTAGAATAAGAATTGACTACAAGAAAAGAGCAAAATAGTTTAAAACATCTGTTTTTATGTAGTGAACATTTTGTTATTTAAACAACTGAATATAAATTCCGCAGGTAGTTGTAGAATAATGGCTTAGAATATGATTTCCTGGTCAGACTACCTTTTTCATACTACCAAGAAGTATTTCTGAGACTTAGTATACACTATACAATTTCTCGATGCCTAAATATCTTTTTTTGTAAGATTTATTTATTTGAAAAGAAGAGTTAGAGGAAGATATAGAAAAGATCTTCAATCTGCTGGTTCACTCTCCAAATGACGATACAAGCTTGGGCTGGGCCAGGCCAAAGTTAGTAGCGTAGAACTCCACCCAGATCTCCCATACTAGGAGCAGGGGACAAATATTTGGGCCACTTTCCTCTGCTTTTCCATGTGCATCAGTAGGGAGCAGATTAGAAGTGGAGCACCTGGGACTTGAACTGGCTTAACCCGCTGTACCACAATGCTAACCCCATCAATGACTAGATTTCTTGATATGTAAATATGAATAATACGAATACATATCTATTAGGGTCATTAGGAAGGCTAAAGACAGTCCAGTATTATTTAAATATTAACTCCATTGTGGTATAGCATTATGTTTTTTACTAAAATACAAGATGATATTGCATTTATTTTCTGGGTCTTGGTTTCCTAATTTAAAAATGAGGGGCTTGGATAATTAGTCACTAAAGTCTCCTTAATCTATGTAAAATTTAAAATTGTTAAACCATTCTATGACTTTCTAATGAGCTTAGATGGGCTTCTAAAGACCAGACCTTGCTCCTTTGTACATACATTACAGGAGATCCCAGTGCAATATAAAGACAACCTTGTTCTTGTTTTTTATTCAAAGACCTAGTTTTCCTCAGCCAGGAGTTCCATGCCTACAATGATGAAGTTAACCTTTGTATCTAAGAGGAAATCAACCAAGACCACGGCCTTACAAATGAGTTCTCCTGAAGGAACACCATTCATTAAGGTGCCGCTAGGCAATGGCACTTTGACAGAACACTTTTGAAGTCAGTCACAGAAAATGAAGCTTGGCAGGCATTGGAAACCAGATGCCCTGCAATGTTGTTTTCGTATTTGTTTTTTCCGTGCCCTCAGTGAAGTTGGGATGTAGTTGTTTGGCATTTCCCTCTTGACAGGAGATGTCTCGGGAAAATGACATCTAGAAATTGCTTTCCTATAAAGATAAAGTGGAAGCTAATTTGCCAGTGTCCTGCTGAATCTCAAGCCTCGCTTCAGCAGATGAAGGTAGAGTGAATGATCAGAGGAATCACATGCTAGGGAGATGTCAAGCAGACAGTAAACAATTACTTTATTGACTGCTTCTGATTCTAATATAATTAGTTCAGACTACTGATTTTTTTTTTTCCTGAACTATGAAATGAGTTAAAATCCTTTTAACACATTAGCCGTTCAGTGTGATCTAAAGAAGGGTTGTGGTGTAAAAGAATATTGATGAAAAAGAAAATATATTTTAAAAGGAATACAAACAAAACATCTGAAGGAAACACAAAAATGAGCATTTTTAGAGTGGCTCAAAATGGTAGACATGTTATCAGTTTGAAATGAGAAGGAAAGGGAGTTAAATTCATATTTAAGGCACATGGCCAGGTAGATGCTTGGCACAATGTTTTAGTAGAAATATATAATAAATACTAGTTGTAAAATTGGAAGATTTGATAACTTTAGGAAAGAAAAGTCGAACACTAGCTCAATGTCATACTATAGAAGTATCAGACAAATATATACGAAGGCAGACCCTCATGAGAATAATTGCTCCTTGGTAAAATATATTTATACAGTTATTAAAATTGACTAAAAGTGTGAATTATTTAAATTCAACTCATTTTATCGTTTTCTGTCTTTACATACCAGTAAAAAATCTGTTATCAAAATTTACATAACAAATTCTATTTAAAACATTTGAATTGTCTCACTGAGACCAAAGAAAATGGTGAGAGAGTAGAGAGATTTTATTTAACTGTAAACACTATTTCACAGAATTAATTTCATTTTGGGAAGTCAAATTTTATTGTGGATTCCATAAGAGTTGTATTTATGATTTTTTGACAAGAGTTGTTTTATTAACTTTATTAGAAATTTTTGTAAAATTTTTCTTTTTCTTTATTAAGAAACAATGTCTATAATAATAGTACAAAGTAAATTATCCCTAGCAGTTAAATGCTGGAAGTAGAATTTTGTGATCACTTAAAATATATTCTGTATTTTAACAACTTGAGTTTTATATCATAAAAGTAACCATATTAGAAACAAGTGGAAAAACAAGAAGATATTTTAGTCACCTCTTATCCTTTGGTCTTTTCCTTTGTGGTATCTTTTTTCTTTGCATTTTTAAATATAGCATAATTTTGGAATACTTAAAATTTGATGTCATGCTTTATATTTTAACTTTCACTGTTCATGTTGCAGCTTATATTTAATTGGGATTCTACTAAGTGCATACCTACATGCATGCACATAATTATATGCACATAAACAGACACAAGCACACATATTTATAAATTATTGAACATTATTCTAATTTCAAAATTTTGCTAAATAACAAATATACCTATTAATAAGTAAAATTTCATATTTTCTCATATTTTCATATAAATTCTCTGAAGGCAGATAACTAAATTTTAAAAAATATTTCTCCACTTCAACTGAAACATACTTTTAGGTTTAGATACTAAGGTATATTGCCTAAGTATACCAATTTAATGTAGAAAATTTAAGATTTGGTATTAGAAAAGGGAAAGTATACAGTGATCATTGGTATTAGTAAATTAAATTTACAAAAGTAAATGCCAAGAAACTTCTTTATTCTTTTGTACAGCACAATTCCAATGTCTGTATGGTAACTATTCACTAACATCTGTGAGATTCCCAAAAGCCGTGCTCTGTTCTGTAAAAGACATCCGATTCTTATGAAATCCTTCAAGACCGGTATTGTTACACCTGTTTCACAAATGATCACAGTGATTAGAATCTCAGAGGGAACAAATGACTTGCCCCAAACAATGTAATTGTTGAGTGGTAGTTTCAGGAAGCTAAAAGATTTTTTATTCCAAAGTGAGAAAATTGTAAAGTTGCAAATGTACCTTGCTCCTTGTGAAATTTGAGCCCTATCTACCCACTGATTAGTTCTCTGAACATCCCCTTGCTACTCTACATTTACACCTATTTCTTCTTCCTGGACAGATTTCTTCATACCAGAAACACTTGTATCTCCATTCTTTACCTGACATCTTCTCACTGATTAAAACAGGGCTTTCTTATTTTAGGGACACTTTTGAAACAGACTTTATTTTTAAAATAAATTAGACTTTTCAGAACAATGTAGAACAAGGAAATTGAGACGATAGTACATAAAGTATCCATATATCCCACAACCAGATTTCCCTTTTAGTAACATTTCCATGAACATAAACGATGCATTCATGACAATTGGTTCAACAATAATAGTATATCCTTATTAACAAAAGCCCATACTGTTTAAGGTTTTCTTCATTTTTATCCAGTGTCTTATCTATTCTAGGATTCCATTTAGATATCACATTACATTAGTTCTCCTTTTTATTGAGATTCATCTTAGTGGTGGCAGTTTCTCAGTCTTTGATGACTGACAATTTTAAGGAGTGCTGATCAGATGTTTTTGTAGGTTCCCACACTTGGTGATTTGCTCGTATTATTGCAGTTGTAGGTTGTTGGGAGGAAGACCAGAAGAAAAGAGTGATTTTCACTACATCATATCAAAGATTTTATGATTAGCATGATTTATGCCAGTTGATCATGACTTTGAGCATCTGGCTAATATTTGGCTTCTCCCATTTAAAGTCATGGTTCTCTCTCTTTTCCATTCTATTCTCTTTAGAAAGAGATAGGTCTTCTCTGTATCCTTGAAATACATATATTTTTGTTTTTTTTTTTTTTTTCATGAAGGGAGCCACTTATTTTCTGGCTTTTTCACATTATAACTAACCAGGAATAGATAGGGGTGCTTTGGTTATATCTTTACTCTAGGCACATATCACAGATTGTGTTATATAAAGAATATTTGGTTAAATATTTGCTGAATAAAGGGATGTTTCATATAAATAAAAATTATATAATTCAAAATGTGCTTTGATAGCTGGAATGTCATAATGAACAGTACTCAGAAACATATTTTACCATGAAATTTAGATATATAACCTTGAAAACATATTACTTTTGTTTCCACATCTTTTCAACAATTAGGAAGCATTAGTAGAAAACAAAACAGACTTCTAAAATTTTTAAGCAATGGAATAATTTTGTCAAAAATTTATGTGGACTCTATATATATACTTGTATATATATATATATATATATATATATTAAGTTGAGCAGTTTTTATCAAGTAAAGTATAAAAATAAAGAATTCTAGGAAAACTCTATTACGAAACTATTCATAAAAGCAAAATACCTCAATATTGATACCATTGAACACAATTTCTTTTGAGAAAGCAAAGCATTTATATTAATAAACCCTGAAATATGCATCCTACCTCCAAAATAGTTACTCTCATATTTCTATCTGAGGCAAGGAATGTATATTCCAAAAGTTAATAAATCTATCAGAAGTATTTTTTATTCCCTGCATTTCAATTTTGTTCCAAATATAGACTGTAAATAATACCACCCCTCCCCCAGAAATGAGTGTAGTAATGTTGTCTTTCAGATAAGTTAGTGTTGAAGAGAGAAATGACATACCTGTACCCATGAATGGAGATAAATATCCTCAGAGGTTCTTTTGTTTCACTTGGCTTGAAACATGGCATTTTACATTTGTCTCTAGGCAGGCTGATCTTGAAGATAACTCTTAAGTTTATTCTTTTGTGGACTTGGAAATTAATCACCTGATACATAGTAAAAATCCTCTTTAACATGAAGTCTTCATTCATTCCCAAAATGAAAATTAAAAATCTCCATGTTATATATCTCAGGAAACCAGAGCTAGTATTTATTTGTTTTTGTTCTATTTGTTTGTTTCCCTACTGAACCACTGATATCTACTTAATATTTGTAGGTCCAAATATTTTAAATTGACTGAGAGATTAGGGACTTTGCCCTAGCAGAAGACAGATAAATTAAAACTGTTTCATAAAACGGTTTCCCCAGAATTCTATTAACCTTACACCCTGTTTCTCATGACTGGAATTTTTTGCTTTTCAATAGCCTCATACTTTATAATGAAGGCAACACTGCATAAAGATAGAAGAATAATTACCATTATTTATGACAGATAATGTACCCTATAAACAACTTATTATTAAATGAATCCTTTCCTTGTAGGTGGAATAATTTTTTTAATTTAATTTTAGATTTAGGAAACATTTCAGAATATTTAGTGGAAATTATTTTAGTTTCAATAGTCTTTTTATCATATTCAGTCAATTTGTTAAATCCTCCATACCTGTTATTTCCTAATTCAAATAAAATTAATGCTGTCTAAATACAAGGCTCTTTACAAAACCTTTCTTTTCTCATATATTGAATTTACATGGGCAAAATCTATAAAATTGTATAGACCTAAACTTGAATTCTGATTCCTTCACTGATGAAATTGGGGAACTAGTAAAAATGTTTTATCACTACACTTCAATTACAAAATGGAGAAACCTCATAGATTTAAATATGCATAAAAAATAGTATTTTGGAACACTGGCAGCACAAGAAAATAGCAAATATACAAGGTGGGGAAAAAGAAAAAAAAATCTCAAATGTTCAGATTTTCTACAGACCCCAGATGTTTCTGTTTTGTGTGTTAATTAAAACTTTTTCTTTTAGTTTTTAAAGCATAAAGATATATATATATATATATATATATATACACATAATGCAGGTAGATAAGAAAGGTATTATTCCAGGATTCCATATTTTTTTCTAAAGAGAGCTATTTGCCTTCGCTGAAGTTATATCTGTGACTGTGTGATGAATATATGCCTAAAAATCAAATATGAAATTCAAAAGTGAACACAATGTTGAGATAATTAAATGTTAATAATGATGGAAAGTATTATCACTATTCAGTACAATTTTGTGAATTATGTAAGATTATTATTATACATCCATGTGGCTTTATGCATTTGAATTTTTTAAAATGTCCACAACTACTTATCCCATATTTGTTCTTAAGGGTGCTATTGTCAGAAGATTCTCCATGTGTAGTAAAAAAGGAAAGCAATTTCATGTGCCTTGCACCTGCAAACACCAAAATGCAAGTAGATTGGATCTCATGACATTGAGGCTTACGTATCCACTTTTTAGAGACTACACAGATTAGAAGTGCACCACACTGATAACCATCATTCCCTGGGTTGACTGCTGAAAGGAATATCAAGAAAGCTTGCTTTCTGAGAAAAGGCCATAAGAGAGACATACTCTTCTTCCATCTTGGTGAATTGATTTTTGCCAGGGCAGAAGAAGTTTTGCCCACACTGTATATAAGTCAGAGAATTGTGATAAGCTAATGAGCTGAAAGCTAGTATCATAAGTAGAAAAAACTGAAAAATGCATCTAAGGCTGTGTTCAGATTGTTGAAAACAGTCAGTTCAGGCATTATCAGGTAGCAGTCGGCTGTAAACTCTGATTAGAGAACTTGCCTTACACATCATGTCCCTCACGATAACTTTCGTAGTATTTGGACTGATACTACCAACGTGATAAACTCAAATAAGAGTGCTTTCAAAAGATTTTTAGGTTATTATTGTCTTGTTTTCTTTATCTCTGATTTTTTTTATTTCGTTATTTGAAAGTCAGAATTATATGGAGAGAAGGAGAGACAGATCTTGCAACCACTGACTCACTCCCCAGATGGCTGCAATGGGCAGCACTGAGACAGGCAGAAGCCAGGAGCAAAAACGTTCATCCAGGTCTTGCACATGGGTGGCAGGGGTCTGAACAGTTGGGCCATCCCTCCCTGCTTTGCCCAGACCATTAGCAGGGAACTGGATAAGAAATGGAGCAGCCAAGATTTGAACCAGCACCCATATGGGATGCTAGGGTCGCATCTCTCTCATCTGAAATTCTGATATAGGAAAATATGCATTTTCACAGAATTATGGAACTTGTAGACTCTGTGGATGTCATTTTGATCATGATTGATGTTACATTCTTTCTTCCAGGCTCTATAGCTAAAAAACAAAGTATTTTTCTCCTAATTTTCTTAAACTATACAGGTTAGTTGGAAAAAGAAATTATAACATTGTCCTATACATTTGTAATTATATACATGTATTAAACCTGGCAACTGTAAGATGGTGTTAAAACAGAGGGAGAATGCAGATAGTACATCAACCTATTTAGTTGTAGGTTTTCTGCATTTCATGTGAACTACTGAAATATTAAGTCTAAGGCTGTGGACACTAAAATATGTGTATGATGTGTATATGAGTCACACACAAACTAAAGGCCTATAAAAAGTATGTAAGATGAAATTTTAAAATAATAATAAAATCTAAAAGAAGGCAGGTTGTGTAGAGCCTAAGAAGAAAATATGGAGGAAACCAACAAAAAGCAATATAAGATGGTAGGCATAAATACAATCATAATAATATTTATATTAATTATTAGCATACTACGTATTAAAATTTTAGAATGAATTAAAAATTAGGACTCATCTATATGAAACATTTAAGGGAAGCATTTTTTATTTTGTAATGTTTTTTTAACATTTGCCACATTCAATTCGTATATAGACGTTATATACTTACACAAATATACTATTTTCTCTTGAAAATAGATTAATATCAGAATGAGGAATTCATAACAATGATCAAAATATGGAGAAAGAGGAGTTCCGGGCAAGATGGCGGAATAGGCAGAAGCACACTTAGTCCGGGGGGAGAGAAAGTTTAATATAAGTGGAGATACTGCAGGGTCAAGGAAGAGTAGGGGATGTAACAACAGAGGAAACTCTTCCGGAACTAGTGATTCACAGTGGACCTGCGTGGAGAGCGTGGGAGCCCAAGTTCGGGACACCAGCGGCAGACTCAACGCACCAGCGCTGGAACGCGAGGTGAGCCGAACCTCCATAGCCCGAGATACCAGCGAGCAAGTGGAAAGAGGAGGCTAGAGGGAACGAGGCTTGAAACTCCGTGGGGAAAAGTTCACCAGGCTAACTAGAAGAGAGAGAAAAAAAAATAAAAAAAGTGACTGATACGGACACAAGTTTCTCTCTCTCCGCTCACCTCTCAAAGGCGAGCAAGACAGAGCAGGCGCCATTTTGGACATACGTCATAAGCTGGGCGACCTCAGGTCTGCACCGGCCCTGAGCCTAGCAGAAAAACCTGACTCTGGGGGGAGGGGTGAAATAACAGGAGATTAGCATCTAACTTGGCAACCCAGTGGGAGATTGCAGGAGAATTGGAGCCCACACTGAGGGCAGCAGAGATTCCCTGTGTGGTCCTTGGGAAAGAGCTTCCGTTCTCTGGCTCCTGTGGGTATATCATTTGCCTGCTAACTACCTCCAATTACATTCAGCTGTGCGGAATTACTTCCCTTTTGAATCAAAAAAGAGAGAGATTTACCACACCTAACCTGGGAGTGTCATCTTTGACACACCCTCAGCCCTGAGGAACCAAACACAGCTCTCAGTCCACACTCATCTCAAGCCTCTAAGGCACCACTGAAAGCAGACAGTCCACTTAATATAGAGCCATAGTGTAACAAGAAAAAACACCACAGTGAAGAAACCAAATATCTCCAACATGCCGAACAACAAACGCAAAAACCAAGCTAACAAGAATAAGGAAGACACTATGACACCCCCAAATGTAAAAGACACCCCAATTCAAGATTATGAAGATGAGGAGATTGAAGAAATGCAAGAAGCAGATCTCAAAAAATTGCTAAGAACATTAAGAAGTTCTCAAAAACAAATTCTTGAACTACAGAAATCCTTCATGGACAAGATAGAAAATCTCTCTCGTGAAAATGAAATATTAAGGAGGAATCAAAATGAATTGAAACAACTAGTGGAACAAGAAATGGTGATAGTGATGAGAAATCATAATGAAATGAAGAATTCAATAGATCAAATGACAAACACATTAGAGAGTCTTAAAAACAGAATGGACGAAGCAGAAGAGAGAATATCAGACTTAGAAGACAGAGAACAGGAAAGGAAACAATCAAATCAAAGAAAAGAAGAAGAAATCAGAAATCTAAAAAATACTGTCAGGAATCTACAGGATACTCTTAAAAAACCCAACATTCGGGTTCTAGGAGTACCTGAAGGCATGGAGAGAGAGAAAGGATTAGAAGGCCTTTTTAGTGAGATACTAGCAGAAAATTTCCCAGGTTTGGAGAAAGACAGAGACATCCTAATACAGGAAGCTCATAGAACCCCTAATAAACATGACCAAAAGAGATCCTCACCACGACACGTCGTAATCAAACTCACCACAGTGAAACAAAAAGAAAAGATCCTAAAATGTGCAAGAGAGAAACGCCAGATTACTCTCAGAGGATCTCCAATTAGACTCACAGCTGACTTCTCTTCAGAAACCCTACAAGCTAGGAGAGAATGGCGAGACATAGCCCAGGTGCTAAGAGAGAAAAACTGCCAGCCCAGAATATTATATCCTGCAAAGCTCTCATTTATGAATGAAGGTGAAATAAAGACCTTTCAAAGCAAACAGAAACTGAAAGAATTTGTCGCCACTCGTCCAGCCCTGCAAAAGATGCTTAAAGATGTGTTACATACAGAAACACAGAAACACGGTCACCAATAGGAAAGAAGGTAAAGGTAGGAAACCTCACACCAAAAGATCACAGGAATCTCAAACCATATATTAGAAAGTATCTTTGGCTAATGGCAGGGCAAAGTTACTCCTTCTCAATAGTCACATTGAATGTTAATGGCTTGAACTGTCCAGTTAAAAGACACCGATTGGCTGATTGGGTTAAGGAACAAAACCCATCCTTTTGCTGCTTACAAGAAACCCATCTATCCAACAATGATCCATACAGGCTGAGAGTGAAAGGCTGGAAAAAGATATACCACGCCAACAGAAATGAAAAGAGAGCGGGCGTAGCCATCTTAATATCGGACAACATAAACTTTACCACAAAAACTGTTAAGAAAGATAAAGAGGGGCACTATTTAATGATTAAGGGATCCATTCAACAGGAAGATATAATGATTATCAACGTATATGCACCTAATTACAGGGCACCAGCTTATTTAAAAGACTTGTTAAGGGACTTAAAGGGAGACTTAGACCCCAATACAATAGTACTGGGGGACTTCAATACTCCACTCTCGGAGATAGACAGATCAACAGGACAGAAGATCAACAAGGAGACAGTAGATTTAAATGACACTATAGCCCAAATGGATCTAACAGACATCTACAGAACATTTCATCCTACATCTAAGGACTTTACATTCTTCTCAGCAGTACATGGAACCCTCTCTAGGATTGACCACATACTAGGCCATAAAGCAAGTCTCAGCAAATTCAAAAGAATTAGAATCATACCATGCAGCTTCTCAGACCACAAAGGAATGAAATTGGAAATTGGCAACTCAGGAATCCCTAGAGCACGTGCAAACACATGGAGATTGAACAACATGCTCCTGAATGAACAATGGGTCATAGAAGAAATTAAAAGAGAAATCAAAAATTTTCTGGAAGTAAATGAGGATAACAGCACAACATACCAAAACCTATGGGATACAACAAAAGCAGTGTTAAGAGGAAAGTTTATATCAATAGGTGCCTACATCAAGAAATTGGAAAGGCACCAAATAGATGAGCTTTCAAGTCATCTCAAGGATCTAGAAAATCTGCAGCAAACCAAACCCAAACCCAGTAGGAGAAGAGAAATAATTAAAATCAGAGAAGAAATCAACAGGATTGAATCCAAAAAAACATTACAAAAAATCAGCCAAACGAGGAGCTGGTTTTTTGAAAAAATAAACAAAATTGACACCCCATTGGCCCAACTAACTAAAAAAAGAAGAGAAAAGACCCAAATCAATAGGATCAGAGATGAAATGGGAAACGTAACAACAGACGCCACAGAAATAAAAAGAATCATCAGAAATTACTACAAGGACTTGTATGCCAGCAAACAGGGAAATCTATCAGAAATGGACAGATTCTTGGACACATACAACCTCCCTAAATTGAGCCAGGAAGACATAGAAAACCTAAACAGACCCATAACTGACACAGAAATTGAAACAGTAATAAAGGCCCTCCCAACAAAGAAAAGCCCAGGGCCAGATGGATTCACTGCTGAGTTCTACCAGACATTTAGAGAAGAACTAACTCCAATTCTTCTCAAACTATTCAGAGCAATCGAAAAAGATGGAATCCTCCCAAATTCTTTCTATGAAGCCACCATCACCTTAATTCCTAAGCCAGAAAGAGACGCAACATTGAAAGAGAATTACAGACCAATATCCCTGATGAACATAGATGCAAAAATCCTCAATAAAATTCTGGCCAATAGATTGCAACAACACATCAGAAAGATCATCCACCCAGACCAAGTGGGATTCATCCCCGGTATGCAGGGATGGTTCAACATTCGCAAAACAATCAACGTAATACACTACATTAACAGACTGCAGAAGAAAAACCATATGATTCTCTCAATAGACGCAGAAAAAGCATTTGAAAAAATACAACACCCTTTCATGATGAAAACTCTAAGCAAACTGGGTATGGAAGGAACATTCCTTAATACAATCAAAGCAATATATGAAAAACCCACGGCCAACATCCTATTGAATGGGGAAAAGCTGGAAGCATTTCCACTGAAATCTGGTACCAGACAGGGATGCCCTCTCTCACCACTGCTATTCAATATAGTTCTGGAAGTTTTGGCCAGAGCTATTAGGCAAGAAAAAGAAATTAAAGGGATACAAATCGGGAAGGACGAACTCAAATTATCCCTCTTTGCAGATGATATGATTCTTTATTTAGGGGACCCAAAGAACTCTACTAAGAGACTGCTGGAACTCATCGAAGAGTTTGGCAAAGTAGCAGGATATAAAATCAATCCACAAAAATCAACAGCCTTTGTATACACAGGCAATGCCACGGCTGAGGAAGAACTTCTAAAATCAATCCCATTCACAATAGCTACAAAAACAATCAAATACCTTGGAATAAACTTAACCAAAGACATTAAAGATCTCTACGATGAAAACTACAAAACCTTGCAGAAATAAATAGAAGAGGATACCAAAAAATGGAGAAATCTTCCATGCTCATGGATTGGAAGAATCAATATCATCAAAATGTCTATTCTCCCAAAAGCAATTTATACATTCAATGCAATACCCATCAAGATCCCGAAGACCTTCTTCTCAGATCTGGAAAAAATGATGCTGAAATTCATATGGAGACACAGAAGACCTCGAATAGCCAAAGGAATCCTGTATAACAAAAACAAAGCCGGAGGCATCACAATACCTGATTTTAGGACATACTACAGGGCAGTTGTTATCAAAACAGCATGGTACTGGTACAGAAACAGATGGATAGACCAATGGAACAGAATAGAAACACCAGAAATCAATCCAAACATCTACAGCCAACTTATATTTGACCAAAGATCCAAATCTAATCCCTGGAATAAGGACAGTCTATTCAATAAATGGTGCTGGGAAAATTGGATTTCCATGTGCAGAAGCTTGAAGCAAGACCCATACCTATCACCTTACACAAAAATTCACTCAACATGGATTAAAGACTTAAATCTACGACCCGAAACCATCAAATTATTAGAGAGCATTGGAGAAACCCTGCAAGATATAGGCACAGGCAAAGACTTCCTGGAAAATACTCCAACAGCACAGGCAGTCAAAACCAAAATTAACATTTGGGATTGCATCAAATTGAGAAGTTTCTGTACTTCAAAAGAAACAGTCAGGAAAGTGAAGAGGCAACCAACAGAATGGGAAAAAATATTCGCAAACTATACTACAGATAAAGGATTGATAACCAGAATCTACAAAGAAATCAAGAAAATCCACAACAACAAAACAAACAACCCACTTAAGAGATGGGCCAAGGACCTCAATAGACATTTTTCGAAAGAGGAAATCCAAATGGCCAACAGACACATGAAAAAATGTTCAAAATCACTAGCAATCAGAGAAATGCAAATCAAAACCACAATGAGGTTCCATCTCACCCCGGTTAGAATGGCTCACATTCAGAAATCTACCAACAACAGATGCTGGAGAGGATGTGGGGAAAAAGGGACACTAACCCACTGTTGGTGGGAATGCAAACTGGTTAAGCCACTATGGAAGTCTGTCTGGAGATTCCTCAGAAACCTGAACATAACGCTACCATACAACCCAGCCATTCCACTCCTTGGAATTTACCCAAAGGAAATTAATTTGGCAAATAAAAAAGCCATCTGCACATTAATGTTTATTGCAGCTCAATTCACAATAGCTAAGACCTGGAACCAACCCAAATGCCCATCAACAGTAGACTGGATAAAGAAATTATGGGACATGTACTCCATAGAATACTATACAGCAGTAAGAAACAACGAAACCCAGTCATTTGCAACAAGATGGAGCAATCTGGAAAACATCATGCTGAGTGAATTAAGCCAGTCCCAAAGAGACAAATATCATTTGTTTTCCCTGATCGGTGACAACTGAGCGCCAAAGGGGAAACCTGTTAAGTGAAATGGACACTATAAGCAACAATGAACTGATCAGCTCCTGTCCTGACTTTAGATGTACAATGTAATACTTTATCCTTTTTAGTATTTGTTGTTGTTGTTGTTGTTCTAGTACTATTGGTTGAACTCAGTAATTAACACACAATTATTCTTAGGTGTTTAAATTTTAACTGAAAAGTGATCCCTGTTAAATCTAAGAGTGGAAAAAGAGAGGGAGGAGATGAACAATTTGGAACATGCTCAATCGGACTGGCCGCAAATGGCGGAGTTAGAAATGTGCCAGGGGATTCCAACACAATCCCATCAAGATGGCATGTACCAATGCCATCGCACTAGTCCAAGTGATCAATTTCAGCTCACAATTGATAGTTCTGATAGGTCTAAGAGTCAAAGAGATCACACAAACAAGACAAGTATCTGCTAATACTTACTGATAGAATCAAAAAGGGAGAGAAAGATCCAACATGGGAAGTGGGATACACAGCAGACTCATAGGATGGCAGATGTCCTAACAACACTCTGGCCTCAGAATCAGCCCTCAAGGCATTCAGATCTGGCTGAAGAGCCCATGAGAGTATAGCAGGCATGGAAAGCCAAGATATCATGGAAAAAAAAAAAAAAGACCTAAATGAAAGATCTCTGTGAGTGAGATCCCAGTGGAAAGAACAGGGCCATCAAAGAAGGAGGTACCCTTCTCCGAAGGGAGGAGAGAACTTCCACTTTGACTATGACCCTATCGGAATAAGATCAAAGTCAGCGAACTCTAAAGGCTTCCATAGCCCTGGCAACTCATGACTAGAGCCTAGGGAGATTACTGACGCCATGAACAGGAGTGTCAAATTGTTAAATCAGCAACAGGAGTCACTGTGTACTTACACCCCATGTGGGATCTGTCCCTAATGTGTCGTCTAAAGCGAAGTGATGCTATAACTAGTACTGAAACAGTATTTTTATACTTTGCGTTTCTGTGTGGGCACAAACTGATGAGGTCTTTACTAATTATATACTGAATTGATCTTCTGTATATAAAGAGAATTGGAAATGAAAAAAAAAAAAAACAACCTGGTGTTAAAATGGAAATGGCATAGAAAATTAATTAATTTGAAAAAAAAATTATGTAGGATCTCTGTCTTTAATGTGCTGTACATTGCTATTTAATGCTATAATTAGTAATCCAATGGTAGTTTTTTCACTTTGTGTTGCTATATGGGCAAAATGTTGAAATCTTTACCTAATATATACTAAACTGATCTTCTGTATACAAAGAGAATTGAAAATGAATCTTTACATGAATGGAAGGGGAGAGGGAGCGGGAAGGGGGAGGATTGCGGGCGGGAGGGAAGTTATGGGAGGGGGGAAGCCATTGTAACCCATGGGCTATACTTTGGAAATTTATATTCATTAAATAAAAGTTAAAAAAAAATAAAAAAAAAAAGAAAGAAAAAGCAAAAAAAAAATGGAGAAAGAGAAATGTATTGTTATTTATATGGTCTGATTCAGTGAAGCAATATTTATAACTTAACACTGAGTGATATGTCTGCTTCCACAAATATGAGAAAACGTGAGACCTGCCTTTCTGGGTTTGACTTATTTTACTTAGCATAATGATCTCCAGTTACATCCATTTTGTTGTAAATGTCAGGATTTCCTTTTGTTTTTTATAGTTGATTCAGAATCTTCACTGTTGTGAATTGTGCTTCTATAAATATTAGAACCCAGGTAGATCTTTCATAGGATAATTTCATTTCCTTTGGACTTATTTCCAGGAGTGAAATGACTAAGTCATATAGTTTTATCAATTTTTAATTAACACGTACAAACTATTCAGATTTTCTCTCATCCTGAGTCAGTTTTGGTAAATCATATTACTTAGAGACTTGTTTTCATATGTTGTTAAATTTGTTAATATAAACTTGTTTATAGCATTCTCTATTATCCCTTTAATAGGCAACAGTGTCCAATAGAACTGTCTGTTCTATTGCCCAGTATGGGGGTCTCTGGCCAACCGTGGCTACTGAGGCTAGTGCAATTGAGAAACTAAACTTTTACAGATTAACTTTAATTAACTTAAATTTACATACGTGCATGTATGTAAGGCTAGCCATGGTGGATAATGCAGATTCATGTGATTCTAATAATAACCGCTCTGATTACTGATGTTCAAACATTTGTGTTCCCTCTATTTATTATTACTTATTCTTGAGTTAGAAGTTTATCAATTTTATTAATTTCAAATTTCTTAAGTACATTTATGCTATATTATACAATATTTATCTTATACTACATTAACTATAAACTATGTATATTATACTATATATATGTATACTATATTATACTTATATGATATTATAGTATCAAATCTAAGCTCAAAGAACTCAAACAATGACAACAACCATAACAACAACAAAACAAGCAAGTAAAGAAATAGGCAAAGGGGGCCCACTGCTGTGGAATAGCAGTAAAGCTGCCCTTGTGGTACCAGCATCCCATATGGGTGCTGTTTCAAGATCCATTTGCTCTATATCTAATCCAGATGTCTGCTATGGTTTGGGAAAGCAGAAGACGGCCCAAGTACTTGGGCCCCTGCACCCCTGTGGAATATCCAGAAGTTCCTGGCTTCCAAGTGGCCTAGTGCCAGCAGTTGCGGCCATTTGGAGAGTGAACCAGTGGCTATAAGATCGTTCTGTCCTCTATGTCTCTGTAACTCTGCCTTTCAAATAAATAAATAAAGCTTTTTAAAAAAAAATATGTAAAGAGCCATTAGAAAAGAAAAAGAAATCAAAGGAATACAAATTGGAAAGACAGAAACCAAACTATCCATACTTGCAGATTTCATGATTCTATCTATAAGGGATCCAAAAGACTCCGTAAGAGACAATTGGAATTCATAAAATGATTTGGTAAAGGGGTAGGATATAAAATTAACACACAAAAATTAATAGCCTTTGTATACACAGAAAATGCCATGGCTGAGAAAAAACTTCTAAGCTCAATCCCAATCACAATAACTACAAAAAAAAAAAAAAAGAGAGAGAGAGAATAAAATAACTTTGAATAAATTTAACCTAGGAGGTCAAAGATCTCTACAATGAAGATTGCAAAAACATTAACGAAAGAAATAGAAGACATTTAAAAATGGAAAAATCTTCCATGCTCATGAATTGGGAGACTCAATATCATCAAAAGGTCCATACTACTGAAAGCAATTTACATATTCAATGTGATCCCAATCAAGATGCCAAGAACATTCATCACAGATCTAGAAAATAACAATTCTAAAATTCATATGGAACCACAAGAAACCCCAAATATCTAAAGCAATCTTATACATTTTGTGCTTAGAAATTTTCAGAATGAAACTCGGGATAAAAGTAGAGGTGTTTTTCTTTTCTCATTCTTACTGGCATCCTCAGAAATTTGTCATTTCACATGAGAACTTGTTAATAATCAATTGACTCATCCCTGAACACTCTATATGTCATTCTGAACTTTCCTTCATGCTCCCACCAGGCATACCTTTCTGAAATAATGGTTTATTCAAATCGTTGCAAAGGTTTCGTGGTAGTACGCCATTTTATTTGGTTTAGAGTGCTATTTTTCACTACAATAAAAGCTTTATGTACAATTTATTGGTTCATTTATTCATTACTCAATGAAAGAAATTACTGATTTCCCAATCCTTGATTAATCTATCTTTGAAATATTCTCTTCTTTGCTATTGTACTTCTGGAGAAAGAAATCAAACAAATGTTGAAGCACCCTGTATACTTTTATTTTCAAACTTCAAAGCCTCCTAAGAACTATTTCAGTGTTTCCTGACTCAGCTGTCATTTGTGTGCTCCACAAAGACTATTTCTAACGTTTTTGTTCCTTGTAAACCCCTGACTGTGCTATCTTCTCCTTAGTTCTCAGACTATGACCTCATTTATTCTTTTCAAGAAAAAATAGAAGCCATAGAGTGAGTGCTCTCACAATATAGTGTTATCTAAAACAATAAATGTAACTTCAATCATATCATATCTGTATTTCCTTCCTTTTTGTGATGAATAATCCCTTTCTTATGTATATATATTAAAATTTATATAAAGGGAACAACTTTATGTATTTCATATATACGATTTTAAGAGCAGGATACTCCCCACTCTTCTCCCTCTCTCCACTTGCACCCTCATTCTTCTTTTTCTTTTAGTTTTCACAATGACATACTTTCAATTAACTTCATACTCAGAAGCCTAACCCTCCACCAAAGCAAGAATTCAACAAGCAGCTGGTAGAAAAGCCACTGTTCCCTGAGATTTTCTACAGGGCTATAAACAATGATCAGATCTCAAAATGTTGATTTCGTTCATAGACTACTCTACTTTTTAGTTACCACAAACCAGGGAAAACATATGATACTTCTCATTTTAGGATTGGCTTATTTCACTGAGAATAATGGTCTCTAGCTGAATCCATTTTGTTGCAAAAGACAAGATTTCAATTTTTTTTATCATACCTTTATTAAAAAGTGTCTTCCTTCAACTACTTCTGCCACCCTCAAGGACTTTGTTCTGTTTCCATTCTCATTTCTCCTAGGTGTCAAGTGGTTCCTATTACTTTTAGTTTACTTCCTAAACTCCTTCATGTAGTTTTTGAACTTCTCTAGGCTTTTCTTTCCTTCCTTATAATCTGTATTTTGGTCAGGCCACATTTCTCTTAGTTCCCTGATGATGCATGTTGTTTCTAAATTTTGAAACTTCCCTTTCATGTTACTCCTCTTTTTAGAATACTCCTTGTCCCACTCAGCTGTGTAATTTTCTATTTAGCATGTTTTCGTCTCAATTTAGATGTAATTTGCTTCAGGACATCTTCCAAAGCATCTCTCATGTTTTTTCCCACTGAATCTTTTATTTCCCCTATCATAAAAAATTCCACTGGATATTATAATTATTTATTTGTCTTTTGCTCTTGAGTCTGCAAATCCCATTAGTATAGATACGTTATACAAAAGCTGTAATAATTGAATACCAGATGGTTTAAGAAGCCATGCACCATGCTTGGCATCCAGATCAGATGAGAGGAAAATGCTCTACACTAGAGGACTTTATGGTCTACTGGAAGAAACAGAGCATCTTATAGCAACGGGGAATTCGGATATTTATAACATCACTCACAGGCCATACAAAATTATCAACTTAAAAATTAGCCTGCTATAGATTTATTAAATTTTGAGTCCCACCTGTGGTTGCCTTGGCAGGACCAGGCCAAATGGTTTTTTGGGCCTTATACGTTCTACAAGCCAAGATTTTTCCCCACCCCAATGGTAATATTACCATATTGAATACAGATTGCCAAAATTTATGATGGTACAACTTACTTTTTTTATTATTTTGTAATGATGCAAAGCAATGCTCATTCAATAAAATATCTTTTTATTACTACTTATTTATTTATTTCACAGATAGAGTTAGACAGTGAGAGAGAGAGACAGAGAGAAAGGTCTTCCTTCCATTGATTCACCCCCCAAATGGCTCATACGGCTGGAGCTATGCCGATCCAAAGCCAGGAGCCAGGTGCTTCCTCCTGGTCTCCCATGCAGGTGCAGGGGCCCAAGCACTTGGGCCATCCTCCACTGCCCTCCAGGGCCACAGCAGAGAGCTGGACTGGAAGAGGAGCAACTGGGACTAGAACTCGGCAGCCATATGGGATGACAGCATTGCAGACGGAAGATTAACCAAGTGAGCCACGATGCCGGCCCCTCAATAAAATATCTTAATTTCTTTCCCTCCTCTGATGCTGAACAGAAACATTGAGCTCCTGATCAAGAGGACAAATAACTCCCTTTCCTTAGTGTACTATGTTGCTAAGTTGTCATGTTCTGTAGGCTAGTTATATCAAGTAAATATTTGACTTTCAGTGTTTTCAGCTTGAGAATGGATTTGTCCAAATACACAGCTATATTATATTGTTATCAGCCCCACTTTCGTTTCAACTCTGCATGCAACCACTTATGTTACTTACATCATTGTACCCATTAGACATTTCTACGATTATTGTATGATCTCATTTCTTTTCTCCGTATGTTTTTTTTCACATATCTGAATATGTCCAGCACCTATGGGCACATCAACAATCATAAATGACATTAATGAAATGTAATCAAGCTACTCTGATGATACTCTATGATACTCTGCTCTATGATATTCTTTCCCTTCTCCTGAGCTTCAATCCTAGTATAACAGCCCACTTGAAAATCATTCGTGAAGGTGTGGTTAATTATTTATATGTATGTATAATTATGTCCCCTTTCAGACTAAGTGTTTCTAGAGAAAGAGATATTATTTAACTTACAGATAGATGGAATGTCTGAAAGAGTCAACAAGGAGTAGAAAAGCATCTTGGATCAACATTTCATAAAAACTGACTTTTTGAAAATTATGACCTAAGATTTCAGTCTTGCATATTTCTATTCTGCTTCATAACTTTGAATTCATTACCTATTCTCCATGTTTTCTCTACAACACATAGATCCCATTTATCCTAAATAGTTGAAGTACAGTATTTTGTTTATTCCATTGACTACTTTTACATGTCCCCAAAGTGCTATCATATACATCCATATCATTCTTCCAACAATCCTGTGAAGTAGATACAACTGGTGTTTCCATTGCCTTTGAAAGCAATGAGGTCCAAAATAACTTCAGGTATTAAAGCAAAAGATAATCAAAACTATTAAGTAGAAGTTGTAAGTCAGTCTTAACTCTGACTTTAACAACTTAGCCACTGGCACATTCTCATCATGAAGAATACAGTTAGCTCTCCTGATGCTTACACATCATGTTGTGATGAGCAGGTGTCATTCTGTAACTCCACTGACTGAAGAAATGTGTGCATGGAATATCATGTACCTTAAAAATGAATCCTAGAAAGGCAATGACACATATCTTCAGAAATGCAGCTGTAATGTAAGAATGACGCGTGCTTGGCGTTTGCCAATATTGTCTTACTTTTTTCCTCATAAAAGATTTTTGACATTATTATATTCTTATTTTTTTTGACAGGCAGAGTGAAAAGTGAGAGAGAGAGAGACAGAAAGGTCTTCCTTTGCCCGTTGGTTCACTCCCCAATGGCCACTGCCACTGGCGCGCTGTGGCCAGCGCACCGTGCTGATCTGAAGCCAGGAGCCAGGTGCTTCTCCTGGTCTCCCATGCTGGTGCAGGGCCCAATCACTTGGGCCATCAACAGAGAGCTGGATAGGAAGAGGAGCAACCGGGACAGAATCCGGCGCCCCGACTGCGACTAGAACCTGGGGTGCCGCACCACAGGCGGAGGATTAGTCTATTGAGCCTCGGTGCCAGCCGATATTATATTCTAATGATAGGTCACATTACTGATGAGAAACTTGAGACTTAGAAAGATCCAGTGACCTCTCCAGGGCAATTCACATGGCTAGTAACTAACAAACTGCAGATGTGACTCAATGTGTCATCAAAATTGCTTTTAATTGTTTTGCATTACTGCCTTGTTAACTCCTATTTTTTGGCTCTTCTTTTTCTTTTTTGGTATTTCTTTGTCATTGTGGTCAACTGCAGAATGTGAATGTGCTCAAAACACTGACAAGTGAATTTACTGGTTGGGTTCTAGATAGCTGGTTTTTCTTATAAAATGTCTAATGAATAATGTTGACCTTATCTTTATATTTTGCAAAACCTGCCTAAAATACGGTTTCATCAATTACAAGGCATTTTATAAACAAAAAATACAAACTTCAGGGGCTGGCTTTGTGGCATAGGCTGAGCTTCCTCCTGCAGTGCTGGGATCCTAAATGAACACTGGTTCAGTTCATGTCCTAGCTGCTCCACTTCTGATCCAGCTCTCTGCTGTGGCCTGGGGATGCAGTAGAAGTTGACTCAAGTTCTTGGGCCCCTGCACCCATATGGGAGACCCAGAAGAAGCTCCTGGCTTTGGATCAGACCAGCTCTGGCCAATGTGGCCATTTGGAGAGTGAATCAGTGAATAGAAAACCTTTGTCTCTCCCTTTCTCTGTCTGCCACTCTACCTCACAAATAAATAAATAAAATCTTTTAAAAATACAAACTTTATTTAGAAGATTTACTTATATGTTTGAAAGGCTGAATTACAGATAGAAGGAGAAACACACACACACACACAGAGAGAGAGAGAGAGAGAGAGAGAGAAATTGTGAGAGAGAATCTTCCATCCCCTGGTTCACTCCCTAAATGGTGACAGTGGCCAGGATTGGGCCAGGCTGAAGCCAGGAGTGTCGTCCAGGTCTCCCATATTAGTACAGGGGCTCAAGAACTTGTGCCACCTTCTGCTTTCCCAGGTTCATTAGCAGGGATCTGGATTGGAAGTGGAGCAGCCAGGACTTGAACTGGAGCACATACGGAATGTCAGCAACCCAGGCAGTGGTTTAACCCACCATGCCGAACACCAACCCCTTCAACTTTGAATTCTTCATTAAGTATATGTCTTCAAGTATATAACTTTTTAATACGTCAAATTGCTTTGTAATTAGTGATTGGCATGTTTTCCTTGAACTCTGTTATCCTTTTCCCTATGTATCTTTTGCAACTCCTAACTCAGGATCTGCAGGCTCCTTTTTGCAAATTCTGTGTTCTATAATTTGGACAGAATTATGTGTCCAGGTGGCATAACTAAAATCGTTACATTTTTTCACATTCTTTCTCATATAATAGGCGAAGCTAATAAAAGACATACTAATGTAAGATAAAAGCCAGCTGCATTATTTCAACTTAGTGACTGAATTCTATCAATCAAAGTACCCTTTGCTGTCAGAGAAGAAAACAAGAAGGTTCTGTATGGATGAAAATAAGGCTTTGGGTAAACTAAAGTGAAAAAAATTTAATCTATAAAAGAAATATACTTCTAAGATTGAGGAATATGAACGAGAAAAAGCAAACAGTGTTTGATAAGACCTGTCTAGACATTGGTATCTTGAGTATGAATATTGAATAATAAAATTGAAATGAATAACATTATGATAAGATCAGGTAAATTCATGAAAACATAAATCAGCGAGAGAACAAAAATGCTTTGCACTGTCATTTTAAGTATTAAAAACAAATATGGGCTGGGCCTCTGTTTGGCTAACTCTCTACTCAGCTGCTCACTTTATAGTGCCTGCAATGAAGATCACTGCCTATCTTTTGTCTGGTTTTATTTTAGACTTTAGGAACTACTCATATCACTTTGTTTTCTTAATAAAATTCATATTGTTAGAAAGTTCAATATTATTATATAAAAATTTAAGGACATAAGAAAAAAACCATAGAATTTACCAAAGTATTCTGAGTGAATCAGTTAACATTCTTTATTTCTAAGACTTAAGCCTCTATTAAGCATTCTCCACCCTAAATAGAATTATAATGGGAAATAGTTTATTTATTTATGTTTCATTTCTGCTCTGCTTTTTGTTTGCTTATTTAGTTTTTAACATACCCTCCTTGATGTGTTAGATGATGATTTCAGAGAGAAATATTAAGAATATAAAAAGGAATCATAAAACTATAATGGGTGAGAGAATTCTAATCCTCCCCGCATAGGCTTTCTTACACATTTACAAGATCAGATACCTGGCCTCGGAAGCTGGAAGGCTTGCCCTTGTTCCTGCACCTTTCTGCCTCTGGGGGCTGCATGGTCACTTTGGCAAAAGGCAATGCACATCAGAGTCATGCTCTTGGAACCCATTAACAATCGCAAAAAGTGTCGCAAGTTGTTCAAAGATGGTCTGGATTTCCCATGTCTCTTTCAAAAATTCCAACAGTGACCACAATTCTGGTTTCCCTTCCCTTAAAAGGATTTGTGCTTGCTGGCTTGGGTTTTTGCTGTTTATCTGTTTGCTAACAGTGGACAAGACACTGGTCTCAAAGTCATAGACTGCATCCACGTAGGAAAATTGGACTGTTCATGGAAACAAACCTCCTAGGGATATGATGTCTAAATTGCCTTGAAACATTAACTGTATTTCCACCCTAAATATTTTTTAAGGAATTTGTTAATATATTAGGTTCTTGAGGTCACAGTAAATGGATTATACTTGCTAAAAGACAATTCTCATCAGTTCTCATGTTGATGGGAACTTCATACAAACAGAACAGATTCAAATTAGTCCACAGACACAATTCTAAGAATACAATGAGAGCCGGCCCTGTGGCGTACCAGGTTAAGCCCCTGCTTGTGATGCCGACATCCTATTGGGTGCCAGTTTGAGTCCTGGGTGCTCCATTTCTGATCCAGCTCCCTGCTGATGGCCTGGGAAGGCAGTAGAGGATGACTCAAGTGTTGGGCCCCTGCACCCATGTGGGACACATGGAAGAACCTGCTCCTGTCATCCTGACCTAGCCTAGGCTGTTGTGGCCATTTGAGGAATGAATCAGTGGATGGAAGAACTCTGTCACCCTCTCTAACTCTGACTTTCAAATAAATACATGAATCTTTTTTAAAAAAAAAAGAATGTAATAATACTTCCTTCTTCTGTTCCTCCCACTTTTCCTCCCTTTCTCTTCCTTCTTTTCTTTCTTTGAAAATCTATTTTATTGTTCCCTTTCAAAAATTAGTACTACTCGAATTGTGTTACTTATATCATCAACATGAACCTCACCTGGGAGCTTATTAGAAATATAGAAATTCAGGTACCATCTCAGACTTCCTGAATCACAATTTACAGTTTAAGAGGTCCCTTAGGTGATTTTCTCCATATCAAGTTAACTCCTGATAAATGAGATTTCAACTTGTGTTGCTTCCTTGAATTAATTCTCGGTGATATTCCTGACTGGGATGCCCTTATTAATTCTCTCATACACTGAGTTCCTCTTATCCATGGCTCGTGTAATTATAATTTTAATTTTTTTATTGTTTGATTATCTCCTTGTTAAACTATCAGCACCAGGATGAAATTCTGTCTGCTCTCATTGAGCATCGTCTACATGGCACAATATATATTATACTACATAATCAATTAGTATTTAATGAATGTGTGAATTAAGAAGTGTACCTGACAGTTTACATTGTAGTAGTATAAACCATTTTGTTAACCTTATTTTAATTTTAAAAAATTTTTTGAGTTTTCAACTTGTTAACATTGTAATTATTATAAACACTGAACACTTATGAAATTACTAATGTAAGAAAAACATTGCACTGATAGTTAAAGCTACACATAAACACATTATAATCTTTATGATTCAGGGGTTTACAATCCAGTGAAATGTCAACACTTTCACATGAAAAAACAAAAACAATAACTCAGAGACTTCCTGTGTTGAGACAAAGTGATTAATCATGTCTGCATTGAGAAGTTGGTCTTTTTTTTTTTTTCAGGTGTGTGCACAAGAAATTAAAGTAAGTTAGAAATGCACTTTCGTTTTCTAAATATTTACTGACATTTCCATGTGTTAGACACTGCTAAGACACCGGGACTATCAAACAGGTCCAGTATCTAGCCTTGTAATGTTTTCATTCAATTATTTTCTAAACTGCAATATGCTAAGGAAACCAGTTTTTATTACACTAAGGACAGATTAATTGTTCTAGAGGGCAATCAACTCTTTGAATATTCACTTGTATAGTATCAACCATTTGGTAATTTTCCAAGTAGCAAAAAATCCATTGGTGAAAGGGGATTTAGTTTGAAACTTAGCATGAGGGTAATCTTTAACTTACATTATGGATTTCTAATATTCTCTCCCCTGACTATGTCTTGATTTCCCCAAATACACAAGATAAAACATTATAAAATTATGTGCATAATCAATATTTTAAATATTTAATCTTATTTTTACTTGATTCCTATTAATATGCATTGTATAAGACACCTGTCATCCAAAGAATTATTTAAAGTTTTTGTTTATAAAATCAGAGATGTTTGGAAGTTTATAGAATAGTAATTTAAATAAATTAACCAAGCCTATGAATCACTCACCTGTGAATTAACTGAAAGAAATTTTGTGTAGGTACATTCCTTCCCTCAAAGAGAACTCAACTATTTCCTTCCATCTCCACTCTCAGGCTGCAAGTTCTGCATAGTGACAGAAAAATCAAGATTAATCAATGCAACTTAATATAGACCTAAGTATTGGAGAAGGATAGTAGGAAAGGGCAAGAAGTAAACTTCTTAGGAAAGGATGCCCACTTAGCCTTCACTACCTATCTTGTCCCAAGAAAATCAGTTCAGGCAAAAGTTGGTTTTCTCCATTTGACTGTGTGAAACAATATAGCTAGGTTCACGTTATGGTAAACTGCTATTCGAAAAGTAGACCTCATGACTTTGCCTCTTCTAGACAGCTCATGCCCTAGAAAAGATAAAAGCATGCAAAGGGAGAAGGAGGTCACTTTCACACTTTAAGGTATAACAGTAGCACTAATCTTCTTGTAGTAGTCTTTGGTAACAAAGCCTGCTTTACTTATTTAGCAACATGTAAAATGAATAGGCCATTAATTGATTAATTAATTTTAAAATTTATGTCATCTGGCAAATGATATCCAAAGCCATTTTCCCTAGCTGATCTACAAAATGCTTCAAAAAGTTCATGGAAAACTCATTTAAACCTACACATAGAATTCAAATATTTTTGTAGCAAAATACCTTGTCTTGTAAGACCATTTTTCCATGGACTTTCTGCAGTTCACTTGTCCCTCTGCCAAGATGCCCATCTTTGCAAGAACCAAGGTAAGGAATGCTGAATAGCATTTGGGGTACCTAGAAGGCAACAGAAGCTTAGGGGTGTTACCAGGAGTTTCTTGTAGGTACTGACCAAGTCCTCCTTTCCTTTTTAAAGGCTCCTCTTGCTGCTGCTCATGCAGAGTTCTGAGTTCCAGCCAATTTCTCCAAAAGATTTAATACGCTTCTTTTGGAAAGCTTCATTATATCTCTACTTCTACCTTTGTAGAGTACATATGATGAGTGTAAAAAATTGAAATTGGGGACAATTAAGATTTTTATGAGGTTGCTCGCATGTTCAGAGTAAATTTTCTTGCTGAAATAATTTTTCTTATTGAAGTACTTTCTTTGAGAAGATAATCTTGAGCACTTATATTTATTAAAATAATCATTTCTCTTCTTTAGGAGAAATATGGATTTTATTCTTATATGTATCCTTGAAATATCCCATAAGGTTATTACTTTTTGTTCTGAGGATTCCAGGAGCTTTATTTAGTTTGCCTTTAAATATGCAAATATATGTAATCTACCCCTGTGGGTAGCACTTGTGGTTAAAATACTAATCTCTTAGTTGTCATTCTTTTTGGTTTTTTTACATTTCTTTCTCTCAGCACCACTTCTAAGTAATAATTGGATTATGTGATCTTCTCTTTGAGTGGGGACATTCACCTTACATTTCCTTCCCTGTGTATTACAGGCTGGTCCTTCTTAATAAGACTTGAAAAAAAGAAAATCCATGAAAATATCCCACCATTAATATACTTCCTGATGGTATCACCTATTATCTTTTATTCCCTAAAGTTAAATTTCTAAGTGTGATTTTGTGGTCTGGCTAATCACAGCCTAGAGCTATATTAAAAATTGTTGTCTCAACAGTATTCACAATTATATTAAGGCAAGAAAAAGATAAAAGGATTAAAATATACTTGGAGTGCAAGAAATAAAAGTGACTAAGATAATCTTCACAAAAAATAATTATTGGATATGTTTATTTCATGAAATCCCTCAGAAAGAATCTAAAATTTGCATTGGTTATATGAGGGTCATTTAAAAAATTCATGGAAAAAATTAGTTAAAACAAGTTTATTGGAGTGCAAAATCCATGCCTACTTTTAACATAATACATACATTTCATGACATTATTGTTTGGTTTTGTCTTGTTTATAGAGATTTATTTATTTATTTGAAAGTCAGAGTTACACAGAAAGAGAAGACACAGAGAAAGAGAGAGGTCTTCCATCTGATGGTTCCCTCCCAATTGGCCGCAAGGCTGGAACTGTGCTGATCCAAAGCCAGGAGCCAGGAGTTTCTTCCTGGTCTCCCACACGGGTGCAGGGGCCCAAGGATATGGGCCATCTTCTGTTTTCCCTGGCCATAGCAGAGAGCTGGATCAGAAGTGGAGCATCCAGGACTAGAACCGGCGCCCATATGGGATACTAGAACCGGCGCCCATATGGGATGCTGGTGCTTCAGGCCAGGGCTTTAACCCACGGAGCCACAGCGCCAGCCCCTCAAAACCTTTTTGAAAACCCCCTAATACATATGGATTTCAAAATGTTTTGTGCCCAATAAACTTTTTATAATTCCATTTTCCCCTGAACATTTTGAAATAACTTTATATGTGAAGACCTCATAGAAATGCCAGGTGCTTCATATTTTTATTAATAATTTTTTATTTGAAAGGCAGAGAGATAGAAAATATACACATAAACTCAGAGATAGAAACAGAGAGGAGAGAGAGAGATCTCACATTTGCTAGTTCACTCTGTAAATGCTGGCAGCTAATATTGGGCCAGGAGAAGTCATAATGTAGGAAGTCAATCCAAGTCTCTCACCTGGGTGACAGGGACTGGATTTGTTGAGCCCTCTCAGGTGCACATTGTCAGACCTTGGAATTGGAAACTGAACTAGACTTATAAGTGTCAGACATTCCAGCCTGAGATACAGGCATCACCACCATCTTAACTGCTATGCCAAACACCTGCCCCTGAGCAATCACTTTTGATGTTAAAATAATAGTATAGGTATAAGGCTTACAAGTCTAATAGTTTTATACCACCCCATGCTGCTCCCCAAGGACACTCCACTTTTAGCTCTTTTTTTAAACTGTTTTTTTTTTAAAAAACGTATCTTTATTTATTTATTTTTGACAGGCAGAGTAGATAGTGAGAGAGAGACAGAGAGAAAGGTCTTCCTTTTTGCCGTTGGTTCACCCTCCAATGGCAGCTGCGGCCAGCGCATCTTGCTGATCCGAAGCCAGGAGCCAGGTGCTTCTCCTGGTCTCCCATGCGGTTAAACTGTTTTTTTAATTTGTATATTTGAAAAAAGTTTGCTTATCTTATTTTGATATTTCATATTTATATTCTAACAACTAGCTTCAGAATAGAAACTGACAATCTTGCTTACATAGAAGTCCCCTCTTTACCCATCACATACATTGTTCCCCTATCATTATATCAGTTATTATTTATATTGCTACTTAAATGTAATCATTACATTGTACATATTCTTTATAACAAAACCAGGTAGCATTCTATGAGTCATTTTTTCCCATTGTGCTGTGTTTGATTCTCAGTGACATAACTTCTAAAGTGTGATATAAAATGGGAATGTCTCACAGCATTGTTGTGTACTCTCAGTTTTTAAAAACACTGCTATCGGAGTTTAGGTTTAGTTAATAAACTTCAAAGCATATTTCCTGGTGATGGTGAAATAGAAAACTGCATGAAAATCAGGGGTGTAAAGTGCCATTTCCTGATAATAAGTGAGAGGATGAGAAAAAGAGTATAGAAAACTCTGCTCTCGCTCGTGCTCTCTTGCTATCTCTCTCTTGCTCTTCCTGACTCAGAAGTGAGGCAGATTACTTCGATTTAGGCTCTATTGATGGGAACTTATTCTATGGCCCTACCCAGGAAAGAAGAAAGGAATGACATAGCCTATCTGGCAAGATAGCTACTTCTCAGAAACAAGTCTGCAGTATATAGCGGTGAAAACACTAATTTTTGAACTGTGTTTACCATACAAACTAAATATATGTCAGTAGTGAATTTTATTAACCAAATTACCCATAATCTGTAAAATAGAATATTTATGCAACAATTCTAAAGGATGGCAAGATCTGTATGTGTTGAGCGCGCGCGTGCGCACACACACACACACACAGATTTAACCCATAGAATATTTTCTCAGGTAATATAACTGGTTGAAAATTTCTACTTCATAGTATTAAAACTAAATTATGGGGAATTTTGCCTTTTCTCCTTGAGAGTGTTGTAAATAATTATGAGATACTCATATTGAAATTGAAAGTTACGAAGTAATAGTGTTGTCATGCCTATTAAGATTTTTAAAGTGATTTCTTGATAGTTTTGATGGTTTTGGTATTTTAAAAAAACAATTGCTATGTAAACATTTAGATAATTTACAAAGAAACAATTTTCTTTCATTGTTTCTTATTTGTATTCTTTAAACTTCTTTGTCTTACCTTAATGCACAGCCTAGGATCCCCAGTATATTAGCGGATGTGAATAACAAGATAAGTTATTTAGTTCCTGCTATGACATGTTCCTTTTTTGGAGCAAAATAATTCAATTAGGATGAAGAAATTCTTTTCTATAGCAAAAATGCTGATAATCTATTTATTTAATTATGAGTGTATATAATTTTATATTAATTGTTTTAAAATTTATTAGAAAGGCAGAGTGGCATGCACAGACAGGGAGACACCTAATAGGAGAAAGAGATTTTTCACTTGTTCATAAATTCCCTAATGCCCTCAATAGCCAGGACTTGGCTAGGCCATAGCCAGGAGCCTGGAACCCCATCAGGGCCTCCTACATGGTTGTCAGAGACTTGAGTACTTGAGCCATCATCTGCTGCCTCCCCGTTTAGAAGAAGCAGATGAGGAACTTTATCCTTGGCACTCTGATATGGGATGCAAGCTTCAAAGTGGTGGTTGAACATGCTGCAGCACAATGCCCACATCTATTAAATGTTTTTTAGGGACTGGAGCTGTGGTATAGCAGGGTAAGACACTGCCTGTAGTGCCATCATCCTATATGGGTACCAGTTTGAGTCCCAGCTGCTCTACTTCCAAAACAACTGCCTACTAATACTCCTGGGAAAGCAGTGAAAGATGGTCCAAGTCCTTGGACCCCTGTCACCCACAATGGAGACTCAGAAAAAGCTCCTGGTTCCTGGCTTCAGCCTGGCCCAGTTCCAGTCATTTGGGGAGTGAACCAGTAGATGGAAGTTCTCTGTCACTCTTCTTCTCTTTCTCTTGCTCTCTGTATTTCTTTCAAATAAATAATTAAAACATTTTTAATTATTTATTGAAATGATTACATATTCCCTCTTTTAGTCTATTTAGTCTATCGTTGACTTAAATGAGTTGATTTTCAAGTTCTAAACCAGTGTTCTGTATCTATTTTATATATCATGATAGATTATCTTTTGACATATGGCTGGATTTCAGTTGGTAGTATTTTTAGGAATTTTGCATGCATACTCAGAAGCAACATTGTTTTCTAGTTTTTTTTTTTCATTCAATGCATTTGTGTGTATATTAGGTTAAGTGTTACCTCATAATTTAGTTAGAAAATATTTCCTCCACTTCTCTTTTGCAGAAGAGTTTGTGTCAAACTGGTATATTTTCTGCCCTAAATGTTTGGTAGAATCTTCAGCAAAGCCATTTGGCCTAGAGTTTTTTTTGTTTTTTGGTTTTTTTTGCAAGATCTTAAATTATAAATCCAATCCATTACTACATGTAAAAATACTCATATCATCTATTTCTTCTTTAAAGACTTTGGCAGCTGGTATATTTCCACAAACCTGAGTGTTTTACCTAAATTTTAAATATATGGAACTAGAATTGTTTGTTATTTTGTCTTATTATCACTAAACCCTGAAATAAAAAATGATATTTCCTCTTGCTGATATTTAAAATTTGAGTAGTAATTTGAAAAATATAATTTCTCTTGTATTTGTTCTATTTAGCTTAATAAGATTATAGGATACAAGTTTAGCATATATCATATTTCTAAATGTAATTAAATTAAAATAACACCATTTGAAATTCCAACAAAACTTTGTAATGCTTACTTAGAAACACAGTAATGCATGTACAAGATCTGTCTGCTGGAAACCCATAAAAATTACAAAGCCCAAAATAAATACAGGTATATACACATTTGTGAATTATGAGACTTGATAATATTAGAATGTTAGTTTTCCCCAGTCTATAGATTCAACATAATTACAATGAAATTCTTATTTTGAATTTGTAGAAATTGACAAAATTATAAAATTTATATGGAAATGTAAAAGACTTAGACTATCTAAAATGACCTTGAACAAAAGAAACATGATTCATGCTGCCAGATTTCAATATTCACTCATTAATTGAAATATTATTTAAAGTATAGACATGAGTATTATTCAAATGCAACAGATATTTAATTTTTTTAAGATTTATTTTAATTATTTGAAAGGAAGAGAGAGTTGAAGCAAGAGACAGAGAGACATGATTCCATCTGCTGGTTCACTCCCCAGATGGACACAATGGTTGGGACTCAATCCAGAAGCTGCTTCGGGATTTCCCATATGGGACCAGGGACTCTAGCATTTGGACCATCTTCCACTGCTTTTCAAGGAACAGTAGCATGGAGCTGGTTTGGAAGTATAACAACCAGGACTCAAACCAGTGCCTGTATGGGATGCTGGCATCACAGGCAACAGCTTTACCACTTAGGCCAAAACACTGTCCCACAATTGCAGTTTTTCGCAAAGGTAATTTAGTGGAAAATGGTTGATTTTATCAAGAATTTATCCTGGAACAATTTAACATTTATGTGCAAACAATCCAAATTCATATATCATACCATATTTAGAAATAAACACAAAATGTACCATAAATTTAGAATTATAAAATTTCTGAATGAAAATATAAGCTAAATTTATAGAGGCAGGACTTAGATATAACTGTAAAAGCATAGTTTGTGAAAAAAATAGTGCAATTGAGCTTCATCAAAGGAAAATTTTTCTTGAAATTTTGTTGTTTGGAAAACACAAATAAGAAACTGTAAAATGAAACTACAGGTTTTAATAAATTATTCACAAATCACATATCTCATAATGGACTTTTATCCAGAATGCTTACAGATACAAATGCACGTGTGTTACAACCTAAAATGTGAATGAGAAAACCCAATAAAAATGAGTAGAAGGTAGAACAGAACATCCCTTCAAGTATCATAGATGTTTGCAGATTAACACAAGAAAAAATAGCCAATGTTGTTAGTCAATATAAACTGCAAATTAAAATGGCTGTGATATAATACCATTACATACCTACGCTAATACCTAAAAATAAATTGAAAAGCTGATATAGAGATTGCTGGAAAGAAGGAAAAATAGATGGAAGATTGACATATTGATGGTAAAAGTGCAAAAGGGCACTCCCAGTTTGGAAAACAGTTGAGTAGTTTCTTATAAAGTGAGTGAGGTATCCACTTAATATTTAAGCCAATGATATCAGATTAACTGCAATAAAATGATAGTAGATTTTACATGAAATTTGTACATACATATTTATAGCAACTTTATTCATAATAATCCTGAATTTTAAAAAATCCAAATGTCTATGACCTGTGATTTGGATTAACAAAATAGATATGTTTACACAATGGAATATTACTCTGCCATGAAAAGGGCAGAGCTATTAATAGTAACAGAAATCCAGATGAACATCAAATGTACTGACTAAGTAAAATAAACCAGGCTGAAAATGCTACACACTGCAAATGGTTGTGTTTATATGACATTCTGGAAAAGACAAAACCATTGAAACAGCAAACAGGTCAGCAGTCACTAAAAAATGGAAGGAGTGAGTGAATTGGGTAAAAGAGGTGCATGTTTTTGGATAATGTCTCCATTCTATACCCAGATGATTAGATGGATTGTACTATTATTGCAGAACTATACATTAAAAAGAGTAAATTTTACTAAATGAAAATGTTACCAAAACCCAAATGAAAAAATAAACATAAAGGAATAGCCTTACATTAATCTTTCTATATGAAAAAATTATGAAAATTTGAGGCCAGGAATTATCCTCGCACTAAGGAATCTGAAGAAATTCATCATGGTAGTCATAAGCAACATCCTAATCTCTGTTAGTCACCTCACACTGCATTTTACTAGACCAGGAAAATAGGCGAGAAAAGATGACTGACGTGACAGAAATTACCACCATTCTAAATATGTCAAGCGTATGTCTTGCTGACAAGTGGGACTGCCTGGCCTGGCAAGTAGCTGCATCAGCTTTTCAATCTCCAAGTACAAAAATGGAGTGAAATGCTTATTTTTTTAATGTGCTACATAAGGAAAGAATAGCTTTTTACTCATTACTATGATTATAGTTATTAGTTAAAAAGCATTTTGTATAAGCTGAGATCAAGGAACAATTTTATTACTAAATTAAGACAGAAACATCATTCACTTTGTAAAATAATGTCTCAGAAAACTTCTGTGTTTGGAAAGCTTCCAAAGCCTTTTTATATATCCAAGGATTTTCTAAAAGTTATTGTTTCCTCTCAGGGACAAACATATAACCTGGACACATACAAATAAAATAGCACAGCTGTGTTCTCACTGTTCCACTAAGTCCAATACACAATGTGACTTGTTCAATTATTGGCCGTAAAGACAGCAGCATAATGTTATTTACTAAAAACAATTCTGTAGCGACACAGCCAAAATGGCAAACAGGTTTTTTCCAGCTTACAGTATATATATAAACAAAACAGCTAATGAAAGGAACCTCCTAGTAGTAATAGCTTACAATTGCTGGAATCTGGTTGCCGACTTTTCATCACCTTTCTTTAGTATTTTGTGTTTACACTGAGGTAGTTCAGCATTTTTATGTGTTTCCTGAACCATATACTCACATACTTTTGTGGAAATGTGTCATAAATCTCAATAATGTCGTAAAGCAAAATATTCCCTAAAGATTATGCAGATTAGCATAAACATTTGATGAAAATTACTTGTCTGAACTGCTAAGTGGCCTGTGATTCTGTAGCAAATTAAATATGGATGTGCATTGCTTCAGAACAGTATGTTTCATAGAAATAAGGAAGCCTATATGGAAAAAAATATTCCCTATGGTTATTGTTTCCCTGTCTATTGGAGATTTTGCACTTAGTTAAGGAGTTCAAGAGTAGGTATATAGATATAGGTATATAGATAAAGATATAAAGAAATTTTCTTCACAAGATCAAAAGATGACAAACTAGAACTAAAACATGTAAAGCTCAAAAATATAAATACCTTTCTATTACAAAACGAAATATAACCCCAAAAGGCTTAAACAGTACATATGTGAATTATTATAAGAATGGTACTGATATTCTGTTATACTGGCTGAATGTTTAAATTTTAATTGATTCTGATAATAAAAATAGTAATGGTGAAAAAACTATAGGAATATTTTAAGAATATTCATAATTGTTATCATTTACTTATTTAAACCTCTCAGTGACCTCATGAGGCATCTTCTATAGAGATCCAGAGAAACATGTAGAGAGAGTTTAAAGTCATTTACCTATCACCCTATGATACATTTCATAACCCTAACATATCAGAGGCTTGAGACAACAAAAATTCGATTGTTCACTGATATCACAGTCCAGTTGGCGCTTCTGTGCTGCCCTGATCTCTTCAGTTTTTGGATTTCTACCTTATGGTTCTAGGAGTCTTCTGATAGATCTCAATCAGATGGCTGACAAGTGAAGAGCAAATGGAAGATTGTCAGGGTCTTTTAAGGGTCAGGAATGACACAAACAACAGTTACTCCTACAATACTTTGGCTAGGAGTCAGATACATGGCTACAGCATAACTGGAAGTCAATTGGGAAATGCCAACATTCCATGAAACAGGAATGAGAACATTTATCTGTTTTCAGCCATATTACATAGCCTACAATTACAAAAACTAAGATTGGCTTTAAGGCACATTTACTCCAGAGTCCAAGGCTTGGATCTAATACCCTATAACTGCTAAGACAAAAGATAAAAGTTGAAAGAGATCTCTGATTTAGTATGAATTATTTTTCTATCATCTTAGACTCCACCTGATTTATTAATAATAAAAATTAAAACTATGGCTTCTTGAATCTGTTTTAAGTGAAAAAATGGCTTAGAATTTTGAATGTCTCAATGCTACACACACCACATATTTTTAACTTGCATTTTATTAAACTTTTAACTTGCATTTTATAGAGAAAATGGACATACTTTTTTTTTACAATTCTCCTTTACAACTTACTTGATAAGGGCATGAAAAGATTTCTTTAAAGGGCCAGCACTTTGGAAAAAGCTGCCGCCTGCAGTGCCAGTATCCCATATGTGCACTGGTTTGAGTCCCAGACACTCCACTTCCGATCCAGCTCTCTGCTGTGGCCTGGGAAAGCAGTAGAAGATGGCCTACGTTGTTGGGCCCCTGTGGGCCCATGAGAGACCCAGAGGGGGCTCCTGGCTCCTGGCTTTGGATCAGCACAGCCAATTGGGGAGTAAACCAAGTTGTTGGATCCCTGCACCCACATGAGAGACCCAGAGGAGGCTCCTGGCTCCTGGCTTTGTCTCAGCAAAACCAATTGGGGAGTGAACCAGCAGATAGAAGACCTCTCTCTCTCTCTCTGACTCTCCTCTCTGTGTAACTCTGACTTTCAAATAAACAAATAAATAAATTTTCTTTAAAAAAAAAAGATTTCTTTTAGAAAAAAAGTACATCTGTGTTAGAGATATCATCAGCTGAATTAAAATTGATCCTTGAAAAAGTAACTTCTTTCCTGTAATCAAATAGACAATTTGGGGCTAGCATTTGGTTTAGTAGTTGCTTAGGATACCTGGCTTTGTTAGGAGCCCTGGCTTTGTTTCTGATTCCAGATTCCTGATAATGTGCTTCATCAGCTGCAGAAGGTGATACCTCAAGTAGTTGGGTCCCTGCCACTAACATGAAAGACCTGGACTGATTTCCTAGCTCCTGGCTTTGGTGTGGCCCAACCCTGGGTAGTGAAGGCATACAGGAGACAAACAGCAGACTAGGGAATCTTTCTCTTTTTCACTCTCTCCCTCTCTTCTCTATCTTCCCTTTGCCCCTCCCAATTACCACCTCCCTCTCTTTCCCTATATCTCTCTTTCCCTTTCTCTATCTGCATTTGAAATAAAAAATAATAAGTATTTTAACAGTTTTATGAAAATGCCAAGGAGTAGAGATTGGATTCTATGTTTACATGTTTGTGTTCTCACTTGCATATATAATTCCTTTAGATACTAGTAGTCTTCCTACTTTAGTTGAAAATCCAAACCAAAGATAATGTTACATGAGCCAATGACTCTGCTTCATAAAAGGCACTCTGTGAAAACTAATGATTCAAGTACAAAATTTCTGTTGTACTCAAATAAGCTTTCTAACAAAATTAATCTGATGCACTGTTAATTATGTACATAGTCATTATAGTGTTGCATGTAATTAAGCATAAATGCTAAGCAGTTCAAATAGATAACTTTACAATAATTAGTATTGCTTTCACAGTCTAGGACAATTTTAGTTTTTACATTGTTTGTTCTTCACAGTTCTTCATCATCTGCCTGCAGAAACAGTATTTACCATTTCAGCTAATCTCTTATACTGTTTAATCATCTCTGTATCATAACTTGGTACATACACAAATCCCTTTACAGGATAAATCCAGTATATCAAAAGTTATGTTGCCTTTGTCTCTGTTGCTATTTTCTACTACCAGATCCCCACCTGGCACCTCCAACTATGATTGAGGACAAGCTTTCAAATTTGTCTCCCAATCAATACCCCCTGAATCTATAACTTTTTTCAGCATACACTCTACTCTCTATCCCCCAGATACTTCTACTTCAAGATTGGAAAGAGTTGAAAGATGAGATCAGTAATGTTTGGATTTTCTACTTTAGATTGAGATAATCTGAATAGATTAAATAAAAAAAAATACATTGACGTCTCTGAGTTACTATGCCCCGATAAATTAAACCACACCCCTGCCATCATTCTTTCTATGCTATAACTATGTCTAAGTTTTTTCTCCAAGAAAACTGTTCTTTTTCCTTAATCTGTATCAATGCGTGGTTCATTTGCTTCTCTTCTCACTGCACTACAATATGCTTTTTAAAGGTTTTTACTTATCCTATTAAGAAATCCACAGCATTTTCTAGGTCCTCTCCATTCATATTTTGCAAAGAATTCAATGTTCATTGCTCTTCTTGTTTCTATGGACTTTTCTTCCTTTCATTTTGTTAAATTTTCTAGGTTCTCTAGCTATGATTTTATTAATTTAGTTTCTTTTTGATACCTCTTTTCCTTTTAGATTTTCAAATGTAGGAGTTCTCTTCTAAGTTTTACTTGTAGTAAAAATATTCTTTTTGAAGGACGATTCTTTACTCTTAGGCTGCAATGACCAGCTTCATGCTTGTGACTGCCAGATCTGTGTCTCCTTTCTTCCCTGAGATAGAATGATATTTTCCATTCCCCCTTGGTCATTATGTTGACAGCATTTTTAATTAAATGTAGTAAAAGACAAATAATAATTGTTTTACCCAAATTGCACTAAATTCATTTTATTGTTATTATTAATTCAGTGTCATCCTTTCATTGTGTTTTGGCCATCATTCCATGCAAATTACACAGGCTTACATTATTCCTTTGCCATTTTCAACCTCTTTGATTGCTTTGTTCCCTTTATTATATTTCATTCGTTCTTTTCTCTACTACTAGGTGTTTTCAAAAAATAGAAATCAGAATATGTAATTTCTGAACTCAGTAACAATGATTCCTACAGCTAAAGAATTTTCTGCTTAATTTATGAATTAATCTTACTTGATTTGACTCCAAACCAACCCAGTCCCATTTCTTACCACATCAAGCATTATAGATTATCTGCACAGTGTTATTTACCATTGTCTCCTTGTCTGCATTTCTTGTTTTCCTTCATGTCTTTTCACTTATTTTCTCCTATCAGCTCCCTTATCTGAACTGCACTCTCATAAAATTTTGTTTATTGAAACTCTTATCTTTTAAATCCCTGTTCAAATTCAACTACTTCTACAACTATTACTCAGATGTTTTCTTCCATTTCCAGTTGGGGATGACTCTTTCTCTTTCTAAATCATGCCATTTGCACTTTTATTTTATTTTATTTTTTAACTTTTATTTAATGAATATAAATTTCCAGTGTACAGCTTATGGATTACAATGGCTTCCCCCCCCCCCATAACTTCCCTCCCACCCGCAACCCTCCCCTCTCCCGCTTCCTCTCCCCTTCCATTTGCATCAAGATTCATTTGCAATTCTCTTTATTTTTTTTTTAAATTTTCTACCATGATTTGTAGCCATTGTTTACATTGTTTCTCTTTCTACCTAATTTTAGCTACTTCCATGCTCAGGTTGTAAATTCTTAATTTGTAAAACCATTTTGAATCTGTGGACCCTGGCAGAGGGCTTAGCATTGACTAGGTGCTCAATAAATATTGAAACAAAGTAATGTAGAAATTGAAACCTATTTTGGGCTGATTCTACCACAATCAAAAAAGATTTGATAACTCTATTACTTAGCTGTAATAGATAAATTACTACCTTTGGGGTTTAGCTTAATTTAATGGACTAGAAATGATGCTAAGTGTGAATCCTAATTCTAAAGTTAAGCTATTTTGTTGATTTATTGATTGAATGCAAAAATTATGGGACACTTTCTTTAACTATGGCACACTACTAAGCCTATAATGATACACATTAAAAAAGAACATACCATGGTTCCAACCATTCCCAGATTGTACAATGGGCATGAGAAAAATTACTAGGAACATAGACTTTCTCATTAGACTGAGAAGTCAATTCTGTCTTGGACTTGACATATTATCTTAGGCAAGTTTTCACTACTTGTTTCCTCTTCAGTAAAATGCAAATTATGATAATATCTACATTTTAGACTACTGTGAGTTTTCAAAGAATTGTCATACTTGGCAAACATGACATTTAGTAGGGTCATAATTTTTACCTCCACATACTAGTTGAGGGAAACAAAATGGAAATAACTACTATAGAACAAGGCAAAAATAAAATAATTTACAAGAATAAGTTATTCCATAGTTTTCATTAATGGTATGGTTTTATAGACCAAATCGATGGTCATTAAGTAATGATTAGCATTTCTATTAGTATATATCTAGTAGTGATCCCATATTCAGAATTACAAATTAGATGTAGTTGACTGGCATGTTAATTGGACTGACTTTAAGGAAATTCAAACTGTTTTGGGTACTTTCAGGAAAAATGTATGTGAAATACTGGTGTTTAATGGGCAGTGAAATCTACAAGTTGAGGTTACAAATGACTTTTATGTTAGGATACTGGAGTTATGTTCCAATAGAGGAGAAACCTTGAGAATCAGTGGGTTTATAAGAAGTTTGTAGACAAACAGGAGAACCATGGTTTCTCCACCTGGCACACACAAACTTTAGGAAATCAATGAGAAGAGGAAGCATCTCGCAATGGTTGCTGTTAAATAGGAATAACGCCAAGAAGTGATGCCCTGGAAGCAAAGTAATGAATATGCATCAGGATGAAGTAAATATCAACTGTGTCAGATTTTGCTGATAGGTACAATAAGATGAGGACTGAGAAAAGGTCACTGCACTTATCAACATTGAGGTCTTTGGAGGCCCCTACTTGAGAAGTTTCCATGTAGCCAAGAAATTGAAAACTTGATGGAGGGAGTTTAAGGTATAATCTCAAGGAAAGAAGGAAGTATAGAGTTTTTTTAAAGTTTTTTTTTAAAGATTTATCTATTTATTGAAATGTAGAGTTACAGAGAAGCAGAAGCAGAGAGAGGGAGAGAAAGGTCTTCCATCTACTGATTCAGTCCCCAAATGGCCTCAATGGTCAGAGCTGGGCTGATACTAAACCAGGAGCTTCTTCCAGGTCTCCCACTTGGGTGCAAGGGCCCAAGGACTTAGACCATTTTCTACTGTTTTCTCAGGCTATAGCAGAGGGCTGGATCAGGAGTGGAGCAGCTGGGACTCAAACCGGTGCCCACATGGATATTGGCAGTGCAGATGGCAGTTTTATACACTATGCCACATGTCCAAACCCTTTAAGTTATCTTGTAAAGAATAACAGCAGAATTGGGCAATAGTGACTAGTGGGGAAATGTTGACCAAGATTTTTATTTTTAAGTTGGGAAAAAAATGAGCATATTTGATGCTGAGAATGAGCTTATACAGGAATCAAGAGTACCTCTTAAGTGAGAGCTTAGCTGTTGTGGTCTACACAGTCTCCACGATAATATGAAAGCAGCAGAGACAATATGTAAATAATTGTATGGCTATGTAGCAATGACAATAACTGATAAAAACAGGCAGGTTGTCTAGTTTGCCAGTTCTGACTCACACTATAAACGGGAGTGATGATTAGTAGAGGGAATGGAGCACAGCTGAAGTGATATCTGTGCGGTGAGAAGGAAAGGGTTTGTACATAGTAGGATTTAATGATGAGTTCAACTAAGTTTGAAAGGTAAGTGGGGCAAGAGTATATACAGTAGGTGGATGTGGACTATCAACTGAAAAATTTCTTCTGACTGCTTTAGTTTTCTCAAAAACCTAGGAAGCAAGATCATCACACGTGCATAAACATTAGGAAGGAGGTTTGGAGTATTGAGAAGATAATGAGAAATAAGTTATATACAAGACTTGGGAAATAATTGAGCTATGGAAACACAATAGATAATTAAGGTTTTGTTAAAACACCCAGTGTTAGGTATGGAATACTCCAGATGTTCTCTTCCACTTTGAGTTTTTAGTGTATTTCTTTGTTATCTATAGTTTTCTTAAGGAAATGCCAGCTAAATGTGTGGCAAATATCAACACATTTTGAATGATTTAAGTTTAATCATCAACACCCTTATTTTTCTCCCTTGGGGAGAGGGGGGAAAACAGTGCTAGTGTAATCTATTAACACCTGTGTTTTCAGAGTAATAACAGCCATACACTTTATGCAGATATTCTCTTGTTCAGCAAATCTTATTCCTGCTAGAAATTATTTGTGCAGTGAATATGCGCTTGTCACGTTTTCTCTGTTTCGTGCATTTGTCATACTGAATCCTAATTTGCTCTGAGGATTTGGTAACTTTTGCTTCAGTGATGTATTTTCTCTGAAAGAGTTCAACTATAATGAAATATTTTATATCCAGTATTTGCCTAATATTTTTCCACCAATGAAAAATGAATTATTGAAATGAAATATATTCACATTGATTGCGATGAAGGTTACACATGGACTGGTAAATCAAAACAAGTCCTTAAAAGATAGAAAATCAATTGATATGTCAGATATGAAAGTCATAGGTGGTGAAATCAACACTGAGTTGACATTTTTCCTCTTGAAATAATTTAATTTGCTAGAATTTGAAAAGATTTGTGACTTTGAATATAGTAATAAGCTAAAAAGTGGGAGACCAAACACATTGATCATGAATTTTATTTACAATACTTCAAACAAATACAAACCATCATATTTTAGAGAGAATAAATATTGTTACTTTTCTAGAAAAATCATAGAAACTTTCTGGGAGAAAATCAAATCTGTTATTTAGTTATTCCCTGAGTAAATATAAGCAATGTATTTATATATTTTATTTATTTACTTATTTATCTATTTATTTACAAAGCAGAATTACAGAGAGGCAGAGGCAGAAAAGAGAGAGAGAGAGGTCTTCCATCTGATGCTGGTTCCCTCCCCAGGTGACCATAGTGGCTGGTGCTGCGGGAATCCGAAGCCAGCAGCCAGGAGCTTCTTCTGGGTCCCCCTTGTGGGTGCAGGTGCCCAAGGACTTGGGCTATCTTCTACTTATTTCCCAGGCCATAGCAGAGAGCAGCATTAGAAGTGGAGCAGCTGGGACTTGAACCAGCTCCGGGATGCCGGCACTACAGTGGCTTTACCCACTATGCCACAGTGCCAGCCCCTTTATATATTTAAATCAATATAAATATAAGCAATAAATTAATATTTTAAATATAAACATACATACATGCATAGTTAAATACAAAGACTGTTTGTTTTTCATTAACAGAACTGTTGTCCAATTGCCAGCAGTTGAACTGTCAGTATAAATGTGCAGTAATGAGAAACAGCACAAGATGTTACTGTGAAGATGGATTCGAAGTAAAAGAAGATGGGAGAGGCTGTAAAGGTAAGTTTGATTTGTAGCTTTTTAGACTTTTAGCACAGACACTGTTAACAGTAATTTAATTATATATCTTTGAGTACCTTCTGTGTGTTCTACAATGTTCATATTAAATTTTATTTCTTAAAATTTAAAACTGAGCAATTATCCCAACATAAATTCATAACTTCACATGAATTGATACTAGTTAATTTTCTACTTGTATTGAAAAATATAAAATTGGAAAGTGTTTTGGTTTTCCATTAACAAATTGGATTTGATTATTTTGACTACTTGAATGTTATAAAACTGTAATCTAAATGACACTTGTTAATAAATAGGTTAATAAGTTAATTATTACTAATTCTCTCGCATTAAGCATTTTTGCATTGGCATTTCAAGCTGTTAACATTTTACCAAAAGTAAAAATAATAAACATAAGTATTGATCTCTTTCATTGTCTTATCACTTTTGTGAATTTCTTATATTCCAAATTTATCCTCCCAAAAGACTTGACCATATTGAGTAATTTTAGTCTAAGTCTCCAATTTGTTTAGCATTCTAATTGAAACTACTTCATAATCAGGGTGCCAAAGAATTTTCCCAATCTCATCTTTCTCGGCTTTGCCTCACATACCCTTCTTCCACTTGATTCCTTGTACCACCTTGAAATGTCTATTGTGTCATCTCAATGCCTTTCATATGATATTTTATCTACTTATTCTGTTTACTTTCTTTTCAACCTTTTTGATTCTAAGGCGATCCAGATCATTCTTTCAACTCAGTTCAATAGAAAGTCTTCATTTAAGTTTTTCTCTCCAATGCCAAGCAGGTTCACTTAGTTCTCTGTGCTGTTATAAGTAGAGCATACCCCTAGTATAAGGAAATGCATAGTATTCCATTAAACTCATGTCACTTGGGGTAGAGATCAACACATTTATCCACAAATTAACTATTGGCACAATATCTTTTCATTTGCCTGGTCATTTAAAAATCAAAAATTATTTACTGACTGTAGAGATTTGGAACAGATGATAGAGGAAGTGACAAAGAGTAGAAAAAGAGCTGTAAATATTAAAGTAAAATTCAGTCAAAATTTTTCTTTTGAACAGGACCCTAATGATTTATTCTTTTTAAATTAGTGAGAATGATTTGCATACCTTAGTTCAGAACTTTTATTAAATCTATTGATTGAAAACTATGTGACTTGTTAAAATAGTGAAAAATCAGTATTATAAACCCTGTAAGTATTCAACAGGAGTAAACTTAATGCCTTCACAAAAATACCCAAGGACATCTGGCCTGCTCATCATAAATGCAAATCTTTTAAAGTAAATTATTTCATATTAAGTTTGAACCTTTTGGACTAGAACAGCAATAGATTTAATTTTCATTTACTGTAGTTTTGAAAGGACTTCTTAATGTTGGTTCTTCTTTTTTCAGAAAATGATCTATTTCCAAAGTTTAAAAAAAAAAGTATTTTCTTCAACAAGAAAAAAAAAGCCCAACAATAAACCTGCTTAGAAATCATGCCAATTTTCCTTTCAGATCAAGATGAATGTGCTGTGTATGGTACGTGCAGCCAGATGTGCATGAATACACATGGATCCTATGTATGCAGTTGTGTAGAGGGCTACATAATGCAGCCAGACAACAGATCTTGCAAGGCCAAAAATGGTAAGTTGTGCTTGTTGTTGTGCTTCATGGATTTTCTGTTTCCTTTCTATAGTGCCTTTTCACTGGAAAGGCGTGAGTAGCAATATGGACATTGAAGAGAGAGCTTTTGCTTCATTTTGATATGCTAATCCATAGCTAGAAATCTAAAGACTCCTTTCAGTTATCACTGATTATTATAGAATTCTTTCCATTCTAGAAAATTTCTAGTTCACAGAAACCTGTTTTAAAGAAGTGAGTTAAATGATTTGGATTAGCATGACCTTCCTTGACTTCTGGTGTTACCAGTGAAATGGTGACAGAGAAAGTTTATCTTGATTTTTGTCTCACATGAAAGAAAAATTTCGATGCAGACACAGCAGACAGTAAAGCAAGATTTATTTAAGTCAGGATCCTCCTGCCAAAGCTGCCAGGAGGGGGCACTCTAAGAGAGGCAAACCAGAGAGCCTGGTGGTAGTGGGGTTTTTAAGCACAAGCTTGAGGAAAAACTGATAGTCAGCTAACAATCAGTTAGAATGCAGTGACAAAACCCATCAAGGCCTGAGCTGCCCTAACTTGCTTGTGATAAAACAAAAGATCTCTCAGAAGTGTTTTCACAGTAAACTGGGAATTCAGAAGGGTAGAACCACCACTCCTGATAAAACTGGAACCTCCCAAGGACTGGGACAGGTATTTTACCTTGATCTTGCTAGAGATAACTTTGCACCCTCTTAGGGGGACCTTCCTGTCCTCATTTCCACTGAGACCAACCTGACTATCTATTGTTCAGTCTGAGTCCTCACACTTGTATAGATTCCTAACTTGTTTCTGTGAGGCTTAGGACTGCCTCCAAATTTTGTCCTATTCCATATGATAAAGTGATCTGCTAAAATATCAACCAGATCTCTAATCTCCCATGAGAACTCACCATGAGAACAAAAGCTGAACTCCATATAGGACATGTAGGAGCCTAACTGTCTGGCAATATTTACCTTTCCAATCTGGTCTCCCACTACTCTCCTTTCATCATCAAAGGCAATCTTACTGGTTTCCTTGTCTTTTGCCTTCCATGTTGCTCTTCCCTGTGTTCTTTCCCTTTTTTGTTTATCTGCCTGGATTGCTTTTCCTTGTGATGTCCACATTAGTGTTTCCTTCTGACCATCTGAGTATCAATTAAAATGTCAACATACACAATCTTGTCCTCTTCCATTCTACTTCCATTATGCACACTCTGTCCAATGCTATCTTAGTTCCCAGTTGTATTTATTTACAAATGTCTATTCTATCACTACATAGTTTATCTTGTTTTATTTTCTTTATAACCATTTGAAATTAATTCATTTATGTCTATTTGTTTACCATATGGTTTGTCTGGAATAATGGAAGCATTACAAGAGTATCAAGTTGTCAGTTTTGTTGAATATTAATTACTCAGTATTGATCATTGCTTAGAACATCTAGGTATTCAATATTTGTTAAAAAAAAAAAAAAGAGGGCCAGTGCTGTGGTGTAATTGGTCAATGCCTTGGTCTGAGGTGCTGGCATCCCATATGGGCACTGTTCAAGACCCGGCTGCCATCTTCCAATCCAGCTCTCTGCTATGGCCTGGGAAAGTAGTAGAAGATGGCCTAAGTCCTTGGCCCCTGCACCTGGGTGGGAGACCCGGAAGAGGCTCCTGGCTCCTGGCTTCACGTTGGCATAGCTCCAGCTGTGCAGGCCAATTGGGGAGTCTTCCAGCAGATGGAAGACCTCTCTCTCTCTCTCTTTCTACCTCTCCTCTCTCTGTGACTCTCAAATAAATAAATAAATAAATAATTTTTTTTAAAAAAAGAAGGAATAAAGGAAAAGGGGGAGGGAGAAAATGAAGTGAAAAAGGGTGGAGGGAGAAAATAAAAAGGAATGAAATGTCTTTCTAATTAAGACTACTAAATGGGGGGCTGGCACTGTGGTGCAGTGGGTTAAAGCCCTGGCCTGAAGCGCTGGCATCCCAAATGGGCGCCGGTTCTAGTCCTGGCCGCTCCTCTTCCAGTCCAGCTCTCTGCTATGGCCTGGGATAGCAGTAGAAGATGGCCCAAGTCCTTGGGCTCCTGGGCCCCTGCACCCACGTGGGAGACCCAGAAGAAGCTCCTGGCTCCTGGCTTAAGATCAGAGTAGCTCCGGCCTTTGTGGCCAATTAGGGAGTGAACCAGCGGATAGAAGACCTATCTCTCTGTCTCTATCTCTGTCTGTAACGCTGTCTTAAAAAAAAAAAAAAAAAGACTACTAAATGAGTGCTTCATCCTTAAATTTTTGAATTTTATGTTTCAAACTGTCTTTTACAGCTTGCCTAGAAATAATGATGTAGTTTCTCTGTTTCCAGCTTGAAGTAAATACTCTGTAAATATGGTAGATCGTCTTATGAAGAAACTATGGAATGAGCTTATTACAATAGGATAAGGCATTTTTTTTTTCTGTGTGTTAGGGATGAATTAGTTTGGGATCAATGTAGGAAATTATATGGAGTATGATATTCTACCTGACTTCTAACTTTCCCCAAATCTGGTTTTGTATAATGAATTTGCGAATTAAGTTGTGTTGACAAATTAATGAGTAGTCTCCCTGCCCCCTCCCTTATTAGCAATCAGTCAATTAGGCATGAGATAGAATTCTTTTTTCTAAAGCCAGATTGAGTGAAGCATTGGATTTGCTCTGCAAGCTGTTGCTGTTTGGTCCCTGTACACATAACCCTTGTTATGTTCAGCCATTTCCCTGAGATACTGTGGTTAATTATTTAGAAAATATGTTGATATACAAAAATCAGAAACATTCTTATACATCTTAGTTTATTTCTTTACATTACTGATTTGGTTTATGAAGTTGTATTTACTGGGAATGAGGCAACCCTTGAGAAATATTAGATCAAGTTATATGTTCCTTTTTTTTTTCTACCACTGAGAATTTGATTTAAAATATTGATGAACTAAAGGAGGAAAGTCTTGTTCTTTGCTGTTTCTATTGATCTATACAATATTGTTGTGATACACAGGAAGAGTATAATGTAAAAAAACCTATGGTTACATGGAAGCACTTCCCTTTTCAAGACAGATAGGTTATCAGACAATAATAGGGTGTTAACTAAACAGCAGTGGTACATTGTAATGCCATTCTACTTCAAGGGAATTTGATGACTCTTGTATTGATCGTAGATAATATAGATCCCTTTATCTCTGGGTCCTTAGCTTGAGGAAAGTCTTAGCCTACAGCATTTGAAAACTAAATAATTTCCGTGGGAAAATGATGTGATTTATAGTTTAAGGAAATTATGTAGCTAGAAAGATGCATCTAAGCCTGCAACAAACTTTGGCTAGCTCAAAAGTTATAGGGCTACTTGAACTAATGTACTGGAACAATCCAAGAAGAAAACTGTCAGATTTGTTGTAGTTTTTTTGTTGTTTGTTTGTTTGTTTCAAATTTACAACAAATGAAGCAGAGGATATTTTTGGCTTCTATTACATGTAAACATCCATCAATACATAGTTTAAAAATCTTTTGGCAATTTTATTAGTGTTTTATATAGTGTTGCTATGCATGACAAATATTGGGAAAAAGTTATACATTGAGTCTATTTGTTTTGAAGCTTTTCTATTCTTCATTGTTTGAAAAAGATATATGTATTTATTTGAAAAACAAAGTTGCTAGAGAGAGAGAGAGAGAATTGATCTTCCATCTTCACTTCCCAAATGCCCACAATGACTAAGGTTGGGGCAGGCCAAGTCAGGAGCCAGTAATTCTATCCTGATCTCCCACATGTGTGGCAGGGGCCCAAGCACTTGGGCCATCTTCTTCTGCTTTTCCAGGTACATTAGCAGAGAGTTGGATTGAAAGTGGAGCAGCCAGGACTAGCATCAGTGCTCCTGTGGGATGCCAGTGTCCAAGGTAGCAGCTTAACCTGATGCATCACAATGCTGCCACCTCTATTCTTCCTTTCAGCTAACTGCTGCTGAGGTTGATCCCTCTTCTTTTCCCTACTGTTCAACCCTTCTGGACTCTACAGCCTGATACCCCTTCCAATTCCAGGAGTCTCGCCATCTGGGAAATGTGGGGTAATGAGAGCGTACTTGGGCTGGCCCAAGACCATATGTAGAAGACATTCAGGACTGAATAGGAAAGAACAATGTAATTTATCAAGAACAAGTCATGCCATGGGAATCTAGATTGACCCTGATACTGATACTGAAATATAGCATCAGTTGTTTCAGACTTGGGAGGGATTTCATGGACAGTGTAATCCAAGTGTATAGTTATACTGTGTCTTTTCTTAATTCAAAATAAATATAATTTCTGAAAGAAAATCTGCAAAATATATTTTGAACAGTAACTATGATTTTAATATGGATACTTGAATTGCTTGATAGCATAGGAAGATATATACTAGAATATACATGTCATGAGGTATTGTTCATTATTTTGGAATGAAACACATCAAATATTAGTTATTTTCTAATTAAGACTTGCCATTTTAAAATGTTAAAAATAACCACTTATAGGTACACCGTAAAATTTGTATATCTACTTTTTTGAGAAAGGAGTTTTAAGACTGACTTGTCAAATCTGAAAAATGACTTTAAAAAAAAATAGCTTTCTTCCTTTTAACTTTATTAGGCTGACTTAAATAAAAATATATGTTGAATGTGGACACTTAGGACTGAAACCTGTCTTGTACAGAATGTATAAATATAAAAGCAATACCAAGTGGTGTTTAAGTTGTGAATTCTCGGCATTTTCATTTATTATATTCAGTTTCATTGGACTGTACTTTTTAGTGTCCTATCTACCAGCAAATCTACGGATTGCATTGAAGCAACAGCAAAACAAAGAACAATAAATAATTTTATGTTCATCATTGCAGGCTCAGTGCAACAAATGGTGCCCTGGAAAAGAGTGTACCCCCTTGCTAAGGGGTAGCATGAGCAATGAGGGAAGGAAGTCCACTAAATTACTGGCAGGATTTTATTACAGATTATATTTTGTTTTTCATTGGTTTGAGGAACTAAGGTCGAGAAGACTGTTTAAGGACTGGAACTCTTAATTGAAAGAAGGAATAATACCTGTGTAATCCAGAAAAGCACAGCTATGGGTAGGGATCGATTGGAAGTGGGTTCACATTGCTTGCTGTTTTCTTTCCTTCAATTTCTTTAAAGGCCAAAAAGGAATTAATGGATACTGCTTCAAAAACTAGGGGCAATTTTCCAACTAAAAGTAAATAGTTCTAAATTTTCTTTTGGAAGGTGGGGGAATCACTCATGGCTGCTGACAGGGCTGGATCTGCTTGTGGGTTAAAAAGGATGGTGGGGGACAAATTCTGTGCCATACTTTGAGTATCAGGCATCTTAGCACCACTCACTCAGTACTGCTAGTATCTCAGGTATTGAACTCTTCTTCCTTTTCATCTCTTAAACAGTATCTAGTATTAAAATATAAATATGCTAATGAAGGGTAACATGTTATGTCTTAGTAATCTTCCTAAATTATGAAGCTGGTGACTCAGATCTGTTTCAGTATACCATCTCACTAAGAATGGCGTCCTACAAAATGACTGATGTATGAAAATTCACCATTCACTGTTTTTAGTATTTTTGCATAGTCCAAAGCTCTAGCTCCTCCCCAGCTTATCATTTCATTGAGCGTTAAGTGTGAGTGGTACTTTGAGATGTGATGGTGTATGAAGGGCTTTTGGACGGAAGTGAGCCTGGTAGATCAGCGCTAGTACAGTAACACAGATCTGTTGATGTTTCCCTTGTCTTACATGTGTGATGAAATGGTGCACACTCTGGTAAACAGTAAGTGGCAGGAAACTGGCTGCATGCCTGCTACAGAGAATGTGCTTGGTAAATGTCCTTGGGATGCCTTTAGCAATTTCTTTAACATTTGGGAAGCAAAATAAAGGTGTTGGATAATGAGGATCATAAAATGGAGAGCAAGAAGCCTGCCACAGATTCAAAGAAGACTGAGATATTAGGTCAATTTTGTCCTATAATTCAGCACTGACTCAGGTTGTGTCATGGGGTTGACATCAAAGGCTTGTTTGTGAGGTTAGGCAGAATTTCCATAGGGGTAGCCTCCCTAGCAAGGCATTCCTCTCAGGTACACATAAACCTTCATAAGGGCTATGGGCTTGCTGTACAAATGCAGCCATAGAGCAATCTCCCTGATCTGTCCTGAGACTATGTTGCCCAAGTCTCTGTTCTGCAGAGAGTCTGGGGCTTGTCAGGCTGCCTCTGAAATCGTGGCCAGGGAGCCTGGCCATTGAAATCATTTTTCTATTCTATGGAGTGTTTCCATCCCACATCTTCCCTGATCCATCACTAAGTTGCAAATCACATTCCTTGGCAGGATAGGGCAAGAATTTCTGAAGGACTTTCCATTAAACAAATTACAAAACACACATTTTTTTTCCTACCCAAAAACTGTTAATAAGTATGCCAGGGTTGAGGTGTAAAAACTCCTCATGAATATTCTGTAGTTTTGTGTGTGTGTGTGTGTGTGTGCTAGGGAACATCATCTTCACAGTCTGGCACCTTTCTTGACATCCAATCTTTTTTTCAGCAACAAAGTTGCAAGATTGATTAAAAATACAACCATGGCATTTTATGTGTCTTGGCGCCTTTTGTTTACATGTAGTCTAAGAAAATACTAGACATCGAAAGAATGTACGTCTTCCCTTCCCTTTTATATTTGTTATCCCCACTGCAATCCAGCTGAGGTTATCTGTGTTAGAGTATGGAGAGTTCTTTTTTTTTTTTTTTTTACAGTGTTATATTTATATACTCTAGATTTGAAAATTTACAAACATTGTCTTTATGAACAGTTAAGCACAGTTTTATTTTTCTTCTGTTTATGAGGGACAGATGGAGAGAGGGAGAGAGAGAGGAAGAGGGAGAGGAAGAGAAAGAAAATGCATCTTCTGGTTCACACCCCAGATGCCTGCAACAGCCCCTAATAAGGACCAAAACCAGAAGCCAGTAATTTAATGCAAGTCTCCTACAGGGATGGCAACAAACTAATTATTTGAGCCATCACCATTGCCTCCCAGGGTGTGCATTATCAGAAAGCTGGAATTAACTGGGAGTAGAGTCAAGACTTGAACTTAGTTACTCTGACATAGGACAGACACATTTTAACCCACAATGTAACCACTAGGCCACACTCTTGGCCCAACAACTTTCCATCATGATATTTAATTTTTGTTTTTTAGAATGGTTACTAAATTATTAATTGAGTGTACTCAATTTAGAATATTTGGCAAATTATATCATGCTCTATAATTAAATCTCTACCTTACTTTAAAACTGTATAAATCTATGTGAAGAAAAGAAATGAAGCACATTTCAATTCATAGAAATTATGAGTTGTTAAATTGATGAGGCAAGCATATTCATATGTATATAATGTTTGCATTGTTTTACTTGGGAAACATGTGGGAGTATATAGCTATTGTAATCCTCGGGGGGGGGGGAACCTTAAAAACTGAGTAGACAGAATAATTTTGCCTTTTCTTACAAGAAAAAAAATTAGAGAGCCTTTCAGGGCATTCTGTATATCAATTGGAATCAACAGGGATCAAAAACACCTGGAGTAATAACAGTGGTTGGAGAATGCCCTTGGGCACACCCCCCTAGAGCCCATACTTGCCCTTCACAGCAATGACTCACCTTCTGCATTTCCCCTGTCAAGCTCCCTTGGGTCACTTTAGTTCTGAGATGTGTTGTGTTGATTTCCTTTTAAATGTGTGTGAGTGTTTCTTAGCACTGGGACTCATACAGCTCAAACTCTCTGCCTTTTATGAGATATAATCCTGGTAAAATTCTTAGATAAATTGTAACTTATTAAGCTTTAGATATTTAGAGCAACATACCATTAAGTTACAAAGAATAAATCTGATAAAGTACCCAGCAATTTGGTATATCAGTATCATTGTTTATTCAGAATACTTATCAGTGCTTATAATAGCAAAGCAGAAAATTGTGATCGTCAATACAGGTTGTATGTTCCCATGCTTTGACAGCCCTGTCAGAAAACAGTGAGGTAGGTTAAATGACCTTTCCTTTTTCTTTCCTCTAGAAAACGAGTTTTCATATATCTACCTTCTACCTCTTTATTCTAAGGTACAGATATGATTTCAATTTCTCTGAGAAAATAGAAGCAATTAAGAAAGAACATTCTCAGTATAATTCCATGAAATCCGTCATTCGTTGTGAATGTAGAACCAACCCCTCCATCTTCCTGTTATTTGTATTAAAGAGTAAATTAACATTTCTGCTATTGAAGGCCAATCTGCATTTGTGTACCAATCCCATATTCTCTTTACCTGTTCAAGCATCAGAGTCACACAATTGTCTTGATTCCTTGAATCACTAATGTCTTCCATTAGCACAGAACATCTTAAGATGATTCAGAATAACCTTGTTTAAACCAATTTTCTCACCCAGTGACCATTCCATTTCTCTTTTGTATTATAATTTTTAATTTATTTATACAAATGAAACAGATTTCACATATTACATATATACAGTTTTAAGAACATAATGATACTTCCCTCTCTTCCTTCCCTCTCTTGCTCCCAATCTCCCTTCTCCTTCCTTGCTTATTTTTCTCTTTAATTTATGCAATTACATACTTTATTTTTTTCTTTTTTTCAATATTTATTTTAAAGTCAGAATACGGAGTGAGAGGGAGAGGCAGAGCAGAGAGAAATGTCTTCCATTCATTCACTCCCCAAATGACTGCTATGGCCACGGCTGGGCCAGAAGGAAGCCAGGAGACAGAAGCTCCACCTGGGTCTCCCACGTATGTGTTAAGAGCCCAAGCAGTTGGGCCATCTACTGATGCCTTTCCAGGCGCATTTAGCAAGGACCTGGAGCAGAAGTGGAGTAGACAGAACTTGAACCTGTGCCCACAAAACCCACCCAACTTCTGTTCATTTTTGTTTCAAATTTTATTAAGTAAATATAAATTTCCAAAGTACAACTTTTGAATCAGCGGCTTTTCCCCCATAACCTCCCTCCCACCTGCAACCATCCCATCTCCTACTATCTCTCCCATTCCATTCTTCATTAAGATTAATTTTCAATTATCTTTATATACAGAAGATCAACTTAGTATATAGTAAGTAAAGATTTCAACAGACTGCACCTACACAGACAAAGTATAGAGTACTGTTTGAGTACTAGTTATACCATTAATTCTCATAGTACAACACATTAAGTACAGAGGTCCTACATAGGGAGCAGGTGCAAAGAGACTCCTATGGTTGGTTTAACAATTTACACTCTTATTCATGGTGTCAGTAATCACCTGAGCCTCTTGTCATGAGCTGCCAAGGCTACGGAAGCCTCTTGAGTTCACCAACTCTGATCTTATTTAGACAAGGCCATAGTTAAAGTGGAAGTTCTCTCCTCCCTTCAGAGAAAGGTACCTCCTTCTTTGATGGCCCATTCTTTCCGCTGGGATCTCACTCACATAATCTTTCATTTAGGTCATTTTTTTTTTTTGCCACAGTGTCTTGGCTTTCCATGCCTACAAAACTGTCATGGGCTTTTTAGCCAGATCCAAATGCCTTAAGGACTGATTCTGAGGCCAGAGTGCTGTTTAGGACATTTATCATTCTATGAGTCTCCTGTGTATCCTGCTTCCCATGTAGGATCGTAGGATCATTCTCTCCTTTTTAATACTATCAATTATTATTTGCAGACACTGATCTTATTTATATAATCCTTTTGACACTTAATCCTATCTTTTTGATCAGTTATGAACTTAAACTGATCACTTTAATAACTAAGATGACATTGGTGCATGTCACCTTGATGGGATTGAATTGGAATCCCTGGAACGATTCTAGCTCTACCCCTAGGGGTAAGTCTGATTGAGCATGTGCTGAACTGTACATCTCCTCCTTCACTTATTCCCACTCTTATATTTAACAGGGGTCACTTTTCAGTTAAATTTAAATGCCTAAGAATAATTGTGTGTTAATTAAAGAGTTAAACCATTGATACTAAGTAGAAAAAGAAAATACTAAAAAGAATAAAATAGTAAGTTGTTCCTTGACAATCAGGACAAGGGCTGATCAAGACATTGTTTCTCATACTGTCCATTTCACTTCAACAGTTTTCCTCTTAGGTGCTCAGTTAGTTGAAACCGATCAGGGAGAACATATGATATTTGTCCCTTTGGGACTGGCTTATCTCACTTAGCATTATGTTTTACAGATTCCTCCATTTTGTGGCAAATGACTGGATTCCTTTTTTTTTTTTTAATGCTATATAGTATTCTATAGAGTACATATCCCAGCATTTCTTTATCCAGTGTACTGTTGATGAGCATTTAGGTTGATTCCATGTCTTAGCTATTGTGCATTGAGCTCAATAAACATTAAGGTGCAGGCAGCTCTTTTATTTGCCAATTTAATTTCCTTTGGGTAAATTCCAAGCAGTGAGATTGCTGGGTTGTATGGTAGGGCTATATTCAGGTTTCTGAGGAATCTCCAAACTGACTTCCATAGTGGCCTAACCAGTTTGCATTCCTACCAACAGTGGGTTAGTGTCCCTTTTTCCCCACATCCTCACCAGCATCTTCTATTACTTTCTTTATGATTTTGTAATTCTCATCGTAGAGATCTTTGACATCCTTGGTTAAGTTTATTCCAAGGTATTTGATTGTTTTTGTGGCTATTGTGAATGGGATCGATCTTAGCAGTTCTTTCTCAGCTGTGGCATTGCCTGTGTATTTGTGCATTGATTTTATATCCTGCTACTTTGCCAAACTCTTCTATGTGTTCCAATAGTCCCTTAGTAGAGTTCTTTGAAGCATTTTTAAAATCAGCCAATATCTTAAGTTTTAAATGCAAATATTACCAATTAAAACATAGAGGGATAGGTTTGAGTTTATAAAATGTTTCTGTAGCTAAGTTAGTTCCTGCTGGCTACACTTAGAAACTGAACTGACCCCTGGATATGGATTCTCATCATATGGGGTTACCTTCTTTATAATTAAAAATGCGATTAATTAAAATCTCTATTTAACACATAAACCTAAGTGAGGACTTATAGTAGAGTTTATTGGGAAGATCTCTGAGTAGGGGCTTTTTTTTCTCTTTATAACCTTTGCTTCCAGTAAGAATTTTGTCACATGGGGCCATTCTTCCTTTTAGAAATACATTGATCTATGTAGGAATAAAGATAGTTTTCTCCTTTCACCTGACTCCTTTCCGAATCCATTCCAGATTATCACCACCTGTGCAATGTACAAATAATACTTACACTTTACTTTGTCATCTAGCATAAATTATACTGTGCCACTTATAAAATCAGGGGAAAAGACAATTTAGAAAGTTAAATGGGCAATTTATCCTTCCCACTAAATTATACTTCCCTGTCAATATCCTGTATATTATATCTGACTTGACATTCTTATTTCACTGGGTCTTATTTTTTTTTCTTTTTTTTTTTTTCAATTTGTTCTTTTGTTGAGAGAGAGAAAAGTCCTAACCACTGATTCCCTGCAAAAACGCACACAGTGGCCCAGGGCTGGGACCCAAGTCGGGAGCTCTGAACTCAATCCAAGGCTTCCACATAGGTGACTGGAATCCAACTGCTTGACCATCACTGTTACCTCCAAGGGTCAGCATTAGCAGGAAGCTGGAGTGAGGTACTCCAATGTAAGACACAAGTGTATTTTACCAGCAGTTTAACTGCTAGGCCAACTATATTTCCCTAATGCACAGTTTTGATTATGTAAACTCTGTTCTTAAAATTAACATTGGTACACCATTGTACCCAAATTAAAAACAAATATATCATTATAACATTCAATAACCTGCTCAATATGTTCTCAGCTTACTTTCTCAAACATTATAAAATACTGTGTATTTGAATCCAGTTCTTTTTACTTGGTAGCCATATCACCCCTTTTGTAAAAGATTTTTTTTTTTATTTGAAAGAGTTATACAGAGAGAGAAGCAGAAAGAGAGAGAGTGAGAGAGAGAGAGATTGGTCTTCCATCCGCAGGTTCACTCTCCAATTGGCCACAGCAGCTGGAGCTGTACCAATCCGAAGCCAAGAGCTAGGAACGTCTTCCGGGTCTCCCACGTGGGTGCAGGGCCCCAAGGATTTGGGCCATCTTTTATTGCTTTCCCAGTCCACAGCAGAGAGCTGGATTGGAAGTGGAGCATCTGGGACTTGAGCCAGCGCCTTTATAGGATGCTGGCATTGCATGTGGCAGCTTTACCCGCTATGCCACAGTGCCTCCCCAGTAGCTACATCATCTTAACCAATTTACTTAATTTCTAACCTAGTTTTCTAGGCTGTAAAATATGGATAATATTAATATGACTCATAGTAATGATGTATTAATGGGTATGCAGATAGTTCTTTCATATGCTGATTTCATTTCATTTGGTTAAAATCCTGGCTTCCTTATTTCCATCTCTGCATGTCAAATTCCTGCTGTTTCATTAAGGCAAGACTAAGATCAAATGCCATTAACATAACAGAACTTCTGACTGCACTAAACAGGTGTGTCCAACCATTTTTTATGACTTAATGACACAATATATCTTTCAAGAAAGGCACCAAACTTGGTTATAAAGATACGGATCTTTGTAGATATGCCTTAAACTTTCTACTAGATTATATTTTTCTTGAAGTCATTGATTACTTTCAGCTTATCGTTGAATGCCTGTGATCTATATATATTCTAAATAAATACATTTATGCATTCAAGGATAATTCAGCATAAATTCATTATGATAATGAAAAGTAGTTCTAAGACAGATTATAAACAAGTAGTAGAAATACAAATTTTTATTTCCTAGCCTAGTAATATTTTTAGTGTATCTTGCTTTTCCATATTTGATTCATTCATACAATGTTTTTTTCTCTGTTAAATGTTATAAAAATTTTCTTCTGGTATAGGACATTATATACTTATTCAATATCCTTCATTTACATATAGAGGCTTTTTTATTAACAAAAGAGTAGCGGAAAACATGAAGAAATCAATTTGGCCATTATGTTTTGTGGAGAAATGCAAACCTACATATTTCTTCCTTTATGTATTATTAAATTGATTCACATTTTCAATATGATTTGGATAATGCTGACCTGTAATTTATTAAATTATTTTAATAATACCTTTCCATCTATTTAAATCTAGATAATTTCTTTCTATTACATAGCTAAATTTTCTATTTGCATAATTTTAGAAAATTTTCATTTCTAACTTCATGCTTTATTTTTAAGCTTTATATAGCTTAGATATGATGAAGCAAAATAATACATTAAAATTCCTCTTTTAATTATCTTATGTTTATATTTGCTTAAGCCAAGTTGTTGAACCATATAGATTACAATTTTCTCTTTTCTCACTACTTTAGTTTTACTTTCACTATTTTATGTACTTTGCATGCAACTCTTCATTTAAGGTTTTAGCCAGAACTCCACAAATATTGAGGTACACCCAACAAACTTCAATCAGTGGAGATAATTGCCTACAATTATGGGTTTAATTATGGGAAATAAAACATGGTATAATTAGATGGTATATATTTACATACACATTTCTTTTATACATATATTTGTTGTTTATATTTACTTGTAAGTATCAGATTCTAGAACTCCAACCCCTCAAAAAAAAGGACACTATATAAATGAATACTTTCCCAATTGAAAGGAAGAACAGAAGATTCAAATGAAACCTTAAAAACAATGCCTGTTTTTCCACACTGAAAACATTTGTCTAGCAGCAACTATATGTGAAAATCATGTTATTGGGAGATGTTATGGCACAGCCAGTTAATCCACCACCTGATACACCCACATTCCATATCAGAGTGCCTGATATAGAGTCTTGCCTCTGCTTCTGAGCCATATTCTGCTAGTGTGCTGGGAAATAGCAGGTGATGGTCCAAGTACTTGGATCCCTGCCACCCATGTTTGAGACCTGGATGGAATTCCTGGCTCCTCACAATGGCCTGGTCCAGCTGTAAACGAGGTGGGCATTTGGGGAGTAAACAGGCAGACAGAAAAGCTTCCTCTCTTCTCACTCTGCCACTCTGTCTTTCCAATAAATACATCTTTAAAAAATATCATTATTATTAGTATGTAGACATGCTTTTTGTATACCCCTTGACTGTGAGAGGACAAGGATCATTTTACAATGTTATAATGGCTTGGATTTTTTTTTATTTATTTGACAGATAAAGTTACATAGTGAGAGAGAGAGAGAGAGAGAGAGAGAGAGAGAGGTCTTCCTTCTGTTGCTTCACCCCCCAAATGGCCACTATGGCCAGAGCTACACCAATCTGAAGCCTGGAGCCAGGTGCCTCCTCCTGGTCTCCTGTGCAGGTACAGGGGCCCAAGCACTTGGGCCATCCTTCACTGCCCTCCTGGGCCGCAGCAGAGAGCTGGACTGGAAGAGGAGCAACCAGGACAAGAACCCGACACCCATATGGGATGTGGCACCGCAGGCGGAGGATTAACCAAGTGAGCCATGGTGCTGGCCCCATGGCTTGGAATTTAAACAGATACTTTTATGAATCTAGTCAAATAAATGTTTCCATTTTACCATGTTTCTCTTCTATACCCCCAATTTTAGAACCAATCTTCAAATACTATAGCATTGATTAATTGAATATATATTCTTGGAAAATGTTAAGTCACTTTTCATTCAAACAATGCACAATTTATATCTCTATTACTATTTAGAGAAATAGGTTTTTCATTTTGATCCTGTAAAAATAACTGTGATGTGTGTGAGTACAATTTTCCTCCTCCAGCATGAGTCAATTGATGGCCTGTGGTAGAGGCTTATTCAACCTAAGTGCTGGCTCTCTAAGTTACACTGTTGAGCAAGTGCTTTCTTGTGTTTCAGTCTCTTCTATGTGGAGAACTAATGGTTATTACCTCTCAGTAAGTGTTGATGTAGGTATCGCTTTGACAGAAGTCATCTAACGTGCTTCCCAACTGTTCCTTTGAGAAAACTGTCCATTGACACTAAGGATGGCATCCAATAAGAACATCACATTTATTCTGGTCAGCCCTTCATCCTCGTTACCCAAGCTAATAGTGCTCTTCAGTCAGCATGTGGAACTGGAGGTAATGATACACAATAGAGATCAGATACACTGCAGGTGGAGACAGACTGCAATCCTTGCCAGGGTTATATCAGCTGATGTCATGAACTAGGCTCAAAGATTTTAATCCTTGGACCCTGGTGATTTCTGTGGGTTTTCATGTTTCAGTGGCTTGCCCCTGCCCCTAACTTGACCTTGTGTTTATTTGTCTAAAGAAGGAAGACACGATTATTAACTAGCAGAAACCCATAGTCTTATTTCATTAAAGTAATTCATATCTATGATTATAAGTAGCATTCATTTAGTATGCCATTTGTCCTTTTAAAGTCACCACTATTAAACCAAGACAGATTTTGAGGCATTTTGACTGTTTCTTTGCTGGGTTTCTGTTTATCCTGGGCTTTAAAATCAATACTTTATACACACACACACACACACACACACACATATATATATATATATTCACTGGGGCCAACGCTGTGGCGTAGTGGGTAAAGCTGCCGCCTAAAGCACTGGCATCCCATATGGGTGCCGGTTTGAGACCTGGCTGTTCCACTTCCCATCCAGCTCTCTGCCATGGCCTGGGAAGGCAGAAGAAGATGTCCCAAGTCCTCGGGCCCCTGCACCCATGTGGGAGACCTGGAAGAAGCTCCTGGCTCCTAGCCTCAGATCGGCACAGCTCTAGCTGTTGCAGCCAATTAGGGAGTGAACCAGCGGATAGAAGACTCTCTCTCTCTCTCTCTCTCTCTCTCTCTCCCCCTCTCCCTCTCCCTCTCCCTCTCCCTCTCCCTCTCCTTCTCCCTCTCCCTCTCTCCCTCTCTTTCTCTTTCTTCCTCTGCCTCTCTGTAACTCTGCCTTTCGAATAAATAAATAAACATTAAAAAATTAAAAGAAAAGAAAATATTTTCACTAAAATGACCAAATAAACCACTCAAAAAAAGCATTTATAAAAGCCAAATAAATTTATTGTGTTAAATAAGCGTTGCCTAAGTTATCTATTAACCTATTTTATTTCAGTTTCTCAGGGGAATCTCAGTACCCCTTTATATTGTAGTCTCTCTCCAAACTATGCTTATGATATACTTAACTGCACTGGCCAGTAGCTTGCACAGAAATAGTTTTCTAAACCTGGGCTTTGCATAAAGCTTTGCAGAAAGAAAGCTTTCCGTACTGTTTCATTTTAAGTGAAAGGCAATTTCACTGAAAGGTCATTTCAGTTATCAGATAAAGACACTAAGCACTGATGTTATTGTCAGCAGATGTTGGTTCAAGTGAAAACACAACCCTCTAAGACCCTGCCTTAACCTGAGAAATCTGTATTCAACAGGTTTCAGAAGTACAAAGTGTACTGGAAAATGACAGCACTAGGAATGTAGAAAAAAGACCATGTCTGGACCTCCAAATTAGGGAATGGCAAGGGCAAGTGTAACACCGATGAACACAGATTTAAGAGATTCGGAAGCTGAATGACAAATCAGGCAGAGGTGGACAGTTGAGAAGGTTCTAGTAAGCAAAGGAGATTTACAGTTTTACTGATGTTTCTGAGCAAGCTCTTTGATGTGGAAATATCTTAGGATTTTGGAGTTGCTTTTATTTATTTGAGAGTTATAATTACAGTGAGAGTGGGAGAGAGAGAGAGACAGAGAGAGAGAGAGAGATGGGTCCTTTGTTTCACTCTCCAGATGCCTCCAATGGCCAAGACAAATTCAGGAGCCAGGGGCTTCATTTGGGTCTCCCAGGTGGGTGCTGGGAACCAAGCACTTGGATCATTTACTGCTGCTTTACTGACGACACTAGAGGGAGCTGGATCAGAGGTGGAGCAGCTAGAACATGTGCTAACACCCATCTGGGATTCTGGCATTGCAGGAAGTGACATTACCTGCTATGCCATACACTGTCCCCTGTTCTTAGCATTTTTTGCTTTATTTGCTGGTTTATATTCTTGCAGTCCAAGATAAGTGTATTGTCTCCAGTGAGAAAACCTTTTGGGGTACAATGTTCAATATCGTTTGTTCATTTTTGTTTTGCTATTTATTGTTTAATAAGTAAAAATTTTCAACATCTTTTTTTAAGGTAGAGAGGAATTCTGTGTTGTTATTGGGATAATTCTAAGGGGTTGCAAAGCTCAAACACTCATGGAAGGCATTGGGGATGCATTTTAGAGTTCGTATTTTAAGCTTGCAAGGAATGATTCCAAACCATCCTTACTAAAGGGCTCTTATCTGAAGAAAACACAAGGAACCTGTGACCTCTACTCCCACAAGAAATAATAGAAGCCACTAAAAAATACTCCTTAAAAACTAGACTTTTTTGGGGGCTGGCGCTGTGGCGCAGTGGGTTAACACCCTGGCCTGAAGTGCCGGCATCCCATATGGGCGACAGCTCAAGACCTGGCTGCCCCACTTCCAATCCAGCTCCCTGCTATGGCCTGGGAAAGCAGTACAAGATGGCCCAAGTCCTTAGGCCCCTGAACCCCTGTGGGAGATCCAGAAGAAACTCTTGGTTCCTGGCTCCTGGCTCCTGGTTTCGAATCAGCACAGCTCCGGCCATTGTGGCCAATTGGGGAGTGAACCAGTGGGTGGAAGATCTCTCTCTCTCTCTCTGACTCTCCTCATTCTGTGTAACTCTGACTTTCAAATAAATAAATAAATCTTTTTAAAAAAACTTTAGACTTTTTTATCATGTAGCCATAATATGTGCTTTTTTTCTCCCATTTTGCAATGCTCAACATGATTTTTTTATAGAAAGATCAAATGATGCTTAGAAATGTTTTCAGTTGCCAGTTTTTCTCTGAATTTACTTAATAGGTTGAAAAAAACACCGGGCCGGTGCCGTGGCTCAATAGGCTAATCCTCCACCTGAGGCGCTGCCACCCTGGGTTCTAGTCCCGGTCCAGGCGCTGGATTCTTTCCCGGTTGCCCCTCTTCCAGTCCAGCTCTCTGCTGTGGCCTGGAAGGCAGTGGAGGATGGCCCAAGTCCTTGGGCCCTACACCTGCATGAGAGACCAAGAGAAGCACCTGGCTCATGGCTTCAGATTAGCATGGTGCTCTGGCCGCAGCACGCTGGCCTCGGCAGCCATTGGAGGGTGAACCAGCAGTAAAAGGAAGACCTTTCTCTCTGTGTCTCTCTGTCTCACTGTCCACTCTGCCTGTCAAAAAAAAAAAAAAAAAAGAAAAAAAAGAAAGAAAGAAAGAAAGAAAAAAAAAAAACGATTAAGTACAAAAAAATGTACTGAATTATCACTGGGTTCTAGACATTTTTCTAGATGCTGGAGATACAGTGTTAGAAGTAGATAAACAATGAATCTAAAACATAAATAATAAGGCTGGCTTGTGCCATAACAGTAAAACTGCCACCTGCGATGCAGGCATCCCATGTGGGTGTCCATTCAAGTCCTGTTGCTCCACTTTTGATCCAGTTCCCTGGTAACGGCCTGGAAAAGGCAGCAGAAGATAGCCCAAGTATTTGAGGCCCTGCCACCTACCTGGGAGACCTGAATGAACCTCCTGGCTTCAGCTTGGCCCAGTCCCAGCTGTTGTGGCCAATCTGAAAGTAAACCAATGGATGGAAGATTCATTCATCTCTCTCTCTCTCTCTCTCTCTCTCTCTCTCTCTCTTCCTCTCCCCCTCACTCTCTCTTCCTCTCTCCCTTCCTTTTTCTCTCACTTTCAAATGAAGAAATAGATCTTATATGTATATACTATGTTGTGATGATAAGGGAAAAATAAAACAATGAAGGTGTACAGGGTACGGAGGCTTGTAGATTTTAGAATAAAGTGACAGGTGAATCCCTCACCAGAAGATGACGTTTTCATAAAGTCAGCCAGCCATTCTGGTGCTTGGAAAGCTTATTCCAAGCAGAGGGAAGTAACTGAGAAGGCAACTTGCCTGGCTTGTTCAAGGAGCACTAAGAAGCGCAGTATGTATAGAGAGAGATGAGTAAGGGTAAGCACAGTGAGCAGATGAAGTTTAAAGCTCTAGTAGGAATACAAATCAGATGGAGTTCACGTTCTTACAAAGGTAGTGGCTTTTGTTTTGATTGAGATTGGATCCCTTTAAGGAATTAAGCAGAGGACTGATCTTATTTGCCCTGTGATTTAAAGACATAATTGTAAGGCCACCACAAAACACACAAAACAACAGAGTAAGGGAAAAAGTTTATTGGGGGAAACCTGACAGAACAGAGGGAAGGGGTGAAGAAGGAAAAAGAGAGCACCTGTCCTGATATCCCTTTGTCATGGGGCGGGTAGAGAAGTAGGAGTAGCGAAACCCATTAGGTTGGGGGTGGAGCTTTACACTGGTGGTTGGACCATGAGATTTAGGGCCAAAGCCTACCAATGCCAGGCAGCGAAAGGAGCCAGGGCCTAAGATGGCGTCTGGGGTAAGATGGCGCCACAAGTAAGGCAGCGCCATTTTACCGACAATAATTATGGTTATTTTGTTGGGGTATAGTAAAGAGGAGAAAGGCATCGATGGAAGCAAGGAAACCAATTAGAAGTCCATTGAAGTTATCTAGGTGTGAGATGATAGCAGCTTGGATCAAGCTGGAAGCCATGGTCAGAGTAAAGGGGTGCGATTCCTGATGTGTTGATGTCAGAGTGGGAAGGAGTTGTTGATGCACTACCTGTGGACTATGAAAAAACAATAGTTGAAGATTTCAAAATTTGTTCCTTAATTTGCATAAAAGTTACTCTGAATATTATTGTATAGCTAAATTTTCTCCGTAGTGGCTTTATGTGAGGCTTTACTGTTATTTTTAAATAGGCTATTGAGAAGGCTTTCATCAAAATTCACCCATTTGAACACTGCAAAGCTGCATTGTTCAAAAAAGTGATACTGAACAAGAGTCTTTTATATCTAGAATCTTATTTTCCTGATTCCAGAGAAGGAATATGGAAGGAAGTGGCTTGTGATCAAAACCTAGTTGCTAAGAGAATGTGTGATTGTTGGCTGTTGGGGTCAGTCCAGGAACCAATGAGGCCAAAGTCACAGGTGTACTCTCTGTATGAGCCTATGAGCTTTGGGTGTTCCACGCCAGAGAATCTATTTCTGGCCTCATCAATTCATCTCAAAAAAGCATGCCCTTTTTCACAAGGAAAGCCTGGAAAATTATACGGAAAGGTCAGTCCAGATCCATCATCATTGTGAGAAAAACAGCCCAAAGCATTTCCTTTATTTACTGCCAATGAAAGTAAATAGCGTTGCCTTCACATTTAGACAACATATTATGATTACACAATAAGGAATACAAATGCTCAGTGAAATATGTTTGCTTAAAAAAAGTGAGCTGAAATAGTCAATGAAGCATATACATGATTAAAAATAGTTTTGAAAGCATTTTTTATAAATTTAAAGATGCATTAAAAGTATAAGAATAGTTTTTACTGAATAATGCAAAGTTGTCAAACAGTGTAACATAGTGACTGTCATTGAACTCACTTCCTTCTTCCTGTTTTATTCCAGAACCTACAGAGAGGCCACCTATGCTATTAGTTGCAAATTCTGAAACAATTGAAGTTTTCTATCTTAATGGAAGTAAAATGGCAACCTTGAGCCCAGCCAATGGCAATGAAATTCATGCTCTGGATTTTATTTATAATGAAGACATGATTTGCTGGATTGAATCAAGAGAATCTTCATATCAACTCAAATGTATTCAGATAACAAAAACAGGAAGGTTAACAGATGAATGGACAATCCATATTCTGCAGTCCTTCCACAGTGAGTATTTCAGTTTACTCTTTTCTGAGTATGTTACCATTTAAAGGTTTCATTTACAGACCAGTAGGCAGGATTCTCAGATTTCCAGCACAGCTTATGAGTATTGGAAAGTTGTATATATATACACACATATATATGTATATATATACACACACACACACACACATATATATATACACACACAAATTGGATTTAGTTAAATAACTCTATTCATTCCTTTCTATATGTTTTCAATATAGAAAGTTTATTTATGTAAGTAGCAAATTACAGTACTGCTTGTAATTCTTTCTTTAATGCTTATTACAGTGTCACCTAGCTGAGAATTATAATTTTTTCAGAGTGATAGTTCACAATGTGATAGTGAAGGTGTGATATCTTAGAGAAAGCAAGAAACAGAGCTGATGAACTTACAATCTTGTTAAAAAGTACCTTGAAAACTATTTATGTTAATTGGCAGTAACTACCTTTTTTTTTTGTAAATCAAAATATTTGTACATCTTTTCCCATAAAGTACCTTGTGATTTGTTATTAACTTCAATTTCTGAGATATTCTCTGCCTATGTATCACCATAAACTAAAATCATGATTTTATACACACACAGATACATACACACACACCCTTTCTCCCCTCTCCATTCCAGAAAGGAGTATAAAAATGTGTTGATGCTTGCCCAGAGAATGCATACACATGACATGTATGTAGCTATGTTATCATTTACAAGAATATTTTTGTTACAAAGACTGCTAACAAAAATATCAATAGAGGAATGAAATATATAAGGGGTATCATCCAGGAGGAAATAAGAGTGTTATATAGAATGAATGCATTTTTCAGGTCTAGAATTTCTGGTACTTTGCATCTGATAGTTAAATTTTATGGAAGTTTTTGGTACAGAGTTGAATGGAAAGTTTGTCAAATCCTATGGAGCATAAAGAAATACTAATATGTGGGGCTTAGTAATTGTGATTATATTAAGTAATTCAGTGCAAAAACTGTAGGAACTGGAATATAAAGGTATGGCTTAGTAGACTTAAATGGAAACATTCAAATACTTTGAGGAGCCTTGTAACATAAACAAAACAATTGATAAAGTAATTCACATTGTGAAAATGGACCAAAATTCTAATGTGAGCAATGCATTCTGGCTATTTCACAGAGTCTGTGGAGAAATATCCATTTATAATGAATAGTAAATGACATTTTGTAGTGCCAGAAGAAGGCTGCCCTGTGATGTATTGTAGGAACTGCCTTAGCAAGCACTTGGAGGTAGAACAGAAAGCCTCGCTCACATTAGGGCTTGCCTCAACTGATCTAAATGTTTTTGTTTCCAGCCTCCCCAACACCGGGCAGTGAAATAACTAGAATATTCACTAAATTGCAGGATAAATTATTTTCTAAGCTTACTTATGCCCCTTTTTTCTCAAAATGTAATACATCCCAATAGTAATCTTTTGTTTAATATATAATTTTAGTATCCTAGACATTTTATCTCAGAATAGTTTTAAATTTACAAAACAAATTTATAAAATATGAAGAACTTCCATATACCTCTCACCCCACTTCCATGATATATTTTCATAATTAACAAGCCACGCCCAGTTTTCCATATTTTTTTCCTAATCCAAACTCCTTTTATCCGTCCCAGCCTCTAGTAATTTACCTATTCTGTGTTTAGATTTATTTTTGTTTAAATTTTAGCTCCCACATATAAAGAAGAACATGTAGTATTTGGCTTTTTGTTCCTGGCTTGTTTTTACTCAGCATGATGTTTTGTTTCATCCATTTTGTTGCAAATGACAGGATTTCATTCTTTTTTGACTGAATAGTGTTCCATTGTGTATATATAGCATATTTTCTTTATCTTTTCGTCTGATGATGAACACCTTGCTTGAATCCATATTTTGGTTATTATGAACAGTGCTGCTATAAATATGGTAAAATTTAATACGTATTTTTAAAACAACTATTTGGAGTAGGCATTTGGTGTAGTGGTAAAGACTAAGATGCAACTTGGGACATCTACATCTTATGTTGGAATGCCTAGGTTTGAGTCTTGGCTCTATTCCCAATTCTAGTTTTCTGCTAACATGCACCATGGGAGGCAGCAGTTGATAGTTCAAGTAGTCAAGTCCCTACCACCAGGGAGAGTAATCTGGATTGAGTTCCCAACTTCTGACTTTGGTCTCACCTAGTTCCAGATGGTGCAGGCCTTTGTGGGAGTAAACCAGCAGATAGGCAATCTCTCTCTCCCTCTCTCTCTCTCCCTCTCTCTCTATCCCTTTCACTTTCTCTCCCTTCTCTGTCCCCCTTCCTCCCCTTCTCACACCTCTGCTTTTTCTCTCTCTCCCTTCCTCTCTATCTCTCAAATTAAATACATAAATTTAAAAAAAAAAAACGCTTTTTAGTAAATCCAAGAAGGGGCAACAATTGCAAATCAGAATATTTGGAGAAAACAGGCTGCAACTTAGAAGATTTTATTTGACTTATAAAACAACTCTTCACAAACCTAGAAAAATAGGAAGTTGATTTTAGTTAGGCAATCCACTGGAATGCTGAATAGAGCCATAAAAACTAAACACATTGGAAATACTTTAATCAGAGTCAATATATTTGATTGAATCAAGTTTAAGCCAAACAATTGCACAGTCACTTTAAAAAAAAGGTGATTAAATATGTGGAAGTAATTTAATGATGGGAGTGGGGCAGGGGTGTAAGCAGGGCTGGGCTCCTCTGTCATTGCTTGTAAGCTCTGCATTTTATCAACATGTCACAAAACAGCTGCCATTGGATATGATGGGTTCTGAATTCACCATGACAATCTGTGAGTTGAAAATGAAGTTTGAATATTCCTAGCATGTATAATTACATGAAATTTCTGTCACACCATGTAAGCAAAAATAATGAACTAATGGAAATCTCCATGAATACCTGTCATTGACCTCTGTTCTAATGATTTTCTCTTTAGCTTTCCCACCATTATTTTTAGGTAGTTTGTCTGAACTTACCTAAGAGAACATTCTTTATTGGAAAAAAATAAAAGGTTTGTTTTTCAAAATACTAATATGAGGGAAAACCAGTCATTATAAATCAGTATGGCCTACATTTAAAACATGCATAATAATATGGTGGTAAGCATTGTAATGCAATATTAAAAACTTCATTGTGTATCTCATATCATTGGATACATACTGCATCTCTGAAGAGAAATCAAGAGATACATTGCTTTTCCTATTTTCTAATAGATGAAATTCTAATTTGAAGTATTCAGGGTTAAAAGATATAAATTGGATATTTAAGTCTTAAGTTCTTTCTTCTACTCTAGAAAGGTAAATCTGCTCCAAAATAATAATACTTAAATTTAACTGAATGTGCTAAATAACATTCTGAAAAAGAAAATTATTGTAAATCCCTTTTTACTGATTGGAAAACTAATTCTCTGAGAAGCTAGGTAATTGGGTTTGGATCAGACTTCATAGCTTTTTCTAAATACCATACTGTCCTGGTCTAAATTTTTGGTTTTGTTATGTTTCATATTAGCAAGCCAGGATGACTAGGTCCAGTCATATTAGTAACACTGACTTACAAAGACAGTTAATTTAAGTGGGAGAGAGGTAATATATGCATCTGGGAAAGGAGGCAGAAAAAATGAATTATGCAAGGCTGGGCTATTTGAAGAGTTATTTATTTATCTGAAAGGCAGAATTACAGAGAGAGGGAGAGACAGTGAGAGAGATTTTCCATATGCTGGTTCTTTCCCCCAAAGGCCTGCAAAGGCAAGGGTTGGACCAGGAGGAAGCCAAGAGCCACGAGCTTCATCCAGGTCTCCCACTTGGCTGGCTGGGGCCCAGATATTTGGACCATCTTTTGATGCTTTCACAGGTGCAATAGGGAACTGAATCAGAAGTAGAGTAGCTGTGAAATGAGCTGGCATTCATATGGAATGCCAGTGTCACAGACAGAGGCTTTACCTGCTTTGCCACAATGTCCACCCCATGGATAGCTGTATTATTTGTAAAAGCCCACCAAGTAATTCTGATATGGCTCTCTTGAGAGCTGTACCTTTAAAACTGAGAATCATTCCTAACCAATATTATCAAAGAATGAAGATGGAGATGATAATATGATCTATTAATTACATTAACCAAGGAACTTTGAGGGAAATGTTAGATATTATAGTTCTTATGGAATTATATTTTAAAGATACCTAATTTTATATTTAGCAATTTATGGCATTTAGCATGTGAATGTTGAACATATCTAAGATAATTTTGGAATTATTTTGTAAGAAAAATTGATTTTCTAATAAAATAAGCAAAACTCATTTGTAGCAGTTAATTGCTTCCCCAAAATTTCCTTGGAAATTACTGTAGAAGGATATAGATACTCAAAAAAAGACATGATTTACAAAGTGGGGGGCTGTATTTCTTTCTTCATAATGAAGTACGTGGAGATGATTGAGATGCATACGAATATTTTCTGAGTTAATCCCTTATTAAGGAAGATGATTCAGAACTATGCAGTAATCTTCCAGCTGGACAAGTCCACACTTTTATTCTGTTACGTGTGTGATTCTGAAGACTTGAGGATCACTGTGAGATTCGGATGTGGGCATGTCCAGCTGTCTTGATCCATTTCTGGGCTCCGCTCCAGTCCAGTAGAGTGTGCCTGGCTTGAAATAAAAGGGTTGCTTATTCTTCAAGGACTTAGCTTCTGAATTAACCCCATTCACTGACTTCCATCTTCTTTTTTCTTGGCCTGTTCCAGTATCAACTTTAGCTAATTTTCCTTTGAACCTCTGCCTACATCCTCTAAATAAATTCCTTGCATGGATGATTGCTTTTTTTTTTTTAAATTCTCGAACTTCTGTCTTCTATTGTCTCTATTCCTTGAGTTAACAACTCACTAAAAATCACACACTGTTAAGGGGCAACATTTGCTGAATGTTTATTTTATAAATTAGCAATTCTAAATATTTATCTCATTATCATAGAAATTATACAGCATGGACCCTGTTTATAATTTTTATAGATATTTAAATTAGTTTGAAGAAGAGAAATATATTTTCTAAGTTAGGAGAAGGCTTTATCTTTCTGTCTCTTTTTTTTAAGATTTATTTATTTATTTGAAAGGCAGATTTACAGAGAGCCATAGAGCCAGAGACAGAGCCAGAGTGAAAGAGAAGTCTTCTGTCTATTGGTTCACTCACCAAATGCTGCAACGGCCAGAGCTGGCCTGATCTGAAACCAGGAGCCCGAAGAAGCTTCTGCCTTCATGTCTTAAACTTTCTTTCCTTTCTTCCTTCCTTCCTTGTTTTTTTTTTAATTTAAATTTTATATATTTATTTATTTGAAAGAACTGCAGAGAGAGAGAGGGCGAAATAGAGAGAGAGAGATCTTCCACCCACTGGTTCACTCCCCAAATGGCTGCAATGACCAGAGCTGGGCCTATCTGAAGCCAGGAGCCAGGACCTTCTTCCAGGTCTCCCACATAAGTGCAGGGGCCCAAGCCCTTGGATCATCCCCTGCTGCTCTCCCAGGCCATAGTAGAGAGCTGGATTGGAAGAGGAACAGCAGGGACTCTAACCAGCACCTGTATGGGATGCCAGCACCACAGGCGGTGCCTTTACTGGCTATGCCCCTATCTTGAAATTTCTTAATTTTTTTCACTTCTCAACTGCTGTATTGGTCTAATCCATAGCCTTCACTGCTTCATAAATATGCTCCATTAAAATACAACTGGACAAACCTTACAAGGATGTGCCCCTATTGTAATATATTATAATATATAAGCATATTGTAATGACAAGCATAGTCTTGAAATAAATATCAGCCTAGAGCAATAGAAATTCTAACCCCAAATTGTGGCAACTTACACGGAGCCTGCGCTTTAGAAAAGCTGTCTGTGGAACTTTACAGCAACACTCAGAGATTATCCATTGGTACATAATTACGTAGAAATGTGGCATACATTACCTTGAGAGACTTCAATCTTTACACCTCTGAGAGAATGACTGTGATGCTCTCTTGTTGAAAATATTAATTTATAAGCTTTCCATCTGTGTTAGGATAAAATTAAATGTCATCTCCTAGCTTCTCTGCAGGCAGCTGGCCTACCTTGCCTTAACTCCACACACAGATCTCACATTCCATCTAAAAGTACAACACATTGCTCTCTCACTTCTGCGTATTCTTGCATATTCTGCTGATTTTGCACTTAATGCATATGTTTGTTTCCTGTAACCAATGGTCTGGCACTCATTCTTAACTCATGCCTTTTTGAAAAGCCTTCCAGTTGTGTTTAGCAGCTCTACTTCAAACAAGAGAACGTATGCTTTCATTCTTTGTCAGAGGTGAAGTATGCTCAATTCTGTTTCAGTTGGTTTCAAGCATTCTGTGAAAAATAGTTCAGAACTGGTCACTCCCTATATTAGGCCAATTGAAGATGTAATGATAGTGATTATATCTTGTAAATTAATAGGATGGTTCAAAAGGAATATTTTTATGCTGTGGTGGATGGACTCACCAAAAAAGGCAAATTATTTTTTACTCCAAAACTTTTTATAAGTAGATTTTATAGAGAACTAATTTTGCACAATAATTTTGGCTGCAGCAATGGCTTTCCTATTATTGCCAAAGAAGCCCTGTGAAGGGTCCAAAGCACATCCTCTATGAAGATATTACAACCCTGTCCAGAGATCTCCTTTTTTATTAACTGGTATTTTGTAAACAGATTCATGTTTTATTAAACTCTTTATTTTATTAGAGATTTATTTATTTATTTGAAAGTCAGAGTTCACAGATAGAGAAGGAGAGGCAGAGACAGAGAGAGAGAGAGGTCTTTCATCCGCTGGTTCACTCCTCAATTGGCTGCAAGATCGAAGCTGTGCCGATCTGAAGCCAGGAGCTATGAGCTTCTTCCAGGTCTCCTACGCGGGTACAGAGGACTAAGGACGTAGGCCATCTTCTACTGCTTTCCCAGGCCAGAGCAGAGAGTTGGATTGGAAGTGGGGCAGTCGGGACTCGAACTGGCACTCCTATGGGATTCTGGCACTACAGGCATTGGCTTTACCCACTACACCACAGCGCCAGCCCCCATAAACTCTTTATATTTCATAAAAGCATCTTCTCTTTTATTTATTGCTTTTATATTGTAACATTAAAAGTGACATTTCTGTGGTATTTGGCTGTAGAAGTTAAGACACGTCTTAGGGCACCTGGACCCCCATATCAAGTGCCTGCGTACAATTCCTGGCTCTTCTCTGTGCATCCTGGAAGCTTGCTTGTGATATCAAAGGGTTGGTTCCTGCCACCCATCTAACAGGCTTCTACCTTGGGCCTGGCTCAGCCCTGGCTGGTCTTTTGAGGACATTTGGAGAGTGAGTCAGATGAATGGAGTGCTTTCCCAAATAAGATATAAATAATTAAATGTATTGTTTGAAAACCATTTTTAATGTCTTCAGAGACATGCCTCTGTGTTTGTATGTGATGCTTGTGCCATTGGTGGGGAGTTGGGAGTGGAGAGGGTATATAGGGGAGAGTGGTCCATGAAACTAACGAAAACATTGCATTCCAGCTAGGATCTGGGAATTTCAGCAATGATATTAGGTCATTCATTGAGAATCTAAAAGGAATAGTTAAAATCATCAAAGATGAAAGCATATAAACACATTTTGAAAGAAGTTTCAATATTCCTGTCTTGATTTAATATACTTCATGTTGCAGGCATTGATATTAAACTGTTTCTTCCTTTTTACATTATATTAGATGAAGGCATACTTTAAAGTAAGTGATTGATTCTGCTTTACAATCATCAGTTAGCCATAAAATGTCTTCCTGAATGCCTGGTTAAAGAAGGAAAGGAAAAACAAGAAACAAATAAATCACTTAGTGCTTTGTGCCTCTATACATTTGTCTTTATTGTTAGTTGTTTTTAGGCTGCAAAAACTATTACTATTTGATTTTCATTTGGTAACACACTTGAAACTTGCCAATGCAGAAATTAGAGATGTGCTTGGCCTCAATATTTGCATGGATTTTCTCTGTGTATTTCTTAAAATATGAGGGTAATTTGAGAAGTTCATGGAAAATGGAACTGAAAATTAGTTCATGCATTTTCCTGTGGCCTTTTTGAGGACTTCTCATTTGCCCAGATTTCAAATTTCTCTTGCACCAAAATCAACTTATTTTAAATATTCTTATATATTGTGTATACACCAGGAACATATATACTCCCTTCCAGATTATGCTTGATGTCACTCAGAAGCTTTAAATCATTATTATCAAAGTATTTTTCTCTAGATTCAAATATCCACTTGTTTATTCATCAATTCTATTAGCCCATCACTGTGCCATATACCTGACCAAACATGATATTTGGCAAATTATCTTCATCTATCATCAGAACTTGCAAGGTAAAATACCCTTTCCCTCATGAATGAGTTATAGACTAGAATAGAAATCCATAAAATTCAATTATTGAAATTGCTATTTTGACTTCAAAGACTTTATTTTGATGAAAGAAAGAAATACAGGAGATAAGGAAGTATAAGAGAAATGATAACATTTATGGCAAGAAATTAATAAAAAAATTTAATAATTATCAGAACTCTGTTCAAATATAATTGTTTATTCCTTTTCTTTTTCCATTATTGTATATTTCAATAAGGGATTTTGTTGGGTGAAATGAAGATTTCTTCCCCCTATGAGGGGATGTTTTTAAAGTTACAGAGTGGTAACAGATATTGGAAACTTATCAGAATGAAAGACAGTGAGCAAATTAAACAATATAATTGACATGTAGGATTTCAATTTTTGATTAAGATTATTCTTTTGAAAATTACCTTATGATGTAGCCTCTTAGGACTTGAAGATTTATTTTAATAATTCACTTCATATTTCTCTCATCGGAGTATTTGGACTGAGTTGATGAGGTCCTAACACTGTCATGAATTAACTGTGAGGCCTCACACACATCATTTCAAAACAAAAGAACAAATTCATATATCTGCTTGGATCCCAAATTTAAACACGCCTTCCCTTTAATTCTGTTTGATTTTGTTATAACATAATGCCTCTGTGGGTTGAGGGAGGGGGTATTTGTCTCTTCCCGTTATTTTCTCTTTTGCGTTACAAGTATAAATTTATCCTTTTATACTACCCTCTCCAAAAACATGTTCCAGAAAGATACCAATTCTCACCGACACTTTTGGAAAAATAATTTTTGTGGTCAAATTGGTTTAGAAAATGTTTCATGTTATATAACCTTATTGCAAATTTATAAGATATTTCACATGTAAAAATATGGTGCAGTTAGCACGTATAAAGCATGTAAACTATCTCTTAACTTTGATTACCTTAGGATTTCCTTAATTTATTTGAGTACTGAGAACTTTCTTGGTATTTTCAAAAATATCCATTGATTGATTTATCTTCTTGAAGAGTGATGCACAGATAGAAGACATAAAGAGATCTTCTGTCTGCTGGGTGCAATAGCCAGGGCTGGGACAGGCTGAAGCTAGGAACTCAGTCTGGGCTCTCCCATGAGTGGCAAAAGACCAAGTACTAGGGCCATCTTCCACTGCATTCCAAGGCACCTTAGCAGGAAGTTAGATTGGAACCGGAACAGCGAAGCTGTTTTAAAGCTCTCAGCGTGAAAGCCTTTCAGTTCTATCCTCACAGAACTTTTGTATTACATTCACTGCAGCTTTATTTATAGAGGCTATGTATACAAGATAGCGAATCCTATTGTAGCCATATATTTAAGCTATTTCTTCTCAGGAGCCCAACTACATTTGATCTGTACAGAACAAATTCCATATGCACTGAGATTATGGTGACACAAGCAGAGACTTGCATACTAATATCTTAGAGGAATTGAATATGAAACAAATTTTAGTTACATATAAAAATCATTCCAAAAAAGGCCCTAGCCTAAAAAGTGCTTTGTGGTTAAGGAGTATAATGTGTATGTGTTCTAGGCCTAACCTTGAAATGATGCCGGTGTCAAATAACTTCCAATTTAATTGTAACAATTATTTTATTAGTTAGATAAGGGTATGGTGACAGAAACTCTTGATGATGTCAAATGACATTGTGACAAAATGAAGAAGGATTATGAAAATGTTTATGATGGGTGAGTATTTAGCCTCATGGTTGAAGATACCCGTTGAGACACTAGCATCCATGTTTTGGTATTTGGGTTCAAGTGCAGGCTCTCCTCCTGATTCCATCGGCTGGTCATGTGTACTCTGGGAGACAGCAGGTGATGACTCAAATTGCTTCTCTGCCATCCACATGGGAAATTCTACCCTGGCTATTTGGGGCATGTGTGTATGAGTCAGATGATAGATGATCTTTCTGTGTCTCCCTATCTCTCAAATAACTTATTTTTAATGAAACATGAGCCTAGATTTAAATAATATACATCTTATATTATAGACACATTTACAGTTATCCCAGTTGACAAAAGATATACTTTTCTCCTAGACCCCCGTGTACTTTTTAGGTACCTCGTAAAACATAGAAAGCCTAAATCTCATCTCTTCAAACACTTGCTTTGATTCTGTGCTCTTCAAAAATCTTTAAGATTGAATCTCTCAGACACCATGATACCAGAAATAATTTGTTGGATAGTTTCTCTTGGTAATTGTATCACTTGCCCATCCATTCAATGGTGATAAATTAATGGTCTGACATTCTGGTTCATATTTTAGTTTCCTGAGAACATAAAGCATGGACTAATTCCCCCAAATCTGTTAAGTGTTTGATGAACAACTCAAGTAGAGTTCCTGAAATTGCAAACCTTGTAATTAGATGCTGAATCTATATTCACAACACTTAGGTACAAAAGTACATACGATCTAAGTTTAAAATATTTTATATTATCATCTAATGATAAAAATTACTTTATAAATGTATAACCTTCATTATTTTAATATGAGTATTGATCTTGACATTTGTAAATTGTTTAACATGTTTTTGACATGAATCTGTGTGGTATGTGTGTATGAACTGTAATTATTCAGTTTACTTTTACTCAAAAAGTAGTTATGCTTCCCCCCGACAGTAGTGAGGAAAACCAGATATATGACTTTTTTTTTTTTTTAATTTTTGACAGGCAGAGTGGACAGTGAGAGAGAGAGACAGACAGAGAGAAAGGTCTTCCTTTGCCGTTGGTTCACCCTCCAATGGCCGCGCACCGCGCCAATCCGATGGCAGGAGCCAGGTGCTTCTCCTGGTCTCCCATGGGGTGCAGGGCCCAAGTACTTGGGCCATCCTCCACTGCACTCCCTGGCCACAGCAGAGAGCTGGCCTGGAAGAGGGGCAAGTGGGACAGAATCCGGTGCCCCGACTGGGACTAGAACCCGGTGTGCCGGCGCCGCTAGGCAGAGGATTAGCCTATTGAGCCACGGCGCTGGCCGATATATGACTTTTTAATACTGAGTCTAATTTTGTAACTATAAAGCAAATCTGTGATTTGAAACATCCACTGCAAATGACAAAAATGTCATTAGTGCTAAAAACTTCACCCATGAAAAATATTCTGTTCATAAGGAGCTGCTGTTTTAGATTTTTGTATTTCTGGTGATAATGTCATTTACTAAACACACACACACACACACACACAAATAATAACAGCAATAAAAGACTCTACAGATTTATCTTATGGTTTGATAGAATATTTCAGCTTACATGGACTGGTGAGAATAATTAGTTATCCATATGAAATGCCTCACTCAAAGTCTTTGGTGTTTCGTATTGTTTAAAAATGCATTGATAATTTGTTTGGAGATGTGAAAAGTAAATGATACCAAAACTTTTATGAAGTCTCTAATTACTCTTTTTAGAATATCGATTGTGTCTGAAAGAATGATTTTTTTTCAACATCTGTGTACAATAAAACTTCAAAAAGTTCATGAAAGATAAGTTCACCAAAAAGTTCACCAAAAGATAAGTTTGGGTGCAAAGAAATTCTGAAACCCATGTATTTTTTCCCATTATATACATTTTCTACAAACACTTTGAAGACCCCTATAAACAGTATAGGTTCTGTGCAGGGAACAGAAACTTTATTACTCACAACTGGAAGTGCTTTAGAGCAGTGTGCCCTCAAAATTGTTGAAAGACATAACAAATAGAATGCCAGTCTCTTCCTTGGGAAAGGACACCTAAAACAATGTGGAACTTCTGAAGCCAGTATTTCTGAGGGCTTTGTAGGAGCTATGCAAACATGAAGAACTGCTGCTGCTGTTGCAGCAGCCTCAGAATACTCTGAAAACTAATTGGAAAGGAGATACCCACAGCTGCAATCTAAGAATTAGAAAGGCTCTAAACCACTACCATTGCTTCTGTGACTCACACTACTTCCTGTTGCCCTGAAAGCTAGGGTGATAGATACTGAAGCACTACTCTAAGCGAATATCTTGTTTGCCACAATTGTGCTTGCCAGGTAAAAGTTTAAAATGAGCGATGGCATGGCTTTACTTTTACTTCTTCTTCTTTTTTTTTTTTTTTTTTTAAGCAAAAATGTTTAATCTCTCCTTAATGTGTGTGTTTATTTACAAGTACTAAATCTGAAGAACATTAAAATAGGAAATAGCCGCATATTTACACATCTGCGGTCCAAGTGCCGGGTGGCTCCACGGCTTCCGCGAGAAGCCAGGGCCAAGGTCAGCTCAGACCGTCCAAGTGGTCGCTCTTCTTTTGGGTGGGGGCATTAAAGGACATTAAAGGACAGCTAATTGTGGGCTTCGTCTTAAAAATATCTTTCTCTCTCTAAATATATCTACTCTAGCTCGTGTAGCACCAACGACGGCAGCCGTCACGTCCGGAGCTGGGGAGGACCCAGGGTGGAGGCTCTCGGCAAGGTTGAACCGGAAGGGCGGGGCACATGTCTGGTCTGGGTCCCTGGGAGGAATTCAATGCAGGGTTCCCGGGGGCCCCCTCTCCCACAGCCCCCGGCCCCTCAGGCCCAGGGAGAGGCAGGCCTGGGGTCCAGCGGCCCTGGGCTGGGAGTTCAGGGCCAGCTTGAGGTATATCAAGAAGCCAGGCTCCCAGGCCCAGGAGGGAATTAGCCTGAGCACCCTTGAGCTCAAGTGTGGGGCAGGGAGAGCGACGCTGTGGGAAGCAGGTGGCCAGAGCAGGGTGGCGGCAGCAGTGTCTGGGCCAGCGGGAGTGTCACTGTGGGGACTCTGGGACTGCAGGGGCAGGGCCTGGGAGTGCCTTCACCACCCAAGTGCAGGGAGTGGGCTCCCATCCCTGCTCCCCTGGGGGCCCTGCCTCCAGACCAGCGCCAGGGCTTGGAGTCACAATCCCCACCGCAGGACACTGGGGAGTGACAGAGGGGCCCAGGCCCAGCTCTTAGGGCACTGCAGAGTCGTACAAATTTTGGAATGTATACTGCTTATCGTATAGAACCTTAGCTTTCAGTTGCTGTGGAGAAGACATTTTTTTTAAATTTCCAGTCTCTGTAAGCAGACAGAGTGAGACTGAGAGAGCTACACCAAAATATCTACTACAATTGTATTGGTATCTTTTTATTTATTTATTTTTTATCTCAAAGTAGTGTTAATGCTTCCTTAATAGAAACTCTTGGGCCAGCTTTATGGCATAGTGGATAAAACTGCCACCTTTCATGTTGGTATTTCATTTGGGTGCCAGTTCATGCCCTGGCTCTTCCATGTCTTTTTTTAATTATTTATTTGAGAGACAGAGTTACAGACATAAGGAGAGATAGAGAAGAGACCATGATCCATCAGCTGGTTCACTCCCCAAATGGCTGCAATGGCCAGAGCTGGACTGATCCGAAGCCAGGAGCCAAGAGATTCTTTCAAGTCTTTCCCATGTGGGTGCAGGGGCCCAAGCACTTGGACCATCTTCCACTGCTTTCCAAGGGCATAAGCAGAGAGCTGGATCTAAAGAAGAGCAGCCAGGGCACAAACAGGTGTCCATATGGGATGCCTGTGCTGCAGATGGAGGCATAACTTACTTCATTACAGTGCCAGTCCCTGGCTCTTCTACTTCCCTGCTAATGGCCTGTTTGGGCCACTTCCACCCATGTACGAGATGCAGATGAAGTTCTAGGCTTTGGCATGGCCCAGGCCTGGCTGTTGTGGCCTTCTGAGTAGTGAACCAATGGATGAAAGATTAGCCTTCCCTCAACCCTGCCCCTCTGTGTTTCTCCTTCTTTGTCTATAACTACAACTTTCAAAGTAATAAATTTAGCTTTAAAATAGAAAAGAAAGAAACTCTTTCATCTTTACCCTAGTTACTTGTGAGTGCAGTGAAGCCAGTATAGAAGCTGGTGGTTATGGTGTTTTCTTGTTTTGGAACCTTAAAAATCTTTTTCCCACTAATGTGACTTCCTCGTGTGGATGTGTGAGAGAGAGCAAGAGAATATTTCATTTCCTCATCTTAATTTATTTTATTTCACAGTATGTCATAGTGTAGTTTACATAACTTCATGTCTTTCTTTGGGATCACCAATTTCCTTGAAGAAAACTTTGCCATACTTTCTGCAAGGTGCGTCATTAGGTCAGCATATTATTTGCTCCTCATAAGTGATTTCAGGAAATCATCACACAGTTTTACTCATGGCTGTTAAAGAGAGGTTCATGTCTGTCAGAAAAGATAGCACCATTGAATTCTACTGACATACAGATACAAGTTTTGAAAATAAATTTTTATTTGCCTTTTACTGCCTCACCACAAAGAGATATTTAGTTGTCTCTCAAGTACTAAATAGGAGTCATATTCAGTTAGATTTTTTAAAGATATTTAAACCTGAAATAAAACTTTCTGTTAGTCTTTCTCTATATCAGATGTAATCTTTAGTCTGTCTTACAGCTTTAAGGATTTGATATGCCAGAAGAATATAACTCAGTCAATTATAACTATCATGATAATTGCCACAAAGGTTTTAGACTTAAAGGAGTACAGTATGATTATACTTATGCAAAATGCTATGGGGAATTACATCAGGTACTTACATAATTTGTGCATAAATACTTGTTGGTAAAATATAGATAATAGAGGCAACATGTTTTTAATGTGTGATTTATGCAAAATAATCATCTTAATGTTCCATCACATTCGATGTGTTCAGACTGAGCTTTTTTAAAAATCTATTTATGTGAAAGAGAAAGACAAAGAGCAAAGAGAGAGTTAATCTACTGATTCACTTCCCAAATGGCTGTAATGGCCAGGGCAGGCCATGCTGAAGTCAGAAGCCAGCAACTCCATTAAGATCTCCCACATGGGTGTAGGTGGCCAAGGACTTGGGCCGTCTTCTACTGCTTTGCTTGGCACATTGGCAGGGAGCTGGATCATAAGTAGAGCAAATGGGACTCCAGGTGACACCAGTCTGGGATGACAGTGTTGCAGATTGCAGTTCAACCTTCTGTGCCACAATGCTGGCCCCTAGCCTATACCTTGATTTTGTAACTGTCAGTCAATTTGTCTGTTGTATATTCATGGGATGATATTCTGCTGAGAGTTACATGAAGCATCAAAATAATTATTTTGATAAACTCAATCATCTCCATTTTCTAACTTAGCCCTTGAATTGTATAGGTGATGAATTCACTTATTTGTAGCATTTCCCTGATGGCTAGGGATCCTGCATTTTTTCATGTGTCTGTTGGTCATTTGATTTTTATTTTCTGAGAAATGCCTCTTCAAGTCCTTTGCCCATTTCTTAACTGGATTTTTTGTTATTGTTGAGTTTCTTGAGCTCTTGATAGATTCTGATGTTAATCCTTAATTGGTTGCATAGTTTGCAAGTTTTTTCTCTCATTTTTTTGGTTGCCTTTTCACTTTGCTGAGTGTTTCCTTTGCAGTGGAGAAGCTTCTCAGCTTTGATGTAATCCCATTTATTTAGTTTGGCTTTGATTGCCTGTGCTTTCTGAGTTTTCTTCCAAGAAGTCTTCCCCTATGCCAAAGTTTTGTAGATTTTCCCCAATGTTCTTTAGTAATTTGATGTTATCGGGTCGTAGATTTATGTTTTTGATCCATTTTGAGTTTTTTGGTGTAAGGTAGGAGCCTGAAAGGCAGTAGAAGATGGCTCACGAACTTGCTTCCCTGCCACCACATAGGAAACTTGAATTGAATTTCTGGCTCCTGGTTTTTCCTGGTTCTGTTTTGGATGTTACAGTCATGTGATGAGTGATCTAGCAGATGGAAGATCTCTCTATATATTTCTCCCTCACACCCAACCCCAACCATCATTCTACCTTTTAAAAAAATTTAAAAGTTAAAGACTTAATTATTCATTTATTTGCAAGGCAGAATAACAAAAGGGAGATAGTGAAAGGGAGAATCTTCCATTCACTGGTTTACCCCTTGATTGTCTGCAACAAACAAGGGTTGGTCAAGTCAAAGGCAGGAGCCATGAACTTGATCCATGTCTCCCATATGGGAAGTAGGAACACAAGTAGTTGGGTTATCATTTGCTGACTTCCTAGGTGCATTAACAGGAAGCTGTATATGAATCACAATAGCTAGAACTTGACCTAGAATTCTAATACCAGATGCAGGTGTCTCAAAGAATAACTTAACCCAGTGCTGCTACAATGTCCACTGCATAGGCAGGAGATTCTTGAGCAGAGGCAGTTGTGAATAGAATAAGTATCCATTCACAAATATGTACTGAGAACTTACCATGGACTACATTCAGATCTGGCCTTTGGGAAGACATCATTGAATTAGTCATATGGGACACTACTCACGTGGGATCTATATTCTAATGTGGAGAGATAATGCAGTGATAATTATCTTGTCAGTGATGAATGCTGAAAGGACATAAAATGAGGGTAATATTATAAACTGATAGAATGAAGTCACAGGTGTGTGTATGCATGCACATACAAATGGAGATATAAGAAGTCTTCTTTTAGTAATTATTTATTTTAAAGTCAGAGTTAGAGGGAGAGACAGAGAGAGAGCTTCTATCTACTGGTTCACTCAAAAAATACACACAGCAGCTGTGAGCTGGGTCGGTTTGAAGCCAGGAGGCAGGAGCCAGGAGCCAGGAGTTTCTTCTGGGTCTTCCTTGTGGGTACAGGGGCCCAAGGACTTGGGCTATACTCCACTACTTTCCCAGGCACATTATCAGGGAGCTGGATTGGAAGTGTTGCTGCTGAGACTCGAATTGGAGCCCATATGGAGTGCTGGTGACACAGGCAGCAGCTTGACCCAGTACACCACAATGCAGGTCCCAAGAGCCTTCTTTTTTTTTTCCCCTTTTTTTTAAATTTTATTTTTGACAGGCAGAGTGGACAGTGAGAGAGAGAGAGAGACAGAGAGAAAGGTCTTCCTTTGCCATTGGTTCACCCTCCAATGGCTGCTGTGGCCGGTGCGCTGCGGCTGGCGCACCACGCTGATCCAAAGCCAGGAGCCAGGTGCTTCTCCTGGTCTCCCATGGGGTGCAGAGCCCAAGCACTTGGTCCATCCTCCACTGCACTCCCTGGCCACAGCAGATAGCTGGACTGGAAAAGGGGCAACTGTGACAGAATCCAGCGCCCCGACCAGGACTAGAACCTGGTGTGCTGGCGCCACTAGGCAGAGGATTAGCCTGTTGAGCCACGGCGCTGGCCCCCAAGAGTCTTCTTAATATCTGCTGGTCCAGGAAGTCCTCTGTGTAAAACTGGCATTGAACATTGAGGGGACTCAAAAGCACAAATACATAGCAAATTTATTGTGTCATGAAGGCCAAATATAAGTGTTTTAAGGAGAAGCATTCTTTACAGGTTCAAGAAAACATGAAGAGGCCAATGTGACTTAAATAAAGTGAACAAAAATAAGGTGGGAAAGAAGGGAGTTTTGGGAGTCTTGGATGCCACTCTAAAGTCTTTGGATTTTTTTTTTTTTTTTGACAGAGTGGACAGTGAGAGAGAGAGAGACAGAGAGAAAGGTCTTCCTTTTTGCCATTGTTTCACCCTCCAATGGCCGCCACGGTTGGCACTCTGCGACCAGCGCACCACGCTGATCCGAAGGCAGGAGCCAGGTGCTTATCCTGGTTTCCCATACGGGTGCAGGGCCCAAGCACTTGGGCCATCCTCCACTGCCTTCCGGGCCACAGCAGAGAGCTGGCCTGGAAGAGGGGCAAGTGGGACAGAATCCGGTGCCCCGACTGGGATTAGAACCCGGTGTGCTGGCGCCACAAGGCGGAGAATTAGCCTAGTGAGCTGCGGTGCCGGCCAAGTCTTTGGATTTTATACTAAGCATGGTGGGACACTGTTGGAGTCTTTAGGGATAGGGTTGATATTGTAGAAAAACAGACTGAAGATTTAGAATAATATCTCTTGTTTACCAAACCTATGTGGTTTAGGAAACAATAACACAAATAGAAGCCCAGTTCACCTCAGTTCTTGAGTAGCCTTCAAGGCAAAATGTTATAAAAGAAATACTGTACACCATTTGGCTTAAAATTGGGCTAAAGCTTAGAGAACGTAGATAAAGATACTTATGAGACTGCAGTGGAAAGCATTTGTTCAATGAAGTAAATCTGAGACTATCAGTTTCTTATGACTTTTCTTCACTGAAAATCCACTGTAACAGAACTCTGTCAGTACTGATTTCTTCCTTCGTGTTATCACATAATTTGTGTGGTACAATGATCACTATGCATTCTCTGTAAAGATAGCTATAATGGAGCCAGAAGAAAAGCAGGGAGACTAGTTAAGAAACTATTGTAGTGATCCAGAAGAGAGAAGATAGTGTCTAAACAAAGAAGGTAATAAGAAATATGGAAAGAAATGAGCAGTTTCAGGTAGAGGTCTAAAGATTGATAGAGTGAATGTAGGGTGAAGTTTGGAGAGAGAAAAATTGAATGAAAGGTGAAGTCATTGCATGCATGGGTCAAATGAGATTGTAAAGTATGCTTGCTGGGGAAAAAGATGCTCCTGTGTAAACTATGTTTTCTTCTGAGATCATTTATGTGTAAGTGCATCCACAATTGGAAATCAAATTGATTTATGGTTAGTGTTAAAGAATTAGGAAAGAGTAGAAAAGTGAAGTAAACAAAATGTAAAAGTGCAATCATCTGGTTTCTCTTCTCCCAACAAAACACATAAGGCTGGAGGGCTCCAAGACGGCAGAATAGGGAGGGAGCTCACTGATAGTCAGGGAAAAGATAGTTTAATAAAAGTGGAGATACAGTAGTCTCAGGGAAGAGTTAAGGAAAAAACTGCAGAGGAAACTCTTCCAGAATTAGTGGGACATGGTGAACCTACATGGAGGGCACGGGCACCCATGGCTCAGGAGCCCAGCTGCCGATTCTACGCATCAGCACTGGAAAGGGAGGTGAGGTGAAACAACAGTAGACAGAGACACTGATGGAAAGGTGGCAGGAAGAGCTTGAAGCCCTGCAGGGGAAAGTACACCAGCCTAACTAGAGGAGAGAAAAAAAAATAAAATAAAATAAAAGAGACTGGTATGGACACGATTCTTTCTCCCCACTCACCTTACAAAGGCAACAAGACAATAGAGCAAGTGCCATTTTGGACATATGTAACAGCTGTGCCAGCTCAGGGCTGTGCCCGAGCTCAGCCAAGCATAAGAAACTGACTCTGGTGGGGAGAAATAACAGGAGACTAAGACTTAGTAAATATGTGGAGCTTATGAACCAGGACTGTAAAAAAAAAAAAAAAAAAAAAAAAAAAACTGAGGGTGTGTGGGAGACCTCATGGTGTGGCTGAGACACGAGTAGTCTCAGTGGGAGATGCCACAAATTTGGGCGGCTTTGGCTACGTGCTGAGAGACATTTCAGGGGGATCTGAGCTTACACTGAAGACTGCACAGATCCTTTGTGTGGTCCTTGGGACAGAGCAGATGAATATTATACCCACTGGGGCTAGCGCTCAGGCACTGATTGCCATCAGGGAGAAGAGCTCAGCTGAGTGGAATTACTTCCTTTCTGAATAAAAAAAGAAAGAGAGAGAGAGAGAGATTGACTACACCAAACCTGGGTGTGTCACATTTGGCACAAACTTAAACCAGAACTGAACAGAGTTCTCTGGCCACACCCACCACAAGCCTCTAAAGATTCACCAAAAGCAGACACTCCATTTAATCTAGAGTCATAGTATAATGAGAAAAGCCACCAATGAACGACAACAAAAAAAGAAATCAAAGAATATCTCCACATTGCCAAATAACAAATGCAGAAACTGAGGAAACAAGAACAAGGAAGACATCAGGACGCTCCCAAATTAACATGACATTCCAATACAAGATTATGAAGATGATGAGATAGAAGAAATACAAGTCTCATGAAAATGAAATATTAAGAAGGAATCAAAATGAAATGAAGAATTCAATAGAACAAATGAAAAACACATTTGAGAACCTTAAAAACAGAATCAGTGAGATAGAAGAGAGAATATCAGACTTAGAAGACAGAGCAAAGGAAAGTATACAGTCAAACCAAAGAAAATAAGAGGAAATTAGAAATCTAAAAAAATATTGTTGGGAATCTACAAGATACTATTTTTTTTTTTTATTTTTTGCAGGTCAGAGTTAGACAGTGAGAGAGAGTCAGAGAGACAGAGAGTTATAGACAGTGAGAAAGAGACAGAGAGAAAGGTCTTCCTTCTGTTCATTCACTCCCCTAATGGCCACTATGGATAGCACTGCATTGATCCAAAACCAGGAGCTAGGTACTTCCTTCCAGTCTCCCATGTGGGTGCAAGGACCCAACCACTTGGGCCATCCTCCACTGCCCTCCTGGGCCACAGCAGAGAGCTGGACTGGAAGAGGAGCAACTGGGTCTAGTACCCAGTGCCCCAACTGGAACTAGAACCCAGGGTGCCAGTGATGCAGGCGGAGGATTAGCCAAATGAGCCATGGTGCCAGCCCTACAGGATACTATTAAAAAAACCAACATTCAGGTTCTAGGAGTTCCTGAAGGCATGGAGAAAGAGAAAGGATTAGAAGGCCTTTTTAGTGAGATACTAGCAGAAAACTTCCTGGGTTTGGAGAAGGACAGAGACATCTTAGTACAGGAAGCACATAGAACCCCCAATAAACATGACCAGAAGAGATCCTCACAATGACACATTGTAATCAAACTCACCACAGTGAAACATAAAGAAAAGATTCTAAAATGTGCAAGAGAGAAATGTCAGATTACTCTCAGAGGATCTCCAATTAGACTCACAACAGACTTCTCATCAGAAACCATACAGGCTAGGAGGGAATGGCGAGATATAGCCCAAGTACTAAGAGAACAAAACTGCCATCCCAGCATATTATATCTGGCAAAGCTCTCATTTGTGAATGAAGGTGAAATAAAGACCTTTCATAGCAAACAGAAATTCAAAGAATTTGTCACCACTCATTCTGCCCTGCAGAAGATGCTTAAAGATGTGTTACACACAGAAATACAGAAACATGGCCATCAATATGAAAGAAGGGAAAGGAAGAAAACCTCCCAGTAAAAGATCACAAGAAGTTCAAAGCATATATTAGAAATATCTTTAAGCCGGCGCCGTGGCTCAACAGGCTAATCCTCCGCCTTGCGGCGCCGGCACACCGGGTTCTAGTCCCGGTCGGGGCACCGATCCTGTCCCGGTTGCCCCTCTTCCAGGCCAGCTCTCTGCTGTGGCCAGGGAGTGCAGTGGAGGATGGCCCAAGTGTTTGGGCTCTGCACCCCATGGGAGACCAGGATAAGCACCTGGCTCCTGCCATCGGAACAGCGCGGTGCGCCGGCCGCAGTGCGCTACCGCGGTGGCCATTAGAGGGTGAACCAACGGCAAAGGAAGACCTTTCTCTCTGTCTCTCTCTCTCACTGTCCACTCTGCCTGTCAAAAAAAAAAAAAAAAGAAAAAAGAAATATCTTTGGATAGATGGCAGGGCACAGTTAGCACTTATCAATAGTCACATTGAATGTTAATCGCCTCAACTCTCCAGTTAAAAGGCACAGACATGCTGAATGCATTAAAAAACAAAACCTTTCAATTTGCTGCTTACATGAAACACATCTTTCCAACAAAGATGCATGCAGACTGAAAGTGAAAGGTTGGAAAAAGACATTCCATGCCAACAGAAACTAAAAACGTTCTGGCATAGGCATCTTAATATCAGACAAAATAAACTTTAACACAATAACTATTAAGAGAGGCAAAGAGGGGCACTACATAATGATTAAGGGATCAATTCAACAGGAAGATGTAACTACTATAAATGTATACGCACCTAATTACAGGGCACCAGTTTATTTAAAAGATATGTTAAGAGACTTAAAGGGAGACTTACAACCCAATACAATAGTATTGGGGGACTTCAGTACTCCACTTTCAGCAATAGACAGATCAACCGGACAAAAGATCAACAAGGAAACAGCAGATTTAATCGACACTGTAGCCCAATGGATCTAACAGATACCTACAGAACTTTTAATCCTATACTTACAGAATACACATTCTTCTCAGCAGTAGATGGAACCTACTCTAGGACTGACCACATACTAGGCCATAAAACAAGTCTCAGCAAATTCAAAAGAATTGGAATCGTACCATGCAGCTTCTCAGACCACATGGAATGAAGCTGGAAATTAGCATCTCAGGAATCCCTAGAGCATATGCAAACACATGGAGACTGAACAACATGCTCCTGAATGAACACTGATCGGTGACAACTAACTGAGCACCTAAAAGGAAACCTGTTGAAGTGAAATGGACACCATGACAAACAATGACTTGATCAGTCCTTGTTCTGACTGTCAAGGAACAACTTAATACTTTATTCCTCTTAGTATTTTTTTGTTCTACATCATACCATTGGTTGAACTCCTTGATTACCATACAATTATTCTTAGGTGTTTAAATTTAACTGAAAAGTGATCCCTGTTAAATATAAGAGTGGTAATAAGAGAGGGAGGAGATGTACAGTTCGGCACATGCTCAATCGGACTTACCCCTAATGGTACAGTTAGAAATGTGCCAGGGGATTTCAATTCAGACCCATGAAGGTGGCCTGTACCAATGCCATCTCACTAGTCAAAGTGATCAGTTTCAGTTCATAATTGATCATAATGATAGGATTAAGAGTCAAAGGGATACATAAACAAGACTAGTATCTGCTAATACTAACTGATAGAATTAAAAAGAGAACGATCCAACATGGGAAGCGGGATACACAGCAGACTCATAGAATGGCAGATGCCCTAAATAGCACTCTGGCCTCAGAATTAGCCCTTAAGGCATTTGGATCTGGCTAACAAGCATATGAAAGTATTTTAAGCATGGAAAGCCAAGACATTGTGGCAAAAAAAAAAATATTACCTAAATGAAAGTTCTCTGTGAGTGAGATCCCAGTGGAAAGAACGGACCATCAAAGAAAGAGGTACCTTTCTCTGAAGGGAGGAGAGAACTTCCACTTTGACTATGACCTTGTCTAAATTAGATCAGAGTTAGCAAACTCAAAAGGCTTCCATAGCCTTTGCAACTCATGACAAGAGCCTTGGGTGATTACTGACGCCATAAACAAGAGTGTCAATTGTTAAATCTCAACGGGAGTCACTGTGCATTTACTCCCCATGTAGGATCTCTGTCTTTAATGTGTTTTACTATGTGAATTAACAGCATAACTAGTACTCAAACAGTACTTTACACTTTGTGTTTCTATGTGGGTGCAAACTGTTAAAATCTTTACTTAATATATACTAAATCGATCTTCTATATATAAAGATAATTAAAAATGAATCTTGATGTGAATAGGATAGGAGAGGGAGTGGGAGATGGGATAGTTGTGGGTGGGTAGGAGGTTATGGGGGGAAAAAGCCGCTATAAAACAAAAGTTGTACTTTGGAAATTTATATTTATTAAATAAAAGTTTTAAAAAAAGAACACATTGCTTTGTAGTTTACATTGTCACAGTGTTTTATTTATAAAATAGCTACTTTTGAACATTTGAAATTAGTGCTTTTCTCAAAATGACAATCTAGTTCTGAAAAAAAACACCTAAGGCCATCCAGGATAGTATAAAATGACCTAGTGTGGATTAAACATCTCATGCAAGAAGCACTTCCTTTTCTTTTGCATAAATTCAGGCATAGTTTTGATGAACACCTATCTGACAGCTCATATTCAGAAGTATCCATGATGCTCTTTTTCGTGACATTTCATCCATACAAGAAATAAGATTGGGGCCTATAATGGTATAATATTTCATGAGTGAAACAAAGAAGGAAAGGTTCTATAATGTTCCTCAGAATCTGTTCATGATTAAAGATAAGCCTATCCACAGTATACATTCACTGAACTTCTGTAATATCATTTTCATTATTATACAAATAGAGCTTTTGTTTTTCCAACTTGTTTTGTTTAATATCACATAGGAATAATGTGAGTGTATCCTTCTTGATAGACATTATGGTGACAATAAAATAAAAATAAATGCAATTATATCATTTTATAGATATTTTCAAATATTCTAGCAAAGAAATGTGGCATAAAATCTAAATATTAATTTCCCACTGAAACCATTGAAGAGATACATAAATCAAGGTAAACAAGATAGGTTTTGTTATTACCTTAAAATGCTTTAAAATATCTCAGATTGAGGGAACATTATGGAAATGAAGACCATCATTTAAAATATTCATAATATATAATAAGAATAGAAATACTTGGTATTTCATATTTAATTGGTAATTGGCATTTGGATTTGCAGTGTATTCAGACTTTCGGCTATGATTCTTCACTCCTTTCTTAAAGTTGGAATGTAACTTCAATATATCTCTATGATTATGTATTTAATGATTAATGGAATGTGATGAGAGTTGGCCACATAACTTTATCTCTGCTATGAAGCTATCACATCTTCCTCTTGGAAAGTGCAAGTTATCATAACTGAGTGCCTCTTCTCAGCTTTTCCCTCTTGGCCACACAGCAACTGGAATGATCTTTTTAAGGCTGAACAGAGATCTCAATTCCCTCTTGAAACTGTCGTGAGAGTTTTCATTAACTGATGTATATAGGACAAAAATATTCATTTTGTTTGCTGTTTCTGTAAAATCAGTATAAACATGGGAAAGAATTTTCTTTGTATGTATCAACCCAGAAATAACAAGAGAAAGTGAAAAGGGACAAGGTGAGACAACATGGGACAGTAAGGTGCAAATGAATAATCACAAGTTAATTAGTTTTTATACTTCTCTTCTTTGTTAAGTGAGTGCAGGTGGGATTCTATGACTACCTGAGACAGTCTTAAGAATTGGAAAACCTGGGAGCCTCTGAAGGTGGAGGTATAGGATGGGACAAGGGGTAAGAAGTATACCTGGTTTAAGAATATTTAGGCTTCTATGTTCCCTACTGCAGTTCTAATAGTCAGGAAAATTCTTATAACTACTTTGGCAGAAATTAGGAGATTTCATTTCAGAAGCAGTAAGTAGCTGGACTAATAAAAGAAAATCTTAAAACCATGGTTATGGAGCAAGCCAATATATACTGAAAGTGGAGAATAGCATGTGGTGCTGGGAAAACTGGATCTGTGCATGCAGAAGTACGAAACAAGACCCCTACCTTACACCTTACACAAGAATCCACTCAAATTGGATCAAAGACATGCATCTATAACCCAAAACCATCAAATTACTATAGATCTTTGGTGAAACCCTGTAAGACATTGACATAGGGAAAGACTTGTTGGAAAAGACCCCAGAAGCACAGGCAATCATTGCCAAAATTGACAAATGGGCAAGATGAGAGGCTTCTGCACTGTAAAATAAACATTCAGCAAAGTGAAACGTCATCCAAAAGAATAGGACAAAATATTTACAAAGTATGCAACTAATAAAGAATTAATATCAGAATCTATCAAGAGCTCAGGAAATTCAACCACAGAAAACAAACAATCCAGTTAAGAAATGGGCAAAGAATTTGAACAAGCATTTTTCAAGAGAATATACAAACGGCCAACAGACATGTGAAAAAATGCTCAGAATTTCTAGCTATCAGGGAACTGCAAATTAAAAACCACAATGATGTATCACTGCACCCCATTTAGGATGGCTCTCATACAGAAATAAATATTCAATAATTGCTGGTGAGGATTTGGGGAAAAAATTCCCTTAATCTACTGTTTGTGGTATTGTAAACTGGTACAGCCATTGTGGAAGACAATATGGAGATTCTTAAGAAATCTGAAAATAGATCTACCATATGACCCAGCAATCCCATTCCTGGGAATTTACCCAAATAAAATGAAATGAAATCAGCATATGAGAGAGTTAACTGTACCCTCATGTACTTTGCAGCTCAATTCATAGTAGCTTAGATATGGAATCAACCTAGATGTCCAACAACTGATGACTGGATAAAGAAATTATAGCATACATACACTATGGGATACTAGTTAGCACTGAAAAAAAAAAATGAAATCCTGTCTTTCACAACAGAATAAATGGAACTGGAAACCATTACACTTAGTGAAATTAGTCAGTCCCCAAAAGACAAATGCAATAAATTTTCCCTGATCTGTGGTACCTAAAATGTAATGTATAGGAGTGAAATTGACATTTTGATATTCAATGTTTGTTTATAGCCCTTGTCTATACTGTTAGGGAACAGTGTTTTTTTTCCCTCATACTATAAGTTGAACTCTTTACTCATTGTATGGTTAATCTTACAAGAAGTACAAAGCAAACTGAAAATAGATCTTTGTGAAAATTTAGTGTGGGAATGAGAGAGGTGGGGAAAAGGGTGGGAGCATGGGCAGGAGGGAGGGTATAGTGGAAATGATCAAAGTTCCTAAATCTGTATAGATGAAATGTGTGAAATTTGTCTGCCTTAAATAAAACTTAAAAATAAATTAAAAAGTATAAAACAAGGAGATGGGTGCTATGGTACAGTGGAATAAATTGCCACTGTGTGTTGCTGACATCCCATTTCAGAGCACCATATCGAGACCTGGCTGTTCCACTTCTGATCCAACTTCCTGCTTATGTGACTGGGAAGGAGCAGATAAAGGCTCAAGGACTTGAGTTCCTGCACCTCATGTAGGAGATCTGGATGGAGTTCCTAGCTCTTCTACATCTTCTCCTATTCCATCTCATGTCATTCTGCCTTTCAAATAAAGATTTTTCTTGAAAAAAATAAGAATGGCAGTATTTGCTGTAACTTTAAAGCCACTGGTTAGGGCATCCCTATCCTATATCAGAGTACTGAAAATTGGGTGCGTGCCCTGCTCCTGATTACAGTTTCCTGCCAGCTCAGAACCCGGGAGACAGCAGATGATGGTTCAGGTAGTTGAGTCCCTGCCCCACACATGAGAGACTTGGATTGAGTTCTTGTCTGCTGGCTTTGACCTGGCATTAGGGGAGTGATTCAGTGGAGAGGAACACTGCCCCCTGACCCCACTCCATCTCTTTATCTTTCTGTTTCTCTTCCTCTCAAATAAATAAATGTTAAAAAGCAAAAATATTAAAAAGTAAAACAGCAAAAATAACAAAACCATTTATAGAACACCAAGTTTTTTCATTTGGAGAGGTTCATTTTTTTTCTAAAGTCTTTTTTATTTGAAAGAGTTACACAGAGAGAGGAGAGGCAGAGAGATAGTGGTCTTCCATCTGCTAATTCACTCCCCAGTTGGCCGCAACGGTCAGAGCTGCATCGTTCTGAAGCCAGGAGCCAGGAGCTTCTTTCGGGTCTCCCACACATGTGCAGGGGCCCAAGGATTTGGCCCATCTTGTACTGCTTTCCTAGGCCAAGACAGAGAGCTGGATTGGAAGTGGAGCATTCAGGTCTCAAACCTGCACCTATATGGGATGTCGGCACTGCATGTAGCGGCTTTACCCACTATGCCACAGTGCCAGGCTTGAGGTCAGAATTCTTTACAGAGCTATTCAATAATATTCACTTATTCAGAGTTATTTAATGATAAATTAGGGAAAAAAGAAAAGTTGGAAAAAAGGCAATTCAGTCTTAAAAAAAATCAAAGTTGTTTAAGAAAGGAGATGTAATCATATTAAAGTACTTTGTCACCTATCAGCAAAGATGTACACAGTCATAATTATATGAAGATGAATGTTAACTAAAAATTGAGATTGTGAGAAAGAAAGTGTTCATGTGTGTGTGTGTAGGGATATAAGGAATAAAATCCTAGTCGTGTATCTAGGAAATCAATAAGTCATATTCAAATTTTAAAAACTTAAAAATACTAGTATAAACATTATATTAGAATAAATAAACACAACTGAAGCAGGTAAAATAATTCAGATACCTTAGAGAGCGATAGAATGGACACTGCTGTTCTTGACCATATACATTGGTAGAGTGTTTGATTGAATCATATGATTGATTATATGATACAAATAAATCATTTTTTATCAAATTATTCCCTGGCTTTATAATGTAATTATTATAAAATTCACTTACCTGTCATAGTTTATACACTCCTATCTCTGCTACCTCTTTTCCCTGCATTTACTCATATATTAGCCATGGTATGGCAACTTCTATTCCTGGTCCTCATTTTCAGAACATGACACACTCATTGCTGCTTGTTATGCCCTATTCTCAGATCTCCATATGACTAGCATCATCTTGTCCTTATGTGCTTAGGTCAAACATTGTCCCTCTTAGAATGCTTCTCTGACCAATAATGCTTTCAAGTCTGGTTTTGTCTATTTTATCAACTACAACTAACTACGCCCTTCTCCGGAATGGGACTATAGGCAGTATCCCAGCCTTGATCATGCCCAAACATGACACTTTCAACACAAGAACATACTTTTTAAAAATAGAACAGAAATGTTCAAGAATTTAAATTTCCTGGGGTTCATATATCAACATTTGTGGAATATCTTGCGTTTTTAGCATTAGAGGTACACCATGGATCACTTAAAGGAATCAAGACAGCTACTAGTGTAGGAGCTAGTCTCATTTAGATATAGGTCTAAAATTTATATATAATGGCTATGATGTCAAAAAAATCCATGTTTTAAAACTGCAATGAATGCAATGACTTGACCATTGCATTCATTATCTTTTGCTGTATAACAAATTGCTCCAAGATTTAGTGGCTTTAAAAAAAGCGGGTATCTGTTATCTCACATTTTCTATGGGTTAGAAATTCAGGAGTGGCTCAATCAATTGCAATCAAGATGTTGGCTAGGAGGCATGGCACAGTGTGTTAAGGCACTGCTTATGAAGCCAGTGCTGGTTCAAGTCCTGGCTGCTCTGCTTTCTATCCAGCTCCTTGCCAATATGGCTGGAAAAGCAGCAGAAGATTATGCAAGTCCTTGGACCACTAGCACCCATGTGGGAGACCCAAATGGTCTTCCTGGCTCCTGGCTTTGGCCTGGCTGAGTCATAGTGGTTGTGACCACATGGGGAGTGAACCAACAGGTAGAAGACCTCTCTCTCTCTCTCTCTCTCCCTGTCCTTCTTTCCCTCACTCTCTGTTACTCTGCCTTTCAAATGAAAAGCTGTTAAAAAAAAAGATATTGTACTGGAATGTAATCATGGAATTGTTTAACTGGGTTTGGAAGGTTGACATCCAAGCTCACACTAGTGGTAGCAGCAGGAGTCATAATTTCCTTGCAAAAGGACCTGTGCATGGGGCTACTTGAGTGTCCTCAGAGAATGACATCTGGTTTCTACCAGAGTGAGTATGTCAAAGAAAGAAATGATAAAATGGGAAATCATCATGTGGTTTATGACTTAACTTCAGAAGTCTGACTCCATCAGTTCTGCATTCTTATTGCTAGAAAGGAAAGACACAGCAAACAGTCCACATTCAAGAGAAGAACTTGGTCCACCTCTGGAAAGCAGTAGTATCAGACAATATGTAGACATATATAAAAACCATCTAACCTATTTGAATGTCTGTTTTATAATTACTTAATGCTTTACCTAGTACTATACTATTTTCTTGTAATTCTTTCTTATTCATATCACAAGCAGGCACAAAACTATACATCAAAAAAGTAAGGTCCTTTAGTTCCTTCTAGGAAGCATCTGTTATGTTTGGAACACCTACTATATGTCACTGCACTATATTCTTAACATTTGTTATTTAATTTAATTCCCTGAGCACTTCCCAAGGTAGATCTTGTATTTATGTAATATAAGCCCAGGAACTTTTATGGATGTTAGTAACCTTTGCAGTAGGAATTTTTAATCACAGGGCTAGGCCCAACTGAAGAATAAACAATGTTTACTTTGCTTGAGTGTAATAATACTAGTGACCTTGATCCAATGTGGTTCCAGAAAGTTTTGCCTGATACACAAAATACTTTAAAATTTTTAAAAATTAGTTTATCATATTTAAAAACTGAAAGATTGCAAATGAAGCCAACCTTTGAGCTTCTTTGAAACAATTAAGCAATTTTATATCAAAACAAGCAGCTGCAGGTGAGGCTGCCACCTTTTGATAGGTGCACACTTTCTACTCTTCAGCTAGAATTACCATAGTCTCTGTTAACAAGTATGCATACCTGTGTTGTCTTTCTGATTCTTACAGATATAGAAATTTTCTACTTCTGGCTGGTTGACTATCGAATACCTAATAAATAAAGAAGAAATAAAGTACTAACATTTGTCAATATATAATTTCCAAAAAAAATTTTAAAACATGAGCAAATATGTAGTGACTATGTATCAAGGAATCATAGGACCTTTTAGTAAGAGAACCAGCAGATGGTGAAGCTGATTCAAAGGAGAATAGACTGAAATGTTTATAATTAAGGAAATAAAAGAGTGTTTACAAAAGATTTCAATTAGGTATAAAATTGATTAATGTTTTACTGGGCAGTAGAAGTACAATCTTTAGGATTATCTTTTCCACCAGTTGGAAATCATTTTTGTCTTTATTGGTATAATAAAATTTGCAGTTTACCCATCTACAAATTGATATACAAATTCATACAGGATGAGATCTAACCAGCATTAACTTGTTAAGTAAAACAAAGTTGTATTTACCTAGAGAATTACTGAATCTTTGCATGGGCATATAATACAATGGATTATCTTGACACGGAAAGCCCACACAGATATCCCTTTTCTATTTTTTCCTTAGCAAGATTTTGACTTTTGTTCTCAACAATTTTGTGGCATGGACTCCTCTCTCAAACAATGCTTGAGTAGGTTTATTAGTTTCATAGTGCTGTCCTAACAAAAGATTAGTTGTAGCTCTAACAACAGTAATTTCTTAGAGTTCTGAAGAATGAAAAGGCTAAGATCAAGTCCTGACACCTCTTTGGTGTTCAGGGACCATCATCTTGTTATGTTCTCACATGGCCTTTCTTCCACATGGCCCTCTGGTGTTGAATGCTCTAATTTTCTCATTTTGGAAGGAAACCCATCGTGTCAGGTGGGAGTGACCCTAATGGCTACCCTTTTCACTTCATGTTGTTTTGAGAGAAATTATCTCCAAATATGGCTACTTTTAGAAGTTCTGGGAATTAGAACTACTACATATAATTTGGGGAGGACACAATTCAGTCCTTAATACTAAGCACAAATTGTTTTTTCCTGAACTTAAAGGGTTTCTCTTTCACATTCATCAACTCTGATGGATAATTACTTGCTTTATGACTAGATAGAAACCATGATGCATCATTTTTAATTAATTATGAATTGTTATAAGTGTTCTTCATTTATATTTTTATTTTTGAGCTTTCATTTCAATTAATTTTCGCTGGGTATCACATGACGTTATTAGACTTAATAATAAGTTTTAAAAGCATGGCTAATAACTATGTTGTATATTAGTTTGTAAGTTTTTAAATGCTTTCAGTATTCTTTATTCTTTTAAATTACTGCTAGTATTGATAGACTTATCTTGTATTTCAAGCCAAGGTATCAATAATTTCAGAGACTGCGGATAGGAACAGGGAAATAACGTTTGGCAGTTAGGAAATTCTGATTGACCAAACAAAATACAAGACATTTTAAAGGAATCATGAGGTCAAAATCCCACTGAATTTTGCTTGAAGTGATAATGAATAGTAAGTAGAGAAATGAAATACCAAGCACATTTAAAACTTTGTTCTAGTGACAGTAAAGCTGTATGGGTCTGATTAAAAGTTTAGAGTATTTTTTTAGTAATATCATAAAAGGATTATGGTTATCTTCAGTAATTTCCTATAAACTTTATTTCATTAAAGCAAAATAAGAAATATTGAATATTTTTCTAGAAAATCACTTATTTCATAAAATGCTCAAATCGTTTCCAGTTTTCTGAAGGCAGAGAAATAATTCAGACTTAAACATCTTGGCTTCTGTGCTAGTTTAAAACTAACCAAATCTGTTCAGTTCATATTCTCTCCATCTTGCTCTCTCACTCTCTCTCCTCCTTTCTCTCCCTCCTTCCCCTCCATGTATCGCTAGGGCAGAAATGCATCAAACCTTTCCTTACCCATTATAAGTGCCACAGCTGACACTGCTATGATAAACACTGAGTTAACAGGGGAAAAGCATGTCAAATTTATTTAAGAAAGTTTTAAATGACACTAAAGTCTTCAGAAATGAAGACCTAAAGACCCAGGGAAAGCTGTTGTTATTATACATGATTTCAAAGAATAATGCACAGTGGTGTAGAATTGATCAGATTAAAAAGTGGGGAGGGAGCTGATCTAATGCTGATGAACTGAGGGAATAAACCTCGCAAGGCCTACTTGTTCCAGTTCTTCTTGACCTCTATGTGGCATGTCTGTCTGCCTCCTTGGTATGGGGCAAGATCCCTCTGGATCAAGGTATGTCAGGGGATTTCTTTATGACCCACCTCTACACAGAAAGGTAGGGGAAGGTTAGAGTAATAATTCTTGGATTTATGGCTTGCTTTGGGGAACAGGATTTCTGGTTTCTATGACCTGCCTGGGAGAAGACTGATTTTAGTTTCTATGATTTGCATCAGGGGAGAAAAAAGGGATATGACACAGGAGGTAAAGAGAAGTTCAGAGAGAGATTTTGCTTTTGAATCCCTCCAGTTTCTTCTACTTAAAGTGTATCACACTTTGGGGTATCATGTTCTGAACCCCAAACCTGTGTAGCTTGTGTGAATTATTTTTCTAATGTCTCGATCTTGATACATATTACCTTGAGAGCAGACAGAAGCTTCAACTATAACAAAAATAAGTAAAGCCAGTTCTTGACAATTGCTAAGTATTTAGCTAATCAGTCTCTTTAGAGACTTAACTGCTCTGAACTTGCATAGTTGTTAACAATATCTATTGTTTCAGTAGCAGAGAAACTTTCTGAAATGACAGAGTTGAAAAAAGGTTTGAATGCTGTCAAACTGCTCCTTTGTCTGAAATTACAATTGCAAAGACTAAGGCAACTGTATACCCAGCATGAGGGATGGGTCATTGAATGGACTCTGGCACATACTTTATCTGAACCAAAGGTATTTAAAAAGACATTTAAAACAGTGGGTTCTGAGCTCCAACTGATATAATACAGCAAAAAGACTCAAAAACAAAACAAAGCCTACATTTTCAGATTTCTGAAGACAGAAATAATTCAAATTCCTAAAAATCCTTGTTTTGGGACTTGTTGCAAAAAAAGCTTCTTGGAATTTAAGAGACATTTAAATGTTTATGATTCCATAACGGCTGTGTGATCCAGGAATGAAACTATGATCAATGACATGAGTCTTTATCCCATGAATTAAAATATCCACTTTCTCCTTACACTTGTAGGACATGACAAAAATTCCCACTATGTAGATCCTTTCTCTACCTTCCTATGACAGTGCACCATTATGAATGATAATGCAACAACACATGCATCTTTGTTAGTTTTTCTGTTGAGAGAACATTAATCACTAAAGCAGCATGCTAGTGAGTGAACATTTCGAAGCACAGAATAGAAAAGGAAAAAATAATCTCTTCCCCTACCATCTTAGTTTCATCAGCTGGGACCAGGCAAATCAGACAAAAGACAGATTAAAGAAAAGTATACACATTTATTTAATATAAATTTTACATGTGAAAGGAACCTTCATAAGTAAATGAAAACAAAAAGATTGTGAATTTTTGTTGTTGTTACTAGTTCTAGTGAAAGGTAGAAATTCATGGCAAAACATGATTGCACATAGATATGAGCTGCGGATAATAACAGAGAGGAAATTGAGCAAGGCCAGGTCATTCAGATTCTTTTCAAAGTCCCTCTGTCTTCAGATGTTAGGATGTTCCTTTCCTGCGGGCATAGGGAAGGCATCTCCCACATGAAGATCTTATGACTTTGTCTAGGTGTAAGGGGAAGAACAGAGAGACCTTATTGCACCTACTGTTTCTCAAATTCCTTTAGCATGAAATATTCAATAGGCCAAAGTAGCACTTTTGGGAGTAGTCTTTACTGTACTGTCTTATTCTCTTTAGTCAATGGATTATGATCCATAGTAGGTTCAAGCAAGGAAGAATCAAAGTACACAATAATTCCCTCTTATTTACATTTTGCCTTCCATGGTTTAGTTACCTGTAGTCAATCACAATCAACATAATATAATAAAATATTTTGAAAGACAGAGATACCCCATAGTCAGAAAATGGTTTCTATAGTACATAGTTACGATTCTATTTTACCATTAGATTTTATTAATTCTATGACTAATTCATAAAAGAACATTATAATGGTGTGTCAATATAGGAAACACATGGTATATACAGCATAACTTATATAACATATAACATATGGACAAGAGACTATTGTAATTTTCAAAATTTAAAAGTGTGAATGTCATAAAAATCCAGAATAAACATAAGTCAAAAATTGATTTATGCATTATTGAAGGAAAGAGTTCAGAGCTGCTCTTCCAAGAGCATTAAAAAAATTGGATATTGATGAGTATTTTAAAGAAAAGAGGTTTAAAAGAGATTTATAAGTTAGGTGTAAAAATGTTACTGTCTCATGGGGAAATTAAATCATAACATTTGTGGTTGTTTTTTCCACCAGGCGTTAACATGCAATTTCACAGTGTATAGATTTACTCAAATAGAAATTACTCAAGTCAAACATAGAATACATTCTTCTAGAGCAGCATTATCCATAGTAGCCATTATATGATTTTGAATATAAATTAATTAAAATAAATGCAGTGAAGATTTAGCTTCTTAGTCACAGTTGCCAGTTGTTAAGTGCTCAATAGACACATTTTGCTAGTGGCCACTGTCTTGGACCACTTAAACATGGAGTATTTCCATCACCAAAAACAAGTGTTAATGGAAAGCACTTTTCTGGAGAATTAATCATTCCTTGATCAGGCCATTTTTACAACGCTGATGTATGCCATTGAAAGAACCCATCAATTGTCGTTTGGCTTTATTTCCAAGTCTTGGCTTCTTTTTTTTTTTTTTTTTTAAGATTTATTTATTTATTTGAAAGTCCAAATAACAGAGAAGGAAAGGCAGAGGCCGAGAGACAGGGATTAGCAATCTGCTGTTTTACTCCACAAACGTCCATAACTGACAGAGCTGGGCCAGGCTGAAGCTGGGAACCAGGCGCTTCATCCTGGACTCCCACATAGGCTCAGGGGCTGAAGCACTTGGGCTATACTCTGCTGCTTTCCCAGGCTTATTGGCAGGGAACTGGACTGGAAGTGGAGCAGCTGGGACTGGAATTGGCAGCATTATGGGATGCCAGCATTGCAGGTGGTGCCTTTACCCTCTGCTGCCCTTGGTTACTTTTTCTTAAGCAAAGGGATGTTGCAGATCCTTTTAACTTGCTCAACTCTTTATTTTTATTTTTTTTAAGTAGAGGATTACCTAAGAGCAAAATTTGCCTTAAGTTCACAATAGGTGAACTTAAAAGCTGTCCTATTGAACCAGTTGTTCATTGGACTGTGTAAGTTATTTTGAACAGAAGCAAAAAGAAAAAGATTGTATTGTCAATATCTATACATTGGATTTAGAAACTCCCATTTCTCCAGGTCATCCTCAATCTTCAGATAGCAAGAAAGATACAAAGAGGTAGTCATGATTTTACATAAGTAAATCAACTCATTTTGGTACATCAGGAAATTATCATTGTAGATTCTTATAAAATGTCTGCAGTTTGGAAATGCCCTCTGTGAGGATTTAGTTAGGCTTACATTCTCTTTGGGTTGTGATATAAGATTTGTGAGTCAATGATTTTGTGTATGTGTTTTTCAGATGTGCAACAAATGGCGATTGACTGGCTCACCAGAAATCTCTATTTTGTGGACCATGTCAGTGACCGCATCTTTGTTTGTAATTACAACGGGTCTGTGTGTGTCACCCTGATTGACCTGGAGCTCCATAATCCTAAGGCAATAGCAGTAGATCCAATAGCCGGGTAAGATACTCTTCTTTACACTGTGTGATCTGAAAAAGTTTCCATTAAAAACAAAAGATTAGAGGCTGACAAGAATTGTGGAAAATAAGACTATGAAATCAACCTTTATTTATTTTTTTTAGAATTGATTTTTAACAACTGCATTGCAGGAATCAAAAGGCTGTCTCTCACCATATAGAAGCTGAGGATGACCTATTTCTTAATAAATCAATAGTGTGGCCTACCCTCAGACACAAACAAGCCTCTGCCCTCACAGGGACTGCTTTTTGGTCACCAGAGAGTCTCAGGGTAGTTTTAGGTTAAAGAGAAGTGACATTTAAATATTTATCTGTGTATCTTTTAGTTAGCAAACTTCAGAAATGCTATTTGAAAGATCTCTTGTTAGCATACTTAGGTCTAGCATAATATTCAGGATTTTTAAAATGGGTACAATATATGTTTAAGGGTACTAGAAAACATTACATATATATTTTGTTAGTTCAGACACTAACTCTTTTTTTTTTTCAGCAACTGTTGATATGTAAACCCAGTACTATTACGCAGGTAGTGAATTCCTCAACAGAATCGATCCTCATTTTCTAACTTTTTAATTGTGCAAGCCACTTTACTGGTTAAAAAAGACTTATGTAGCCTCCTTAGACAATATACCCATTAATCTTTTAAAATAGTTCCTTATTTATCAAAATATAATCATAAAAGATTTAAATTTCTATCAACTTTGTTCATGTGAGCAGAAAACAATATAGGGATTTTGCCATTATTTTGTAGTCATGATGATATTATTAGAGGATGAGAGATAAAAATATGCAATTTCTATAGATTTATTGGTTTTGCCAATTAATACTGGTCAAGAATAATCTCCTTTTATTTGGAGAAGCCATTATTTTTGAAGATGTAAGTTGTAGCAAAGATTTGAACACAGAAATTGTGTTGTTGTTACTATTTGAATCATCCTCAGGCAGTTGGGGCTGAAGTGTCTGATGAAACATATCCTATATTGCCATAAGCCTCCATTCAATCAATGGGAAAATATTTACTGAGGAAACAGCTGTCATCCATATGTGGACTTTTGTCACTCTTTACTTAAAGTCTGATTGAATATTAAGATGCATCATCACAATGGCTCTGATTTTGACAAGAACAGCTTGCACGTAAGAACTTTGCTATGGAGGCTGTATAATATAATTCTTGTATGGAGCTCTATTTGTATTTGTGGCAGATGGTTCCTTGACTCAATCTGACTGCAGTGATGCTTCAGAAGACATTAGTAAAAAGAAGTTGTATTTAAACTGATTTGTTTGGGTGGTTGGAGAGGGTAGTAAGAAAGAATTGGAAATTAACAAATGTGCTAGCAACATTCTTTTGGCATACTGTTTAGAAATGCATTTGCCTGTGTGTTATTCCTTGGATGAGTTAACTGAATTTCAAATTAGCCAGTAGACACTCTTGTTAGCCAAAAATGTAAAGAGGTGAAGCTGCTGCGCCCGTCCCTTCTTTCTGCTGTGTATCCTTCCCAATTCTTAAAGACTCAGAGACCCTTTTCAAACAAAAGTGCCAATCTGAAATACACACGAACACCATCTCTCTTTCTTAACAACATATTTCGTGTTCTCAGGTTTCCTATTTTTCACTGTCATTATATGAAAGAATCATATTTTGTCATTTTTTGTAAAAGGTATTAGGAATAGAAAACCGCACATTGTTTGTCCTTATTCTCGGCTGGATTCCTTTGGGCCTAGTAACTGTTTAAATGCACTTTTGTCATGTATCATTTATCACAAAATGTTCTTTGGAAATTTTGTTTGCTCCATCTCTCTAGCACAGATTTTCAGTCATGAATCTTACCTATCAGAGAAGGAAAGCTCTGTTCTTTTGTAAATATATATGCCTGCTTACAATAGAACACTTTCAAATACATTCTACTTCCCTTTTGTTATCAGGAATAATGTGATTATGCTATGTAGGAAAAGAAAAGGTCTTTCCATGAACTGCTGCCTTTGGATATGCCCTCGAGTAATTAGGCTCATTTCGGCTTGAATAACTCAACATGATCTGAAAGAGGAGGGTTCTGTCCCTAAAATCTTTCCTACCTTGTGCTAATTACATGGAATGATATATCTGAGGTTCTTTCCTCTGTAACTTGAGTTCAGGAAATGTCGGAATGCATTCATAATGTGGCATAACTCTTAGAGTTTAAACTTAGCACGTTTGGAACAGAGGGAGATGTACTTTACCCTACTAAAGCCCACATTGAAAAGGAATCTTTTACTTGGTCATACTTTAAACTTTACTTTTTTCAACTTCTATCTCTTTTTAATCTAAAGACTACCATGGAATTATCATTACTACCTTAAAAGTATTTTTGTTCTTCATAATTTCAATATGTTATAAATTTTTTCTGAACTATGATTGTGACCTGAAACCAGTCTCCAACTTTTAAATCAAACTTGTGAATACCTTCTGCATTTCTAGATGCTGACGTCGACGCATTAGTTGAGCCTATTTTCCAGATTTTCTCCTTTCCTTCAAATTGTTAGCAGTATTTCTTTCCAGTGATTCTTTGAAATCCTTTCCAGCATTATTTCTGTGGAATTATTAGAGTTGAAAGGTAGCATTAGGATCATAGTCCAAGTAATATAAGAAATAGCATTTCTGTTTCTTTAATGGTTTAGGACTTAATGCCTGAGCTCACTCTCCCTGTGGTCAAATCCTGACTCTATCACTCTACAACACTTTGTTTTCCTAAGCCATGCCTTTATTTTCTCATTGTAAATATGTGACTAATGATGACCCTATACTGTGAGACAGTTGAATGGATTTAATAAGATCAATATGTAGAGTTTCTTCATGGTGCTGCAAAAATAGTTGATAATATTTCTTTATGATTTATTTATTTATTTGAAAGACAGAGCTACAGAGAGAGAGAGAGAAAAAGAGAGAGGTCTTCCATCCTCTGGTTCACTACCCAAATGGCCGCAATGGCTGGAGCTGGGCTAATCTAAAGCCGGAGTCTAGAGCTTCTTCCACATGGGTGCAGGGTCCCAAAGACTTTGGCCATCTTCATCTGCCTTCTCAGGCACATTAGCAGAGAGCTCTATCAGAAGTGGAGCAGCTGGGACTTGAACCAATGCCCACATGGGATTCTGGCACTGCAGGTGGCAGCTTTACCTGTTATGCCACAGTGTCAGCCTCCCTGTTATTAATATTTCTAACACTGACCATATCATTATGAATAGAGTTATCATTCATATCTTCCCCATCAATGACGTCTTTTTCAGTCTCAGTCCCATTTTCTTTCTACTAAGACCCTCCTGAAAGGGTTTATTCCATAATGCAGTAACAGAAAGGAACTAAGGAAATCAGAAAAAATAGATATAGCCTAGGAATAAAGGCCAAATACTTCTAAGGCGTTGGAGGAGAAAATATATCTCAACTCTTGGTATGAGGGAATTGGTGAGGGAAGATCTCTTATCTCACCCATCACTAGGTTAGTGGGTGAGACAATTAAAATAAAAGCAAGATTAACAAGAAAAAGATGAAGATTATTTATTATAAGTGTTGCATAATGCAGGAGACATAAGACATGAAGATCCAAAGAAAGAGAGACCTCTGTAATAGGTTTGGTAAATGGGAAATATGACTGGACAAAAGGGTAAATCAAGTTGGAGGAATGTTGTAAAGGCTGTTTGTTTAGATTCTTTTCTGTGTCCCTATAACTTCAGTGACAAGGATGTCCCTTCTGGGTAAAGAATGGGCACTTCTCACATGAGAGTTTTTTGACCTACTTCAAAGAAAGTTCAGTTAATTATTATTTGGTGTTTGTTAAAGGACTTCAATGACCTGTCTGCTTCTGCTGTTTCCTCGAATGCCAGGGTGCCATATTTTATTACATGCCTTTAACCACACCAAGGAAAAATGTAAAAGGAAGAAAGAATATTTTAAAAATTGATTTTGTCCAAGATGTATTTAGACAACCTTCAATATCTTTCAAAGGATATAATTCAAATATATACCATTCGAATAGAATTCAAAATATACCATTCCTTCAGAGTTACCTTGGCTCACTGAATTGCAATGTTTTTAAAGATGTATGTATTTATTTGAAAGGCAGAGTTATAATGAGAGAGGAAGAGACAGAGAGGAAGAGATATTTTATTTGCTGGTTAACTTCACAACACCAGGGCTGGGCCAGGCTGAGGCCTCTATCTGGATCTCCCAGGTAGGTTGCAGGGGACCAATTCATCTGGTACTGCTCTTCCAGGTGTATTAGTATGGAGCTGCATTGGAAATGGGTACCTGAAACTGAACTGATACCCATATGGATGCCAATGTTGTAAGCAGTGGCTTAACCCATTGTAGCACAACACTGACCCCCTGAACTGTGTTTTTCAACATAACATTGTTTAAATAGTAAATCATATAGTATCTAGATCTAATTAGGGGTGTAACATAGGTCCTAAATGGACTTGGTCTATGATTTTGGTTCTAAAGTACAGCTTCCAGCTTCCTATTATTATTAGCATAGCAGAATTGGGACAAGCATTTATTTCACCATGAATGTGATATGGGTGCAATAATATTAAAAGATAAGCAGTCAGATAATCCTAAGCATAATAGTTATTAGAAAAGCAGAGTAAAATTAAAGTTGCAGTTGAAAATTTGAGAAAAATATATTTTCAGGGACTTGGCAAACCATGCATAAAATTAAAGTTCAGTAGAATTATGTGAGTTAGCTAAGAGTGAGGGACAAATCTCCAAGGTTAAGTGAAAGCAGAAATCAAATATTTTCCAAGTACAATAATATTCTTATTCTGTGTAAGATGGACATTTTGACCTTCAGAGAGTGAATAGACGAGTGATTTGTAGGATTTATTTGTGAATTCATGAACCCATGTCAATAATGAGGAAGAACTGTGCTGTCTTTATGCTCTACAAGAGGGTGCCATCTGCCAGGAGACAGACAAGTGAAATTGAGTCTCACAAGTTATATTCACACAGGAGTGATTGACAGAAATTAAGAATTAAAAGACCTTTCCCATAACCCATCTGGATCCCCACTGTTGGTGAAACTAATCATGGTTGAGAAATTAAAAATAGAATCAAAGTTAATGGCCATCAGGGAGCAGGACTGACTAATGAAATTCTAATCTGAGATGCTATGTTAATGTGGGAAGCTGGAAAATGAAGCAGGTTTGCTTATACACATGAAAGTGGTTTGTAACAGGGGAGATCTTTGAAGTAAAGAGCACGTTATCATTTGTTGCATGGTTCCCAGAGCTGCCTGGGTTCCAGATTGAAAACTTTACACACTAATTAACTTGTGATGAAGCACACATAGAATCTCTATGCCCCTTGGACTTCATTGTGGACAAATTAAACCCACAGATTGCTTCCCTACCTGTTAATCACTACCTAATTATTTGAATATTGAGATGGTTCTAAAAATTATAATGGGTTTCAATTTCAGGAAGCATCTAAAGATACGACCCTTGTATTATTTTTCTCCCCTTGGAGACATCAATCTTGAAGGGTAAAGTATTCTTCTTCAATGCATGACTTCCCTAATGTTTTGGAATTCTTTTTCACACTTTAACGGTGGCAAGTCATGAATTCTGAATTTTAAAGGAAAACTATTACCTACACAGCACTCACAAACCCACTAAAAAATAAAATGTTAATTGCCTAGCTTCCTTCAACTTTTCAGTATAGCTATAACTTACATTTCCCAAATCTGATGCATCTCCTCATGGCAAAAGAGAAGTATCTGGCCTGCATGAGATTGTGGTATAGAAGGTTAAGCTTCAGCTTGGAGATGCCTTGCTCCCATATCTGAGTGCTTGGTTTGAATCTTGGCTACTCTTCTGATCCAGCTAGCTGCTAGTGTATCCAAGAGGAAGCAGATGGTGGACCAAGTACTTGCAATCTTGCTACCTACATGGGAGACCTAGATGGAATTCTTGACTTTTGGATGTGGCCTGGCCCAGCTCCAGCTGTTGAAGGCCTTTAGGGAGTGAACTAGAGGGGATGGAAGATATCTCTCTCTCTCTTGTCTCTCCTTCTCTCTGTGTTACCCTACCTTGAAAATGAATATGTAAACATTAAAATATATTTTAATTGACACAAGATACCTGTGTAAATTTATGGCATACAGTGTGATATTTTGATACATACATACGATGTGTGATGATCAAATTGGGATAATTAGCATATACATCACTTCAAATATTAATCATCTCTTTGTGGTGAGAACATTGAAAATCCTCTCTCCCAGCTATTTTGAAATATGAAATAAGTTATTGACAGCTACCGTGACATTACCATGCTGTGGAACACTACCACCCTAGTGTTTTCTTTTCCTTTGGGTGTGTAACATGAGCTGGGATTGCTGGATCATATAACTGTTTCTGATTTTAGCATTTTGAGGTACCTAAATACTATTTTTCATAATGGCTGTACTAACTTACATTCCCACCAACTCTGCTTTCAGGGAATTCATTTTCTTGAAGACAGAAGTAAATTTAGTCTCATTCATAAACTCCTTGTGTTTTCCTCTTCATAAGCAGAAAATCAGAGAAAAATGGAGACATTATGATATCTGCTAAAACTTTTGAGTTTATGTTTTGACCTATGGTAATTTCTCTCCTGGACATCTAGAAGTTAAGTCTCTTAGTTAAAAAAAAAAAAAAGAAGAAAGAAAAAAAGAAATGATAGATAAAATGAACTGGTAAAATATATTTTGGGTTATTAGTATATTTTTGAGACTTTCTAGAACCCGCACACAGGATGCTGCAGCATTCAGATGGTCTGACCCTGTATTCACCTGTGTGATTAAAAGGCCATTGGCTTACTTGCCTTCTTTTCTTTATAGTCAATCAGTGGTTAATATATGTAATGACAGAATCCCTAGGGTTATAAATTTGTGTTTTTTCCCCCAAGGCATATGCCATGACTTTTAAAATTTATTTGGGTATTATTATAACATATATTTCCATATTTTCATCTATCTAACACACTCAAATATCTCAGTATTTTTCTATCTATTATGATTCCTTATTTTGTTTTATTACAACTTTTCCTATGTCAGTTTGACACGCCTGGCGGCAGCCAGCTCCATAAAAAATTAATGAATTTTAGGTCAACTTACTAAGGGTTCCAGACACTTTCTGATCCAACCTTCACTTCAAAGTTACTGATGTGAATAAATGTGAACACACGGGTGGCTGTGAACACATGTTTCATGGGCTGCATTCATTTTGATGGAATTTCGTGGTTCAATGGCTCACAGGTATAAATAAATGCCTATGAGTATTTAGTAAGTTTTAATCCTTCTCATTGATTCTCTTTTGGTCAAATTTCTACTTCTTTCCAAATGCTCCTCTAGACCTTTCTTCAACAGGATGTTCATCTAAGGTATTTGCTAATTAGTGTTTCATACAAATTTTCTGTAACATTGTCATTAGCCTGGGAATAGGGTAGCTACTCTTTAGAGGTTCATCTGTAATGTGATCTTTACTGAAAATTTAGCCCAAATTGATGTGATTCCCATTGTGTTCTCTGATACATGTTATTTTTAGTCAACATAGTTCAAAACATTCCCATTTCTACTTTTTCTCCTTAATATTTTCTTTCATTTTTACTTCATAAGTTTTAAATCTCTGTTAAGCTTATCCTTAAAGTACTGAGTTAACAATTCAGTTTCTAGTAACCTTAGTCAATATCTTTCATCCTTTTAATCACTACCTAAAAAACATAGTTTTCATTTAAATTCCCATTCTGATTAGCACCATATATTTAAACAGGCCAAATAAAAACAACTTGATATAGCTTAGATGGTAAAGAAATGTATTATCTTATTTAAAACTCTATATTTAGAACCATTCCACGGTTGGCTAATTTTAGTAAAGTAATATTGTTAAGGACTTAGGTTCCTTATACCATTTTTCTCTTGGATGTTACCGTTAGTGTATTCTTTTCACACTAACACCCCTATGATTGAGATGTCTGCTGAATTCCAGGTATTCCGTGTAGAAATAAGTATCCAGTTAAAGAACAGTACCACTGTTTCCTGGTCCCCAAGTAGACATTCTCTCATGTCTCCTTGGTCAGAGCTAGAATGGTTGTATTAGACAATTTTTACCATTTGCAAATAAAAGGCAGAGAGAGAGATGGGAATGAAATTGAGGTCAGGCTAATGTGAAACAAGAAAAACGGATTATGAACTGACATCATTTATTAAACCACTGTCCCGGGGTGCCACTGAGTGGTTTCTCGTGAGAAGCTCTTTATCTTTTCTTTGTTCTTTCTGAACACTGAGGAGTCTCTTTTCATTTCGCTATACTAGTTTGGAACGTGGACAAATAGTATTTTGCTCTAACTCTTCATTCCTTTTCTAGGAAATCTCCTCTAGTTTGTTTTAGCCAAGGACATTTATACCCCTGGACATTATTTTTCTTAACTCTTTTCCAGGCAAAGGATAGGTTTTTCTTCTGTAACATTTTATACAATACTGAGAAGAGGCTATGGTGAGGGCATTCTAAATGACGTCAATACTGCCCTAATTTAATCTTTGCATGCATAGTTCATGAAACTGATGGTACTTTCCATTCCATCAGATTCTCTAGCTCTTTGGGGAGCTATGAGAACATTTCTGAACCACTTGGGTAATAATAAGTAAATTATTACTTTGCTTATAAAATCACTCTCATGTGGCAAGAAAGCTTTCTTATTCTTTGCCAGATAATAGGTTATAAACTGGAAGAATCTGCCAATAATAGAAAAGAGTCATTTAAACATTTTCTACTGGTTCAAAATTATTTCTATTTGTTTCTGACAAAAAGTTCTGTGAAAACAAGAAGTGAATATGAACCAATGACCCTGCTTTTGAAAGTACACAGACAGCTCTCCTGTAGTACCCAGTTCTGATAAAGGGCTTCCAAGATGAATAATGCGATCTATTTCCTCATGTTCTTGGAAGTACAACAGATTATGTATAGAATATCAAACATTATAATACAAATATGTATTTACTACAGTTTATAAAAGCCCACAAAACATTTCACACAATAAATAAAATAATAAGCAGTGACATTTAAAATTTCTTAGGGGAGTAATAGGTCAAGAACAAAATGTTATTTTCAAAAACTAAGAGAATCTAGGTTTGTAAACACTACAAGGAGAGGATGAAAATTAAAAACAATAAATAAGTGTTTGACACCTTTCTGTTTATACATTATCACTCTTTAAAACACAAGTTCAAGATTTTACTGTAGGCCATATATTCATATTCAGCCAAAATAAATAAATGAAAGAAGAGGAAAATGCCAACATTCAGCTTTTATGCTGAGCTATGTTTTGTTCTGCTTGAATGCTGAGCCTTGCAGAACATTGAACCAGAAGGGGTATTTTCTTTTGAGCTGGACCTTTAATGGCTTGAGTTAGAAGAAAGTGGCCTGGCTTTCAGGGTCAAAGTGGGTGTTTTCTCCAATAAGGTGGCTTTGACTGAGGATTATTTTAGTCATACAAAAAAAAAAAAGTTTACTTAAGCACACATTTTACTTAAATTGTTGACAGTTATTTCATTAAAATCACAAGATGATGGATACCTTCAACATTTTTTTTTTGTATGACTCAAGCTGATATGTTAAAATATTTAATGCTTCTTTGGAAACAAATAAAGGTGATGGCTTTTGTCATTGATCATTGATCCTATTCATAATTATAGTTTAGCAATGTCACGAACAATTTAGTAAAACTCAAAATTTACTGTGTAAGATAGCTTGTGGCAAGCATAAAATGAGATTAAAAAGCAGCCACATAAGGGCCGGCATTATGGCATATCAGGTTCAGCTGCCACCTACAATACTGGCATCCCATATGGGCGCTAGTTTAAGTCCTGACTGCTCCACTTTTGATCCAACTCTCTGTTAATGTATTTGGGAAAGCAGGGCAGTACAGCCCAAGTGTTTGGGACCCTGTCATTCCTGTGGGAGACACGGATGGAGTTCTAGGCTCCAGGTTTCTTCCTGGTCTACCCAGATGTTGCAACCATCTGATGAGTGCACCAGCAGATGGGAGATATCTCTCTGTCTTTCTCTCTTTCTGTGTAATTCCAACTTTCAAATAAATAAAATTAATTTTAAAAAGCAGCATAATCAATATTTCTCTGTCTTCTGGAAGGTTCTGGTCTCGGCTCAAATAACAGAAGGCAGAAATGAGAAACTTCATGAGTTGAATGTACACCAAAATAATTAATTAACGTCAAAAATTCAATATAGTACTCTACAAAAATCAAAAAGACTTCAAATTTATAACATCTCAATCATTTTTATGAAAGCAAAAAAATTCATGGTTTCGTTTTTCAGTTATAGGCTGATGTGAATTTAATTTGGTTAAATTTTGAAATGTACACACAAAAATTTAACTTATATTTTAAATTGACTACATGAAGCAAGTAAAATTTCCATAGGATACACATTTGAATGAATATGAATAGGATAATTTCCTTATAACAACAGTATTCATTAGAATATCTATTGTTGCCCTTATAAACTCCAAAACTGTAAGTAAACACAGCAAAGTTATATTTAACACTAACATACTAGTACAATGAGGTGACACAGGTTAATGAGAAGCTTTCTTCATTGTGATTAGTCAAGGATCAAGGTTTCTTCCATTTTGTAGCACTAGAATATTATAGGACTTCATAATAGTTCCACTCCCAACTAACAGAAGGGGAAATGTAGTAAAGATATATGGACACAGTTGGATGCAAGTAGATCAGGGAAATCTAGCTACTAATTAGATAACTACTTGCCCATGACAACAACATACTGAGGAAGTAGAAGCATGCATTTTCAATAAACAGTGACTATTTCTGCCAAAATCTTTTTTTCTGGATACTAAATATCTAAATTTATCTTTCTTCTGAATCATAGAATACATTGGAGAGGTCTTCAGAAGATTATTAAAATTGCATATTATGAAAAATAATATATGAATTTCAAAAATATTTGCAACAAAATAAACTTATAAATTCAATTTTACAGAAATTTTTTGAAGTACTCTTGTGCATTTATATCAAAAAACAGGATATCCAACTGATGTCATTACTTTATATAGCAATCTATGAACCAAAAGGTTGGACATCTGAACTTACTGTCCCCTCTGTATACTATAAATATGATAAAGCAACAAGAGAAGCAGTAACAACAACAACAACAAAACCCTTCCAAATTAGTAGTGACCATTGGTCCAGTTCCCTCTCCAGGCCAGAGCCAGGTCATTGCCAAGAGCAGGGAATGAAGATGAAGTCCAGTTGTCTTTGCAGTTGGAAAGTCCCTGGTTAGATTTCACCTTCCTCTTCACCTGTGCTTTCTAATTTGTTGTGTTCCATACCATATCTGAAGTTGGCAGTGGGGAGTATTCTCACCATGGGACCCTATATGTTTCACAAACTGTTTCTTGCTCTTGTAAATTTTTTTTAAGTTTGAATAAATAGTGGTTTATAAGGTATGCTTCTGGCTTTAGTGCTGCTTGGATTTGTATTAATCAGAGTTCACTCTAAGATCTGGAGATAGGTTCAGTTTCCCATGAGCCATGAAGACTTTGGACCTGGGCAGAACAGGGAAAGAAAAATATCAGAGCATAATCAAGTTCCCCACAGGTAAAACAATTAGAAAAAGCATAACTGAGATAGTCTAACTAAGAACAAAAGGAAGATGTATGGAATCAATGCCATGGAATGTTTCCTTTGGAATGCAAATTAATTGAGTGCAAAATTGCATTGCTCCTGATATATTTTCTGAGGTTCTTTATCAGGGTCCTGCAAATGCTAGATAAGCATGGTAATGGTGGCGGCGGTGGTGGAGGTGATTATGATGATGACAATGATTGAAATATAACTGCATCCTTAAAACCAGTGAAGGGGATGCTCACCTCAACAAAATAATTATTGAAACCCTGTGGATATCAAGTTTGTGTGTGTGTGTGTGTGTGGAGGGGCTTTATATACTTATTTTAAAGCATGTTGAACTTACAGAGTAATTCATGGTTCATTCCATAGGGAATGGTGCCTGAGAGATCGTTAGTAACTTCTCAATATTAAGATGTTGGCTTAAATGATTGAACGTAAGGGGAGAGATAGTTAGAAAATAGAACTCCCTGATGAAAACTCTGCCTTCACTAGATCCCCTTACTCAAAGAAATTTTATATGTTCCTGATATTCAAATACAAGTTGTACTCAAATAGTATAAGCCAACTATTATGTAAATTTAAGGTTGTTTAAAACATAAAATCTATTTTTGAGCCAGGCCTGTTTTTAAATCTATTTTTCATTGAGTTATTACACATATCAAATTCTATTTACCAGCTATTTAATATTGCATGATTCAAAGAATGATTTTAAGTGTATTTTATTAAAATTATATTAAGATGAATAAGCGTGAATATCAACAGCCCATAAAACCTGTTTTGTAATCTATGGCGTTAAAGGCTGGTGTATGATTGTGATTAAAGGCAAAATATCCTTTTCTCCCCAAAGAAATGATAATATTCATTTTTCTTGGTAATATTATGAGCAGATTTAAAGGATAGAATTCCCTTGCCTTAAACACCTGTATTAATAGTATTTTTCATTATTTAAATCTGAGCCAGTGTATTTTCTGGGAGATGTTTTAATTAAAATTTTAAATGGAAAGGACATCAGATTATATCTTTGTCATTTAAATATTATGAGGGTTTATATTGTAAATTATATGCATGGTAGCAGAGGCAGTATTATACAATAGTACTTTTTGGAGAACTCTGCCCTGCACCTACCCTGGGTGAACTGCTGTGAATATGAGAAGTGCATGGGGAGCAGATTTACATTATGTGAATCTTCATAATGAAAGTGATTTTATTGAACATGACCACATAGCAGGTCTCAAGTACTCCAGGACATCATGTCACCCTATCATTTCTCCAAACTCCTAACTACTTATGTTTGTATATCTTATTTTTTATTCATATTGAAAAGCAGAGGGAGAGAGAATCTTTCATCTACTGGTTCCTTACTCAAATGCCTGCAAGTTCTTGTCCAGGCAGAAGCCAAGGTACAGGCACTCCATTCAAGTCTCCCTCATGAGTGGCAGGGACCCAGGTACTTCAGCCATCATCTGCTTCACAGGGTATGCATTAGTAGGAAGCTGGATTGGAAGCTGAGGGAGGACTAGATCCCAGGCACTTAGATATGGAATGCAGTTGTCATAGGAGGTAAAATTAACCTACTATACCACCACATCTGCTCCCCTAAACTGTTTTTCTCATTCATATAAAGTGGAGTCAATGAACTTTTTTGAAAATTATGTTTGTTATTTTCACTGTGGGCTACATCAGATTGTGGATATATAATTTTTATAGGGTCCATTTTCTTGAAGAGACAGCCAGAGAGAAAGAGAAATGATAATATGAAAATAATAGAACATATAACAAAGAGTTAATAGAAGGAAAAGTACTCCATTTTGGAGAAGTCATTGTTCTAAGCTCATCCTCTGCATTAATATATGTAATTTTCGTAGAATCTTGTGAGGTACTGGTACCACTACCCCTTGTACAGATTTGTCTTAGAGAGTTGAAATTAGTAGTTCCTGCTAAAAGAGCCAGTAGGTCCTGCAGTCAAGATTCAATTTCAAGAATTATCATCCAAAGGCGGAAGTTTGGCATTGCAGTTAGGATGCCGACTTCCCAGTTGGGAGTGCCTGTGTCCCAGGCCTAGCTCTGCTTCGAATTCCAGCTTCCTGCTAATGTGCACCTCAGGAGGAAACAGGTGATGCCTTAAGTAGCTGAACTGCTGCCACCAGTGTAGGAGATACAGATTGAGTTCCTGGCTCCTTGCTTTGGCTTTTGACAGCTCTGATCACTTTCAAATAAATAAAAACAATATAGACTGTGAAAAAAAAAAGAACTATCAGACCCAACCTGCACTCTATGCTATATCCACAGGAATCAATTTTGAGGGGTTTTAATATGAGATGGTTAAGGATTTCACAGTAAGAGAGTTTTCATCCAGAACATGGAATGTCAACCTGAGGAGACTAGCACTTGGGAATTACAATATATATTTTAATGTGTGTATTATGTATTTGAGTTGGAAATAGAGAAAAACAGAGCAAGAACTCCCATCCACTGGTTCACTCCCCAAAATGACCCCTATATTTGCGGCTAAACCAGGCCAAAGTTAGGATCCTAAAATGCAATCCATTTCCCCCATTTGGGTGTCAGCAGCCTGATTACCTGCTGCCCTCTGGGACCTGTGTTATCAGGAAGCTGGAATCAGGAACTGCAAGTCAGACTCAGGCACGCTGATCTGCGGTGTGGACATCTTCACCAGCATTCCACTACCAGGCTAAATGCTCACCCTTCAATATGCAAATGTTATTCCTTAACATGGAACAGCTCCAATGTTGTGTCAGTTACATGAAGATGAATAGAAATAACACATAGAATTTGTAGCTTATTATTTGAAAGAAGAAATATGTTATATTTTGGAAAAGGAAAAACCCTAAGGAAAGTAGAAAGATCAGTGATTGCTGGGAGTTGGGGAGGGGCAGAGAAAGGGATGAATAGGTAGATACAAAGCATTTTTGGTTATCAATTACATACTCAGTTATAGAGTACAAATACAAAGATACTTGAAAAATTCATAGAAAATGAGTATATTAAAACATTTAAAAATTTCATTTTCACAAACTTTTGCAGTATCCTTATACTCCATTTTTCAATATGCCTGCACATTAACTACCTCTTATAATTATCCAAATTGTATATAGCAGTATTAGTTCATACATATATGAACCTCCACTTCCAAAATAGTCCATTTTAAATTCTTTTATTATGAAGCAGTTTGAAGATGTAGTAACCTCAATGATCCTGAAATGATAGATATACTAATAAGACTCACATAACTCATGCAAATCATTTTGAATAGGGAACTGTGCAGAAACATTTCCTCTTGCCTGGATAAAACAGCTGGCCCTTATTTTTGATCAAAACATGACTCTCTGGTAACTTGCTTTTTCTCATACTGCTCTTGTTGCCTTACAGATCTCATGTTGAGCATTAACTGTGTAGCAAAGGCACAGTTATGAGCCCACTGACCATTTCAGTCTTGAAAGCTATTCCCTCATGCTGAATCTCTGGCTTCAGTGGTGAGAAAAAGGTATAAGAATCTATGTTACACTCCACACCAAGTAGCAATATTTGCTTGCCTCCTTTCTCTCAGCCATTACAAGCAGTTTTGTGGTTATAATGAAGAGTAAATTTCCCTCTCAAATGTCAGCTTATTATCATTAACAAGGGCTGACAAGGCTGAGAAATAGAGCCCCATCATTAGAATCATAAAAAAATATAGGGGGAGCTTGCTTTCCTGTGTCCCTGTAAGTTATGTGTTTCAGAAAATCACATGAAAACTCTTGAATTTCACGTCTGTGGCCTTCAAAGGGTGCAATGTGCTTTCTAAAGTTGTTTAGTTTTCTATCTAGGAGTAGCTGAGGTAAGAAAGAGACTTGGGCTCACCTGGAATTGATAGATTAGTGGTGGCATGGAGAGCACAGAAGAAAAGTGTTTGTGGGATTTGTAACTAAGAAGGTAGAATTCTTGTGTGTCATCACGAAAGCAGAAAGGACACTGTTCTGAAATCAGCTGTGTCCCCCAATTATAGTCACGTGATCATTCATAGCAGTCATTGTTCTCTCCACTTAAAAGGTTATTTCTATAGCAGTTTTAGGTTTATAGATAATTGAGTAGATAACAGAGAGAATTCCCATTATACCTCTCTTCTTCCTTATGCAGTTTTTCTTATTGCTAACATAGGTATGTTCCACTTGCTACAGTGAAGGGACCAATACTAATGCATTGTTATTAACTAAGTCCATAGTTTGCACTAGGGCCCACACTGTGCGTTGTAGAGTGTTATGAGTTTTTTATGAATGCAGAGTGACATGTATTCATTATTGCTGTATCACACAGAATACTTTCAGTACCCAAAATCCATCATGGATATGTTATTAACATTATCATTACCAATGTAGCACAAACGTTTATCTCTGTTCAGATTTGGATTCTTTTGGATGGGGTAAAAGGAGCAGTACCTTTGTGCCAACCTATTTCCAAATGCTGTCTCCATTTTCACATTTGAATCCTGCTAATGTTAGGCCGGTTGCTTCCTGTTGTGAATTTTGGTATATTAAGTGATGAAGTCTCAAACTATTGTCCTAAGGACAGACTGTCTTCCCTATGATGCAACAATTAGGAGTATAATTATAATTCCATTGCCCTCTTCATGCTACTGTGCCACGTAAATCAAGATCAGCAAAAGTACAATGCTACTTGAATATTTGCTTCAATTATTTCTTGTTTTTGTGAAAAATTTTTGTACAATAAGCCGTTGATAGAAATATGAGAAACTTCTCATGATTTTTAAATGGGGAAGAAACAAACAAACAAAAAATCCAAGGTCTCTTGCTAATTGCAAGAAGACGTTTCCTATTCTATACTTAATATATGTTCTATTTCCTCAAACAAACTTTGCCATACCAAGGGTATTTGTGACAAAAATTCCATTGAATACCACGTCTTTTTTAAAATGAATATTTCTAAATAATTGTAGAGGCATTAACCAACAATCACAAGAAAACTTTATTTCTGTATTTATTCACTAGTTAGAGAAAAGAGAGAGCAGCTTACTTTCCCTGGTTTATTCCCCAAATGCCCACAATACCCACGGCTGGGTCTGAACAAGACCAGAAGCCCAGAACTCAATACAGGTCTCCCAAATGGGCACTGAGAACCCTACAATTTGAGTCGTCACCTGCTGTCTCCCAGGGTATGTATTAGCAGGAAACTGGAATCAAACCCAAGTGCTCCAATATGGAATGCAGGTATCTTCAACTGGGTTTTAGTCCTAAGTCAAGCATTCAACCTTTGTCTGCTCTAATGATTACTACAAAGAGATTTACTGTGTTTGGCATGGACTTTTATAAGCTCTTTGCTCATATTATGGATATAATCTTCACAAAAGCCAGACTGGTGGGTATGTTATTTATTATACCTATTTTACTGATCAGGAAACTGAGGAAGAGAGAGATGAAGCACTCAGTTACCAACCAAATGAAACTTCTGGAAAAGAGCCATTTAGTTAGAATATTCAAGTAAAAGCTGTTTTTTTCAAGTAAAAGCTGTTTTTTTTTAACAAAATGCACATTATTATCATTAATATTAATTATAATTACTGCTTCACATGGCCTTTTCTGTTTTGAAACTGAATTGTATACTTTTAATAATTTTGTAGTTCACAATTTTAAATTTCAATAGTGATTGTCACAGTTCACTCTTTTGCACCTATACACTTCACTATTCCAAGTAACTGACTCATTTTCTCGTGAAACCTAGTTATAATAAAACCACTGCTTCACTCTCTAGCAGATGGAGAGCAATCTTATTTTAATGCACATCATTTACAGTAGATACAAGCTGTCAGATAACTTTCTGGTAAAATAGGATGCTGAATCAGACATTTATTTTTAGTGGCAATTGCTGAAGCATAGAATAGCCCACCCAGATGAAAGTATGTGATACCACTTGACTACATGGATAAAATGTGCTGAAATAGTCTTTGTCATTTTCCATTTTATATTTCTATTTCAGTCTTCTTACTACACGCTGATTTCCACCACTTCCCTAGTAACAATTTGTTGGTTGTCATTTAACCATTTTATTTTCTATTTTTATCATTATATCTTTTTATTTGTGCTTTCATTAAGAATCATCTACTACAGAGTAGTTATAAGTAGTTGCATCATTGTTATGAACGTATGTGCTCTTGAATCCTACAGATCTACACTGAATCTGAGAACAGCCGCTTATTAACACTGAGATCTTTGGTTTCCTCAATTCATAATACTTCTATCAAAGATGATTATAAGAATCAAATGTGTTCATAATTCTGAAATTATAATTTTATCATAGGTATGAGGAACTTTAGTTCTCTAAGGCATCAAATGAATGATGTTGAAAATCATGGCAAAAACAAATTTTCAATAAAAATGAAAGAGCAGGCCGGCGCCACGGCTCACTAGGCTAATCCTCCACCTTGCGGCGCCGGCACACCGGGTTCTAATCCCGGTCGGGGCACCGATCCTGTCCCGGTTGCCCCTCTTCCAGGCCAGCTCTCTGCTGTGGCCAGGGAGTGCAGATGGAGGATGGCCCAAGTGCTTGGGTCCTGCACCCCATGGGAGACCAGGATAAGCACGTGGCTCCTGCCATCGGAACAGCGTGGTGCGCCGGCCACAGCACGCTACCGCGGCGGCCATTGGAGGGTGAACCAACGGCAAAAGGAAGACCTTTCTCTCTGTCTCTCTTTCACTGTCCACTCTGCCTGTCAAAAAAAATAAATAAATAAAAATAAAAATGAAAGAGCAGATATTTTAAACATCCATAGAAATAAACAAAGAATCTTTTTTATAATGTATAAAAATTGGCAGGCATATTAAATCTTTGTTTAATTCATGTAGACATGATCATTGGGAAATATATACAATGAGGACTAGATTTGTATGCAGTTAAAATACTAATTATTCATTTTGACAGCATATATACTAAAACTGGAAGAATACCAAGATTTTGAAGCATCCCATACATTATATATTTTAAGAAAAATTACCTTTTATACATGTTTGTGTATGTAATAATAAATATGGTAAAAAGTAAAATGACAATGAATTCATTCTGGGTGAAATGTTTATGTGAACATTAATCTTGCAACTTATATAAATCTAAAATTACTGAAAAATTAACTAATATTTTGGAAAATAAAAAGAAGTAGCAACCCATCTTCTAAATTAATTTTTTCAGCTAGATCTGGGAGAACACCTCTAGGATTGGTGTTCTGGTACTATAGAGGTTCCATGTTTTATGAATATTTTAATTAGTGGATTTTCTGCTACTCCACACTAAAATAAAATATTTTTCAGAGTTAACAGTCAAGAATTATTTTTGGGACATCTTATAAAAGTAAGTTATTGAAAGAATACTATTCATTTTTACAATGATTCTTTTATACACAGGTACTTCCATGAAAAAATTGTGAATATAAAAATGTGGTATTGTCAAGAATAGTGGAGAGTGGTTTAACTTGGTAAAGGAATCTATGAAAGCCTCATTAGGAAGGTGATGTGTAAGATGTGATTTAAGGAGAAAATCAATAACTATGGAAAGGGACTGTTGTCATGGAACAGGAGAAGCATTATGAAAAAAAGTAGTTCTGTTTTCTTGAGGAAGCAAGGATTGGAGTGTGATAACCTGGAAGAAAGTCAATATGGTTGGATTATAAAAAGTAAGGAGAAGAGTGACTAAATATTAATGTGGATGTGGGGAGCTGCATCGCTCAGAGCTTTGTTAAACAGCTTGGAGATATTTAAGAGGAGGATGAGTTTGGTAATTTGCAGTTTAGAAATAAGAAAAATGTGTTAGCGTAAAATATGATGTATGGGGAACAGAAAGACAAAAGCAGGAATGGAAAGATTAATGACAAGCCTAGTTTATAGTTTAGATTGGATAACGGTTGCTTAGACAAGGGTAAAACTTATGTATATGGGGAAAACATCATTGTGAAGGATTTATAAATAATGTATAAAAGAAGTTTACTTTATTACAAATACTTGTGGCTTATGACTGGAAACTAGAAAAATGATAATAGTAATGATGGTACACTTAGCATGTAAGAAAATTTTGAGAGGGACTGGCATTGTGGTGTAACAGGTACAGTCGCTGGTTGAGATGTCAGCATCCCAAATGGGTGCTAGTTCGTATCCTGGATGCTCCACTTCTGATCCAGCTCCCTGCTAATATGAATAGGAAAAGTAGCCGAAGATGGCCCAAGTGGTTGGGCCCCTGCCACCCACATAGGAGACCTGGCAGAAGCTCCTGGCTGCTGTCTTTGGCCTGGGCCAGCTCTGGCTGTTGTGCCTGTCTGGGAAGTGACTCAGTGGATAGAAGATCTCTCTCTCTGTCTAGCTTTTCAAATAAATTAATAAATATTTAAGAAAAAAAAAAGAAAATGTTGGGGGCAATTTTTTGGTGACAGATATTAAGACACCACTTGAGGCTGCCCTATCCCATATATGAGTAAGGGAACTAGTGTAAGGACGAGATCTCTCTCTGTTTATCTTTGTAAATGTCTTTCAAATAAAAAAGAAAAAACCTTAAAAAAAAAAAAAGCAAAAAACAGGCAACCCCTAAACAAACACCAGATCAATGCTGCTAATTGGCTTAATTTTATCAAATCATTGCTACTTTGTTTGGAAAAATTAAAAAAAAAAAAAATGGTTTCAGTATTGTGGCACAGCAGGTTAAGGCCTGGCTGTTGCAGCCATTTGGATAGTGAACGAGCAGATGGAAGACCTGTGTATTAGTGTGTGTGTGTGACTCTGCCTTTCAAATAAATAAATAAAATATTTTTAAAATAACATTTTATTTAGATATATAAAATGTTATATATTCATGTGATATAATTTGACTTCTTTTTAAGATTTATTTATATTTATTTGAAAGAATTGAAGGGATACAGAAAGAGACAGAGGGAGAGAGAGAGAGATATCTTCCATCTACTGGTTCACTCCCCAGATGTCTGCAAAGCCCGGGATTGGGCCAGGCCAAAGCCAGGGGCCAGGAGCTTCATCCACGTCTGTCATGAGACTGGCAGGGACCCAAGTGCTTAGGCCATCAACTGCTGCCTCCCAGGCAGTTATCAGGGGTCTGGATGGAAAGTAGAGTAGCTGGGACATGAACCAGCGACCATATGGAATGATGGTATTGTAAACAGTGCCTTAATCTGCTGTGCCACAATGTCAGTCCCACCACGTGATGTTTTGATACATTTATAAAGAATTTAATATCTAAGCAGGGTTTTATATGTGTGTGTATGTGTGTGTGCATGTATCCTCAAACATTTAACATTTCTTCATGGCAAAAATGTTCAATATTCTATCTTCTTATTTTGGTGTTTCTATTTTCTTAAAGAGAAAACTATACAGTACATCAACATGTTCTTTAACCACCTTACTGTGTAATAGAACCCCAAAACTTCTTGCTCCTCTTTAACTAGCATTTAGTAGTCATTAATCAACCTTTCCCCATCATTTCCTTCCCCCTTCTCTCCTGAGCCTCTGATAACCAACATTATACTTTTAATTTGTATGAGAGATCTTTTTTTTAGATTCCACATATGAGTGAGATCATGCATTGCTTATCTTTCTACACATATTTCACTTAATATAATAACCTCCTATTTCATCCATGAAGTTATAAATAACAAGATTACATTATTTTATGGCTGATTAGTAGTCCATGGTGTATATATACCACATTTTTCTCTATATATTCATTAGTAGATGGGGATTTGCTATTTCCATTTCTTAGCTATTGTGAAAGTGCTGCAATAAACATGGGAGTGCAGATGTGCCTCCAGGATAATTCATTTTGCTCCAGTAGTGAGAGTGCTGGATCCTATTGTAGTTCTAGTTTTTTGAGGAAATTCCATATTGTTTGCAGCAAGGCTATACTAATTTTTCCACCAACAGTAAGAGTTCCTCTTTCTCTACATCCTTGCCAACATGTTTTGTATTTTTGGTATAGCAAACCTAAGTGGAGAGAATTAACGGTTCATTGGGTCTTGGGTTTGTGTTTGTCTTATAATTAGTGATTTTGAGAATTTCTTCATGTGCCTGTTAGTTATTTGTGTATCTTCCTCAGAGAAATCTATTTAAATCTACAGCCCATTTGTTAGATTATTGTTTGTTTCTTATTTGTTTGAGTTCCTTATATGTTCTGGTAATTAACCCATTGTCCAATATAACTTGGGAATGTGTTCTTCCACTGTGTAAGTTGTGTCTTCTCTCTGTTGTTTGTTTCCTTTGTTGCACAGAAGCTCTTTAATTAAATTCCGTTTGTCTGTTGCTTTTATTCCTGTGGTTTGGGGTCTGGCCCAAAAGCCCTGTCCCATTTCAGTATCCTAAAGTATTTCTTCTATATTCTTTCCAGTTGATTCAAAGTTTCAGGTCTTAAATTTAAGTCTTTAATCCATTTTGAGTGCATTTTTCTGTGTGTTGTCAGATATGGCTGTCCTGATTCATTTTTCGGTATGTGGAAGCCCAGCTTTCCTGGCACCTTTTATTGAAAAGATTGCTCTTTGTCCAGTGTCATTTTTTAAAATAACTTTGTCAAAGATCAGTTGACCTAGATGGTGGGATTACTTCTAGGGTCTCTATTGTATTCCATTGGCCTATGGATCTGTTTCTATGAAAAAATTATGCTACTTTAATTACTGAAGCTTTGGGGTTCTTTTGTTTGTTTTTAACCTGTAAATGAAGTGCCTGTAATCAAAACTTTCTATATCTGCTCTACAAATCTTTTTTGAGACTGGAAATCAGAGTATTCTTACAGTTGGCAGTCAGAATAATTCCAACTGTGCAAACAAAGCATTAAAGAGAATAAATGTGTTGTAGCTGCTTAGTACTACAACTAAGAAAAGGGAAAAGAGCTATAACTTAAACCATGACATTGGATTACCTTTATAGACCTAAAAGAAACTCAGAATAAGCAATTTTTTGCTGTCTCAGGATGAACCACACAGAGAACAAAATCAGAAAGACAAGTATCCTTGAGTGAGCTAAGCATCAACTCAAAAGAAACCTGGCTGGTGGTGGTAGTATGAACTGTTTGTCTCACCAATTTGTTTATAAAAGAGCAGAATTCACCTTTCCTGCGTACTTTAAAAATGAGGCATATAATTCTAAATATGTTGAATAACTGCTAGATGATTTGAGTTCAGCTGCTCCTTGTCACCACATTGCATAACACTCCACTGAAATTCCAAGGATTATATAAAACAAATTCCATTGTTTCATAGGAGCAAGATAAAGAAAAAATATGCATGATACAAGTAGATTTAGTTTAATAATAATAATAATGCCTTATAATTATAAATTATTTTATGTATCTACTTTTATGTTCTTACTGAGAATCAAAATAGTTTTACTGAAAGGTAGATAAAATACATTATTTTGGTGGAGAGTAACTAAAAAGAGGAGTAGATTTAATATTTTCATTTTTAAAATATGCATCCTTCTTTAATTTTCATATAAATATCACATCTTCTAAAATGCAAGCATAAGAACTAATGTATTTATGAGATTATAATTATATAATAAAATCATATGCTATATTGTTCACTGAATTTTACTAAGGTAAATGTTGCATATTTAGAAAGCTAACATTACTCATATAATTTTAAAAATTGCATTTATTAGTGTTTCTCAAATATCAGATGATTTCATTTAACATTCCTGGTTAAAAATTCAGATTATTTGTAGCTGAATATATTGTTTGTAAAAGGATGTTATGTAAAATAATCAAAGTTGATGTTAGAGACAGGTTTAAGATAGTGGTCCTTGACAGTATCTCTAATTCTTTGCACTATAGGACAAATTCTTTCCACAAAAGGATCCCAAATTAAAATCACCATCAGATGAAAAATATTCAACTACATTTTAAAATCTAGGAGGAATCAAAAATTTTCATACAGCTGATAAGATTGAAATTAAAACTATAATGACCAGCCTCTATATTCCAATCAGAACTAAGACATAACTGTTAATCAGAGGAAAAAGGCATAAATTCACTTCATCTCCGCCTAGCTGTGTGTCTCTTAGCTAAGAAATTCAGGGTCATGCAAACCGAAAACCACACAATTGGACCTTCAAAGTATGCCTGCTAGATTTTAAAACATTTAGCATGCTGAGCCTACTTTTTCCACTAACATATCTCTTCCCAACTTAATTCACAAACTATACACAGCTGCGCCGAAGGCAGGAAAGGTATAGAAGTGCCATGTTACATGCTGAGGGAGAGTCCTCAAAGGTAAATGTAAAAGCAGGAGTGAGTATTGTAAGGCTGCTGCAGACAGGCGATTTAGAAATTTTGAGAACTTTTTTTTTCTGTTTGAAAATTCAAATTCTGGAAATAAGTAATCGCAAAATCTAAAAGCAGAATAACAGTGAATAAATGTTTTCAAGGAAAACATCAGCATTAGTTATTATCTTGGGGTGGAGAAAAACAAGGAATATTTGGCAGAACACCATTCCTTCTTCCTAGTGGATTCTCATTTACAAGTTAACTCTAACTCCCACATGTCTAACCAATAAGATGCAATTATGTTGTTTAACTTCACTGGATACTGTACCATGCAGATATTAAAAATTAAGGTGTTTTATGTGACCTGCCTCTTGATTTTCAATTAATAAAAAACATAGGAATATAAAAAGCATTTGTAACATTATATCAATTTTCATTTACTCTTACATTTATATAATGTGGGTCCAGCACTATATACCCGCTATAACATAGTGGATAAAGCCACTGCTTTTTTCATTTTATCATTCCAGATAAAATGAAAATAAATCAGCAAAATAAAAAGAGAACCTCAACAGACATAGCCAGAGATAGAACACATTAAACTGACATTTAAGACTTAGATAAATTGATCAGTTATTTGTGAAAATTAGCATATTTTTAGATCTAAATAAATGAAATGCATGCACATGTTAAAACAATATTTTTTCAATGTGCAGACTTCAATAATTAATATGGTTACCTCTGTCTTACCTATGACAATAATGTATCAACCAATCACAAGTTACAACTAAACAGTCATAATCACATGCTTTACCAGTGACAGAGACAAAATAACTTAGTGGATTTTTAAAAAAAATATATTTATTTATTTGAAAAGCAGAGTGAGTGAATGAGTGAGAGAGTGAGATCCTCCATCCACTGATTCATTCCCCAAATAGCCATAGTAGTTAGAGGTGGTCCAGAGTGAATTTAGGGGTCAGGAGCCCCATCTGTGTCTCCCATATGGGTGGTAGGAACCCAAACACTTGGTATATTTTCCACTGCTTTCCCAGGTACATTAGCTGGGAGCTGGTTTGAATTCTTAAAAAAGTAAGTTTTCAATAAAAATTAAATTTTTATTTTTTTTCAATATTGTTTATTTTCTAGTTCTTTAGCTAAATAAAACATGAAATAATTGCATATAAACAATTGTATTCATACAATTATTTTCCCTTAATATTGCAGCATAAGAATTCTTGTACTAAGACATTTTAATATCTTGTAAACATCATTTTAAAGAGTTACACAATAGTTCATTGAGGGACTACTATTCGGTAATGTACCTAGGAGTTATGTATTTAAGTTGCTTCTATTTTTCACTATGATAACTCATACCAATCACATGCACTCTGAGCTTCTTTTCTGTCATGTGTTGACATCTTCCTGTCTTGTTTCCCACTTACAAATCAAGTCCTTGATAAAGTAGCATCTATTCTGCATACTAACCTGTCCCATAACTAACTCCTCCAGGTTAGTTACTTTCTTGTTTGTGTTTTCTCATCACTCTCTATATATCTCTATTGCAATACCCTTGGAATTGTATAACATTAAGATGTTTGAGCATCTCTCAACAAAATGCGAATGTACTAGTGCAAAGTTGTAAGTTTCTCAGCTTTTGTTATCATTTAGCATTTCCAGCACATGGCAGATGGTCAATGGATATTTGCCAAATTAAAGAATTTCAGGCATTTTAGCAGGGCCCAGCAGTGTCTTTTCCACAACTCTCCATTGTAACATTCGGAAATGATGTCCATTCACTCTTTCTTCCATCTGTGCTCAGAATAATTTGGTAGGTATAATTTGATAGATTCTTTTTTTGAGGAAGAAAACTATTGTATTCCAGGAGAAGGAATTTAATCTTGGATAAAAAGCACAAAGAAGTAAACAAAATTTCCGCTGCAATTGCTTCGTGGGTAGAAGAATGAGATTTTGTTGCTAAGAGTGGCTGATCTGTAACTCTTTTCTTAGACCTTCAAACTACTGAAGCACAGAAATGGTGATTTAGTGTGAGTACAAGAAAGGTCTTAGACCAACTGGGCTTCCTGACAGAATATCTTAGAGTAGATAATTTATAAATAATAGAATTTGCTTTCAAACATATCTTGAGGCTGGAGGGGAGGGGGTCCAAGATCATGGTGGCAGCAGATTTGGGGTCTGCTGAGGCTGGGTCTCCGTGTCATAGATAGTACCACCTCTTGGTGCATGCCCACATGGCAAAAGGAGCTATGGCTCCTTTCAACCTCTTCTGTAAAGACACTAATCCCAATCATGGGGATGCAGTCCTTCCAAAAGCTCCACCTTAGAAATTGAAACTTTTTAAGTAGCTACTTTTATTACTAATATAAAAAGATTTCAAAGTCCATCATTTAATGGACATTTCCCTCTCAGGGACTCACACAAAAGGAGTTTCTCTTTAATTAGAGGTGAAAAGTGATTGTGGTTCCTTTCTAGTAAGTGTTCCAAATATATTCTTCCCTATATATTTAAGAATCTGGCAATGAGTTTCATTTTCCTAAGATTTTTTATATTTTCTAGTAGTAGTTTCTAAATTACTTTTTTCCTATGTTTCCTATGTATTTTTTTTACACTAATGTTTAACAAGCAGAGTCATATAGAGAACGTTTAGTATAGTAGATTGATGGTATCATTTAACTCTGTGAGCACTGGGAAAGACTTTTCCCTAGGCCATGCTGAATTCTTTGACTATTGACAGAAAATAAAGGTAGGGGAACTAGTTAGAAGGCAACTGAAATAGCAGGAAAGAGTTTATGTAATCCTACACTAAAGCAATAACAGTGGGATAAAATGAAATGGAGTTTTAGAAACTCTTTGAAATTGTGTTAGATAAGGTTGAGTGAAAGTTTAGAGTCAGATGATGATTCTAGCTTTGATGATCAGATGATGAAGCCATTATGGGAGCATTTTTGATACAAAAGACATGAAGTTCAGTTGAGGATTGTTTAATTGCAGTGTTGAACACCCAATGCATTTAAAAAGCAGTTAGAAAACATTCTGAGATATTATGTAATATTCTAGAATCACAAAGACAGAAGTGGTGACTCAAACATACAAGATCTGATTAAAAAAAAAAAAAAAGACTGGTAATAAACACTCCACTCATTATTCTGCCTGAGGTGTGCCCAAACAGGCTCTTATTGGTGATTGCTTAAATGATGGGAAAACTAAGGAGAAATGAGTCCAAAAGATGGGGAGAGGAAAAATTCAAAAGTTGAGTAACATCTTTTTTTTTCTTATTTAAGGCTCTGTTTTTGATTTTGGTAGGTGTTAACAAATACAGGAAAAATACCTTTGGTAATTCTTTTCTTTCTTACAGATTGTCATTTAGAAAGAAAAAAACTGTAACTTAAATAGAATAAGAAGTAAAGGATTTAATAGAAATTATTGTTTAATAATATATTAAAACTATATGTTTAATAGTATATATAAGTTTAAATGCTTAGGCATTTAAAGAATTTCAAGAGAGGACGATTGCTTCAAAATGTAAATATGGGATGTTTATGACTGATTGGCATAACGATTCTGGAATAGGATTCCAGAAAACACATTTAGTTTTGCTATTTTTATAAAATATAGTTTTCTCATTGCTACTTTTTCTAACAAATTGAGTTGAATAAATGAATTAAAGGGAAAACATACAACACACTAAGAGATTATATGCCCAGTTGGCTATCTCGTTGCTAACATGGCAGACCTGCATTTTTATTTCCATCCTAGTTTGTCTCTGCTCCATACATGTATTTTCCCCACTTTTTTTCTGATTTGCTATTCTCAAAGAAAATATTGATGATGTTAGCAAATAACATTAGTTAGTCATTAACATGAATGGTACTTGTCAGGTGTTTAGTGGGTAAGCCAATACTTGGGATGCTTGTATCCCATATTGCAGTACCTGGGTTCAAGTCCTAGTACATCCACTATTTCCAGCTTTCTGCTAATGAGGATCCTGAGAAGCACTAAATAATGTCTCACATGGCTAGGTCCCCGCCATCCATGATGGACTGAATTTCCAGCCTCCTGCATCAGCCTGCCTCAACCCTGGCCATTGCTAGGTGATGGAACAAGGACATAAGTCTCAGCCATTCTTGTTCATTCCCCAAAAGATAAACACTAGAATGTATTCCTTGCCCTTAAATCTCAATTGGGTCTCACACCTTATTGCCTTCATACCCACCCTGCATTCTTTTCCAGGTTCCCAAGGCCCCGCCCAGTTCCAGGAATTCCCCTCTTCCTGCTGCCCCCTTCTACCACCCCCATCCCTAGCCCTCCTTAAAAAGGCCTGCCCCTGGGGTCAGGGCCTTCTGCCTCGTGTTCCATCAATGTGCTTGTGGGCAGTTGGTCAACCACCTCTACAAATTTATTCTCTGAATAAATTCGGTCTGGCTGTAAATTCATACACTGCCTCCTCTCTATTCTGCGCCTCTTTTCCTAACATTTATGATGCCCCATGTGAGGAGGCACCAATCTGCAACTCTTCCTAACACTAGGCATTTGGGTAATAAATCAGTTAGTGGGAATGTACTTTCTCTACTACCCACCTTCCATCCTCTCCTACTTCTCAAATAAATAAAAATAAGTCAATATTAATCTCAAGAATTAGTGAGTAGGTATCCTCCATGCCCCGATCATGGCTCCCACTCAGACGTTTTCTACACTTTTTGCTACCTTGTTATCTTTCATCCTGCTTTTTTCCTACATAATCTGCCAGGAAACTTCATTTCTCCTGTTCGCAAATTAACCCCAAATCCTAGGATTCAGCCTAGGCAAACATAAATCTTGAAAAAATGTCCTGAGGCAGGCATTGTAGCACAGCAGCTTAAGCTGCCACCTGTGATGCCAACTTCCCATGTGGGTTCTGGCTCCTGTCCTGGCTATTCTACTTCTGATGCAACTCCCTGCAATGGCCTGGAAAAAGCAGCGGAAGATGGCCCACGTGTTTGGGATCCTGCCACTCATGTGGGAGACTTGGTAGAAAAGCTGGCTCCAGCCTGCCTGCCCCAGCCCTGGCCATTGCAGCATTGAAGCCTTCTGGGGAGTGAACCAGAGAATGGAAGACATTCTCACAACTTTCTCTCACTCTGGCTCTCGCTCTATCTCTCTCTCTCTCTCCCCCTCCCTCAATAACTCAGACTTTCAAATAAATAATCTTAAAAAAGTCCTGATGACTATGTACTCAAAATTATACACAATATTTCCAAAATTGAACACACAATAATTATTTACATAAAAAGAAAGATACACAAAACTGTAGGTATATGCTTTCTAAAAATTTTCATTCTAATAAGGAGTTATGGAATATGGAAAAGCAAGTGTTTAGTAGTGTAGGATAAAAGGAAGAATATATGAATTTTAAAATGAGTGGATTTTCTTCTGCCATTTAAATCACAGCTTCATGACAATATTTAAACTGATTGCTGAAGAATTGGTAGGATTGTATATCTGGATCATCTACTATGAATCAACAATTTTTAGGTAGTTGATGAAATACCAGAAAAGTACTATTGGAGGGTAAACTAAACATACCTTGGATTTCTGATGCTTAGAGACTAGAAAGAAAATATTCAATTCCAATATGACAAGAGCAATACTGAAATAATTGCTTATAGATTTTGGGGACTCTCTGTGATGGTGTGAGAATAAAAAAAAGCATGTGAAATTGAACTTTGCTACACATAACAAAGAATTTGATCTGTTCATTCATTAAAGATATTATGACAATAAAAGATTTGATAACAAAACTATTAGAATATTTTCTGTGCAGGTTAAAATCTCTGGACCAATCGGGCATGTATGTTCTATGATCCTGGTGAAAGTGGTAAAATCTTTAGCCTGGCTCATCTGCAAAGTTCCTGCTGTTTATAATTTGCTCTCTGAGACAGGGTATAAATATTTGCGTCGTTATTGTAAATCTAGGAATTTTTCTCTAACTCTGCCCCTGTTTTATTTTTACTGGTCCTAATTACATTCCTAACTCAGAATGTCAGCCATTTGTCAAGAAAGAAGGTTCAATGATTCATTTGGAATAATTTATTCCTGGGCATTTTTTATTCTCTTCCCATAGCACTATTTATTAGCAATTCTCAAAACTTTGTAATTTATCCATCATAACTTCAGTTTAGACAGTGATAGAGAACAAGAATTTTGAAAGCCTAGTTATTTTGCACTAAACATTGTGCTAGGAGTTTTACAGATATCCTCACTGTTGTGTGAGAATAGTGATCATTGCACAATAAATATAAAGAAATCTAAATTTCAAGGAGTTTCCATAGTTAGTAAATCTATTTGACTCAGTAAAGCATATTTTTCCTCCTAAACTATAATGCTTATTAAACTAATAAGGAGAAATTATATAAAGGAGTAAAACAGATACATCATGATCAAATTAAATCCTTTCTTGCTGTGTCATACATTTGGACAAACCAAAAATTTGTTCTTTTTCCAAAGTTAAATTACACACTGAAAAAAACTGACAGTAAATAAGTCATTCAGATGTTTTTTCCTTATGTTTGTGCTAACATTAAAATGACACCTTGCCACAAATCTAAGCTTCAATATAGTCAAAAATAGAATTTTCTCTGTATTTGGTTTATCTTAAAAATAGTTCAAGAAACAACACTAACTGGATGCTGTTCTGATGAGAGAAGTTAGAAGTGGGTTGTTTCTTGGTCTTTTGGCTAAGATCAAGTGTTAAAGTTAGAAATGGAAACAACGTACTTATACACAGAACTGCTGAGTCCAGACATCAAGCAGCAGTGGATATAGGAAAAATATATAAAAACATGTTGAACTCATATGAGTCCATACTGGCAGGGCCCCAGCATTTATGGCAGCACCATTATTTATTGTTTTAGTAAGGCTGAATAATAGAAACAATAAAAAGGAAAAATTATGTGACCTAGATAACATAAAAATGGTAAGAAAAGCCTATGTTCCTTGAATATCTTCATTAGACATGTTATAATCAAGATAATAAAAGAAGTCACTACACTTGATTATAGATATAGTATTAGCTGACAATTTGATAGCACGATATATGTAGTTAAATACAATATTTCAGTGACGTCTATGACTTGTGTTTCTGTGCTCATTAGGAAGTCCCAGTTGCTCAGGTTAGGTATGCATGTATAGCTTCATTTGGCCAATGAAGTATGAGAAATAACCCACATCACATTAAGTCAGAGGCTTTTCCACTGTCTTTTCCTATCTCAGTGATTGTAGAAGCATGCAATGCAATGGCGCAATCATCTACCTAATGTCTTTAATTACTGCAGTGAGCAGTTATCTGAGCTAGTATGTAACATGAGCTAGAAAGAAGCTATTATATTAAGGCAATGATATTTGAAGTTGTTTGTTACTGCAGCATAACTTTACCAATTCTGTCTTATGTGTATATATATATATATATATATATATGAATCACTCACTAGTATGACTCATGCCTTGTTTTTCAATATATCTCCACTACCAAAATAGTATCTGGCATGGATATTAAATCAATAAATGACTAGTGATTGATGACACTTGCATATTTTTTATGCTCTTTGAGTATATAGGCCAAGATAGCATCACAAAAACACCAGTATTAAAGCCATGAAAATGGGAAGTTATTTACATGATGTATGGGCCAGAAGGAGGTGTATTTCACCAATGGAGGGCAAAGGTTTACATTAATTGAGCTAAAGAGTGGATGAAGAGCTTTGGGAGTTCCATTAGTGTAGTAACTTGAGGCTCTTGCAACTCACAGGAATAGCAATAGGGATTTTTGAGTTAAAATAATTCATAATTTTTTCTTTCACTTGAAAAATGCTGCATTAAAAATTATATTTCATGTGAATCAGTGAAATTTTTGCATCGTTGGAAAAAATAGGTTGGATTTATAAATTGCTGAGCAGTTTCTTCAATCTAATAGTCTAAATAGTTTTTATATATTTTGATGGACAAACTTGACACATGCCCAAACAGATGGAACAAAGGGAATAATTTTGAGTAATGGGAACAGAAATAGACAAAGAAAATATGCAGAAAGAAGTTTTGTTTTGTGAGACATTATAATAGAAACCTGCTCAGATTTTCCTTCTTTCAAATTGTAGTTAATACCTATACAAATGTTGTGAGTAAATCAGAGAAAAACATTATATTCTTAAAATTACTAATACATCTTAATTTTTAAAATTTATTTACGAAAGCAGAGACGAAGAGACAGATGGACAGATAGAGATCTTCTGTTCACCGATTCATTCTCCAAGTGCCCACAATGCCCAGATGTAGGCGAGGCCAAAGGCAGGAACCTAGAACTCGCTTGGAATCCTCCACATGAGTGGCAGTAACCCAAGCACATGACCCGTCACCTGCTGCCTCCCAGGGTGCCCATTAGTTGGAAGTTGATCTGAAGCAGAGACAGGGCTCCAACCCACACACTCTCATCTGGATGTAGTCATCCTAAGTGGCATCTTAACCACTGCACCAAAGCCCTGTCCCTGCTGGTAAACTTTCCTATTGGTTAATGGCACTGATAATTGTGAGTTTATTTTGACAATCCCTTGTTTTGTGTTATCTCTTCCACTCATTGGTGTTATCTCCAGTGTCCTATATCTTCTGTCTCTTGGGAAAACAGTTCAGTAGATCTTCAGACTTTGCCTGAGGTCTCAGTGGAGCCAGATAGTAGGACAGACTCCCACTTCATCATCATCATGACCTCTTCCTCTCTTTCACACACGCCCAATCTTCACTCTTGGTGCCTATTCTGTTTTTTTTATTATTATTATTATTTTTTATTTTAAGATATATGTATGCTTTTATTGAAAAGGCAGAATTACAGAGAGAAAGAGAGAGAGATCAATTTTCTATTTGCAGTTCACTCCCTAAATGGACATAGGGCTAGGATTGGTCCAGGCTGAAGCCAGGAGCCAGGAATTCCATCCTGGTCTCCCACATGGGTGGCAGGGGCCCACATTCTTGGGCCATCCTGCACTGCTTTCCCAGGCACATCAGCAGGATAAGATAAGAAGTAGAGCAGACCAGTTCTGATTCAAGCTGGTTCTCCATTATGGGATGCTGGTACCACAAACTGCAGCGTACCCTGCTGCACCACAGTGCCAGTGCCAGTGCTGTTCTTTACAAGCATCTTTCAGCTATTCAGATAAACTTCTGAAGGAGATTCACACAGGTCCTAGCCTACCAATTTGGACAGGAATTTACTTGCAGAAGGAAATGAAGAATTCTTTTTTGCTGAATCTTGCCTCCACACAGTGCCGACAATGCTTTGCTTGATTGTTTTTTAATCCCAACTTCTCTTTCCTAAGCAGAGTCACTGTTGCTCCTTCTCTAGAGATGCTCCCAGCTGCTTCTCTAACGGAACAGAATGGATGCCTGCTAGTGACCACTTGTTTTCTGCAATAGGGAATTCTTACTTCTTTTGTAATAAATTTTGAATTTTTATGGCTAATGAAGATGGAAGCTAATACCTCTGCCTTTGGAGTTTGGGGAACACCATAAATAGTCCCTTGGGCAGCCATTTGTCAGTTTCAAAGGGGACATATGCAACATCAGTTCGATCAAGGTTGTTCCTGTGAGTGGAATATGGAGCAGAAATAGAAAAGAAAGCTAGCTGTTCATGTTTTAAGATATTCCTCACACCTCATCATCTCTTTCCATTTTATATAAAATAAAGCCTTTGCAAGGAGTAAGTCCTGCTTTATGTAGATAGTTAAAAAGGGATATCAAGCTAGCAAAATGTTAATTGTGACTGTTAATGCAATTTTCTTAGTGTCATCTGGCTGCAAGTGTCTGGAAAATTTAAATTTCATAGTTACTGGTTATTTCTCAGACTGCAGCATTCAGAGGAAGAAAACCCAGTGGTATGATGTCCATACCTTAAGAACACTAACAGAATTCTCTTCATTCTGAGTCCTAGCAAGACAAAATCCTGCATTTCAAACAAATTCCAGTTCTGCTAGAAATTCTTCTCATCTTTAAGAACTCCTCACTTCACCCACTGAAAACTCTGTCTTCTCTACATCCTGCATGTTATTTCTACAGAAAGTCCACTTTTCTTCTCTATTTTGGTGCCCTTTTACAGTCATTGCTATCATTGCTCCACTGAGAACTTCCATGCCTTGAATCTAGGATAACAGTATTTCATGCTCAGGAAAACTTTCCCCCAAGTTGGTATTATAGCTATCACTTTACAGTCGTGAATATCCAGCCTGCCTTTTCAAAAATGATGGATTCTCTGTCCATTGTGTGAAAGGATTGCCTCTGCCTCTCAGTTCAATCCTGGGAGCCCAGCTGATGACCATTGTGCTGACACTCCTAGCCTGGGAGAGAGACAACATGATACCTGCTAGTGGAATGTTTTCTCCAAGGGGCAGTGATGCTATCCACGAAGATACCTTTGCTCCTATAGATCGGTTCCCTGGACTCTTGGGAGACACATCTGTGTAAACTGACTGTTGCTTCCCTCTATATTTATCCACACTGTTACTTCAGATTTCCTGAAATCATTTATGATTACTAAAATGCCAAGCTAGGAACTCCAGGCATAAAGATCAGCATGTATCTAAATTAGATCAAGCAAACTGGACACCAGATTATAGTTTTAGTACATAGGTAGTTATTAACCCCAAGTATATATCTGTGAAAATGCAGGATCAAATTCTCAGTTTTTACCTGAGCTCAGACTAGCTCTGAATGGATATGGCCTAGAAAGCAACCACTTCAAAATCATATCATAGAATCATTTGAAATCAGGTGGCAAAGCAAGGCATATACCTCATCTTATAGCAGATTATGAAAGGGCATCTTAAATTGAAATCTCAATAAAATGTGCTACAATAATGGATTCATGCACCAATTTATTTTTTAAAGTAAACGGAGAATACAATCGTAGAAATCCCCTTAAGTCATATTAATGTTGGCCAGAGTACTTAGGGTTTTTTTTTTTTTAATTTCTAAAAAATGTGGTATCTCTTCATTAATGCATTGTAGTATTTAATATTTTTAATCTGTAAAACTATAAATATGAAATGAACACAATATATTTTAAACATGTTATCTATTTTTTTAAAGGCAAAGAGACAGAGAGATGGCCCATCTTCCTGTTTTACTTTCCAGATGTCTGCAATAGGAAAGGGTGGACCAGGTCAAAACCCTGAGCCAGGAATTCAGTACAGCTTTCCTGTGTGGGTGACAGGGACCCAACTACTTGAGCCATCACCTGCTGCCTTCCAGGGTGCACATCATTAGGAATCTGGAATGGAGAACAGCACTGAGACTCCAATCCATAAACTCTAACATAAGATGTGGGCATCCCAAAAGACTTAATGACTGAGCTAAACAAACATCTGCTCCTGCACAAGTTATTTAAAGCAAGTGTTCTATCACTTCTACCAATCAACTAAAGAATAAGAGCACAGCTATTCATATCCTCCCAATTCTGGTTCAGAATCCTGGAAGAAACTCATGTGGTTCAAAAATGTAATAAAGAAATGGATAAATGTAAAGGAACTAATAATGGATGTTGACACGCTACAATGCTAGAAACAATAGGAAATTGGTATCAGTCATAAGCCTGAAGGGCAAGAGAAGGAATAGTTCTTTTATTACAGGAGCTGACTAAAAGATGTTCTAATCCTGGGAGAATGTATAATCTACAAGAAAATGTGGCCCAAACATAAAAATACTAGGAAGAAAACCCTCAGTTTTTTCTGTTCTGTGATGTCCTACTTGTGTCTCTTACTGATTGAATTCACCCAAAATCTGGCTGGAAGGAATGTTCAAGGCCACATGGATCAACTTCCTGGGACCAACCTCCTGAAAAATGTAATGATCTGGTTTGGGGCTGGGGTTGTAGGAGTAGAGACCTGAAAATAGCAAAAAAAAAAAAAAAAAAAAAAAAAAAAAAAAAAAAAAAAAAAAAAAAAGCCCAGCTCTTATTTTCACTTTCAGTTTATATTTTTATACTCAAGTAAATGCCAGAAACCCCAATCTTTCTAAAGTACAAAATATACAGGAAAATGGACAAGATCAGTTTTAATACTGTTAACAGGAAAACTATTATCTATGCTATGGATACCATATTGCTGCCAAGAAAATGAAAGCCCAGATAAATTTAACAGCAAATTCAAGGGATCTTCAAATGGTCATGAAAAATTGTTCTATGAAAAAACTACAGCTAGATTTAAAAACATTTTTGTAACAGCATAAACCTTTTTTTAAATATATTTGCTATGGCTTTTTAAAATTACCATTGTATGTACACATAGACATGTGTGTTTATATTCTCGTTTCTCCAGTTATCACTTGACTTTCAGCAAGACAAGAATATTCCTTGTGTGCTTAATTTTCTGCATACATTTGTAAAGTAAGGATTAGACTTCCATACAGTCTTTTCTGTGATGTATTTTAGAGTAATTTATTGCTCTCAACTGTTTAAAAGTTTGTATGTGTGTATTTATTTTATTTGAAAGCCAGAGGGACAGAGACAGAGAGACAGAGATCTTCCATCTGTCTGTGGCCCGCCACAATAACAGGATCTGAACCAGGTCAAAGCTGGAGGCCTAGAACTCAACCTGGGCCTCCTGCTGGGGGGTAGCAGGGACCCTACTGCCTGAACCACCACCACTGCCCCCCAGAATGTCCCTTAGCACGAAACTGGACTAAGAAGAAGAACTGGGACTGGATCCAAAGCGCTCCAGTATGGATGCAGGTGTCTCAAGCAGTGTTTTAACCACTGTACCAAATACAGCCCTCATGTTGTTAACTCTTAAAATATTTGAGGAGAAACAGAAAACTTGCCACTAAATATTAAATAGTTCATGAAACATGATATAAATTTTCACTAAAAGCTGCTTGTCCACCAGTAATTGCAATTTAATGTACTTGCATTATACTTAAAAACAGATCTCCTTACTCCAGGCATAGTAAATATAAAAGAGAAATGTGAAATAGTGTGACTGTAAATAAAAGCCGATTTAGTCCCCTGAAGCAGCAGAATAAACCATGCAGGGGAGAAACGAAGGAGGCTTCTAGACTAATAGGCATAAAAGTAAACTGGAAGACGAAATCACAGTACAAAATTCACAGAAGATGTATTTTAAGCACCATGGAGTCTAACGCCCAAGGCCAAAGTGAAAGAGTTAAGTTAAAAAAGAAAGAAAAAATTTAAGAAGAAAAACATTGTTTTATGATATGCATGTTAGCAAGTCAACACTGTCACATTTGCTGCATAAGCTTGAAGCAATTGAAAAAGTAGTCAAATACCATAATTATAGATGCGGTGTAATCTGAGTGAAATACATCACTTTTATGATAAGAAACTTTTAGTAATAAATGCCTTATTATGCAATGTACTTTAATTTCTGTCATATACTTTCTTAGCACTTGTGAAACTCTAAGACTGAGAAAGATGAAATAGCAAAAGTATCTTCAAAGTTCTTATTACTTGTTTATAACATTCATTTGTAATATTTTAACTGCCTAACATTTTCATAGCAAAGCCTTTTAGAATAAATTAGTGAAGAGTATTATGAACATATAATTTGCTTATGCAAATATCATCTACATTAAAATAACCACACAAGCTCATAAGGCAAAAGAGAGATATATTTTCTTTGCCTTTTTTTAGAATTAAAAAGAAATTAGTTTTTTTGTAAAAGTTATAATAGTGTGGGTTCTCCTTGAACATGGAGCCAATTTGTCTCTTTGCTCAGCACTCAATGGTTCTGGAGATATTAGTCAACAGAAAGAGGACTAATAGTTTCTGGAAACATTATCCTGAGAACCATTTTCCATTTAGTCTATAGTTAGTTAATCAAGTGTACGTTCATTTGTCCATATAAGCTATAAAATCCCGCAATGGTGATGCAATTATAATTAACATTGCTGACCAGTTTAAAGGCATAAACAGTAGTATGCCCATCGATATGTACTCTCCATTTGCTGACATTTCCAGTTATGCCAGATGGTAACTTTATGATGGTGCCTTGTGGTGCTTCTAATGATTTTTGTGCCTGATGGTACTTTTATAGAGCCTGTCACATTACAGAAGGCTGAAGGGTAACTTGATAATGATCTTCAAAGCATATGAAGGGTCATGCAGTATATGATTGTGAAGTGACCAGCTGTTATTCAAAGGAGAAGTAGTAGATTTTAATTGTTACTAGAGAGATTTAACTTAAATGTGAAGCAGAACTTCTTGATAGCAAAAGGTATTTAACGAGAAGAATAATGAGAGATACTAAAACCTTTTTTTTTATTTGCCTGGAGGACATATGCTCATGTGTTAGCTGCTGTTATGGCACAGTGGCCTAAGGGGCCGCTTGCAATGCTGGCGTCCCATACTAGTGGGCTGATTCTAATCCCAGCTGCTCTGCTTTCAAAGCTGCACCCTGCTAATGTGCCTAGGAAGAGAGAGAAGGGTGGTTCAAGTACTTGGGGCCCTGCCATGCATGTGGGAGACCCAGATGGTGTTTCTGGGTCTTGGCTTCGGCCTGGACCGAGCTAGCTGTTGCAGACATGCGGAGAGTGAACCAGCAGGTGGAAGATCTCTCTCTCTCTCTCTCCTTTTCTAATCTCTTTCTCTCTTTCTTTCGCTGTTGCTTTTTATTTCAAATCAGTCAGTAATTAAGTACATACATAAATAAATACATTAATAACTCTTAGAAAAGGGGACCAGCGTTGTGGTCAAGCAGATTAAGCTGCTCTTGTAACCCTGGCATCGCATATCAGAGCTCCAGTTTGAATTCCAGCTGCTCCAATTCCAATCCAGCTTCCTGCTAATGCACCTGGGAAATCAGGGATGATGGCCCAGGTGTTTGGGCTCCTGTCCTCCATGTAAGAGACCTGGCTGGAGTTCCTGGCTCCAGGATTCAGCCTGACCCAGACCTAACTGTTACAACCATCTGGGGAATGAACCAGTAAATGGAATCTCTCTCTCTTTCTTTCTCTCTGGCACATGGCCTTTCTTTCTTTCTTTTTTTTTAAGATTTATTTTATTTATTTTAAAGACAGAGTTACAGAGAGAGGTAGAGACAGAGAAGTCTTCCATCTGCAGGTTCACTCCCCAGATGGCAGCAACAGCTGGGGCTATGCAGATTCAAAGCCAGGAGCCTGGAGCTTCTTCCGCGTCCCCCACACGGATGCAGGGGCCCAAGGACTTGGGCTGTCTTCCACTGCTATCCCAGGCCATAGCAAAGAGCTGAATCAGAAGAGGAGTAGCCGGGACTAGAACCAACACCCATATGGGATGCCAGTACTTCAGGCCAGGGCGTTAACCCATTGCACTACAGCATCGGCCCCGTGGCACATGGCCTTTCAAATATTTTTTTTAAAAAAGGAAAATGTTCATCTGTATGAAAAATAATCATGTTTGCTCTTATTTTGTGTTGATAGGTACTCTTCATTTCACATTGATGAGTCTATATTTTTCATACTCTAAAACTAATTTGATTCACATCCTGGCTATAACTACCTGTGTGCCTTCAGGCACATTACTTAAAAATATCATTTCTTGATTTACTTACCTGCAAAATGGACCTGGAGCCTTTCATCTGCATAGGGATAAGCATATTGCTATAAAGTGGGGTTTTATTTGCTCCTTTCATTTCTCTTCCATGAAAATTAGGTCAGGCATGTAAATGATACCCTTTCAGCAGTATCTGTATATATATATTTGAAAGGCATAGGGACACAGAGAGAGATACCTTGCATGTGCTAGTTCATTCCGCCAAACACTTGTAGCAGTCAGTGCCTGACCAAAGCAAAATCAGGAGCCAGGAACTCCATTCATATTTCACATGGGGGTGGGAAGAACCCAACTGCTTGGGATATCATTCATTGTCTGTCAGGCACATTAGCAGGAAACTGGATCAGAAGTACACAATAGCAGGACTCAACCAGGACCTCCCATATAAATGTTGGTTTCTCAAGCAGCAACTTAACCTACTGCACCACGATATCCACCCCCATTTTTCTTTTGCTATGAAATCCCTGTATAATGAAAACCTATGTGTTAGAAAAGCAATATAAAGCCTTGAACTGCTTCTCAAGTACTGAGAAGAATTGTTTTCCCCTCATAGCATTAAATAAATGCATTGAGTTAGAAAGAATGTCAAAAGACATGATTCTGGTTTAGATTTCTGAAATTGCTAACTATATAACCTCAATCCAAATCAAATAACTTCCCTGAATTTTCTTTGTCTTATCTGGAAAAAAATGGTTAGGGAAGCTGACATTAAAAGATAAATTTTGATGCCACTTTTTATGTCTTAGAAAAGAGACAGTGATGAATAAATTGAGAGACATTCAGCAATACAGGTTGAGAGTAGAATTTTCTGCTGTAGTGGTCCATGGCTTATCTAGAACAAGTCAAAAAATGATCAAACAAGATAACTTCAGAAATGATGTACTAGGAAGAAATCCAATAGGAAAAGAATATAATAGAATAATTAATTGGGGTTTATGGGCTGGATGTGAATCTGTGGTCTAGGAAATCTTTTCTAAAGTCATGACACTTGGTACTGTCCGTAAGTAATCAGAAAGCTTCAACTATACAAGATAGAGAAAAGTATTATCGTTATGGGTTGGAGGTAATAACCAATTCATTTCTACTTTTTTCATATGAATTTGTGGAGCTGAAATATGCAACATAGATAAAAATATTGATTAGCTCAGTTCTTGGCTTTGAGTTACTAGCTGATCTGAGCTCATCAATTGCTTTACAAGTAGAGCATAGGAGAGGGAGCAGCAATTTTATGAGAAAATAATTGTTTTCATTTTTCACTTCTAAAATACTTCGACTAATCCCTGACCTGGCTATTTGACAAGGTAGAATTTTTTTCAAATAGAAAACTTTCATTTAATAAATTTAAATTTCAAAGGTACAACTTTATGGGGGTTCTTCCCCAAAAAACCAACCTCCCATCCGCAAACCATCCCATCTCTTACTCCCTCTCCCATCCCATTCTTCATTAAGATTCATTTTCAATTAAGACAAGATAGATTTGAAGATGAAATAAAATAATAGATAAGTAACCAATAAAACTCCACTCAATGGGATAGTGATATGAAATGATTTTATTTTTTATAATTACTATTTTCAATCATGCTCTATTGACATCTACTTTCTTGAAGACCTAATCTATTACAGTTGTCATGCTGATGTCATTTAAACCAAATAAACTCATATATACTATTATGAATGCAAGAAAGTAATCACTATTGAAGTGATTTACTTTTCTCTCATTAGAATATATCCTATCTTAAGAATAATAAGGAATCTTCAAGAAAGATTATGGAATGTACATTCTTCCTAACCAGTAGAGCACATTGTTCAGAATTAGAGAAAGGGATAGATCGGAGACTGACATTTCCCTCTTCCCATCAGTTATGAATAATTTCCCAGTAATTAAATACAACTTTGACATTTCTAGAATGATTATGGTTACAAAATGTAGGAATAAAACAGAAACAAAAACTTTTACAGATAGTCTTCTGTAACAGAGTCATCTGCTTTTGCACTAAAATGTTGTAGATTAATCTCCTGTTGCTGTTTGACATATGTCTACCAATGTAGGAAAAGTCAACCTGAACCAAGAACTCTGAGATCCATCAGAATGTGTGTTCTCTTCAGCATCAGTAGTCAAGAGTACCTTACACAGGCCTGTATTAAGGCTATCACTCTTTTGATGTTTCTTGGGACGTTTCAGCTTCTGATCTGAAACTTGTTTCACAGGCTGATAGAGAAGTATGAGAGAAAGGAGAAACCACTTGATAATAAAATTTTATGACTGCTGAAATTATTACAGTAACCAGTTAAATTGATTAAGCAAATCCTATATTAGAATGCAATATGGGCTATTTTGTGAAGTTTGGATCAGTGGTTGTAGAATTACATATAATTAAGAATACATTATGGACCATACTATATTGACATACTTTTGGAGCCAGTCCAGCAGGAATGTGTATGTTACCATTCTAATCAGAGTATTATAAGAGAATAAACTATGATTTTTATTGACAAGCACATATAAGTAAAAACTATTCTTGGTAACTCTGTTAAATTAATTTTCTCTTTATGGATTTTAATATCCTTAGAAATCGTCTTATAATAAAAAAATTCTTAATTAAGTCAATTAATATTCATAAAAAATCTTAAAGCTAATTAAGGATGCAGAAATTAAATTTGACATTACAAAATAACATAATCACTGTTGATAATAAAAGTTTGAAGAGAGGTAAGGCTGAAAAATTTGCCCCTTTAAAGCAGAACAGTGAGTTCAACAGATTCGTAATATTACTAAAGTTCAAATGAGTAAATTCTTTCAAAAGAAGTACATGATTTCAATTCCATTTGACTGAACCTTTCTTAAATACTTGGGAAATAATGTTAATCCATATGATACATAGGATCCATTTAGGGTAATCAAAAAATAATTCATAAGAAATGAACATTATACAGATAAATATTATACTTGCTTTTCAGTATTCTACAAGATCAAAAAAAAAAAAAAAAAAGTAAGGTTGCAAACTTAAAAAAAATACCAAGCCAGGCTTATTACTAAACTTAGATTCTGAAAATTCTGTGTCTTCACTAACCAAATAACAATGTTTTAATGTAAGCATTCTTGCAATAATCTCTAACTAAGGTAATGCTCATTTGCAATTCTTAATTTCTGATCAGTCAGACATTTCCAGTACAGCTAACCTTGGCAATTCTGTGAGAGAAATAAGTTTGGTAATTCCACTTACCTTGAAGGGCCAGCAGAGTTAAACACACACACACACACAATTAGAATTTCTTTATTTGAGGGGAATTATTTTAAGACTGATTTATTTATTTGAAAAAGTGACAGAGAGGAGAGGGAGAGACTGAGATCGTCCATTTGATGATTGACTTTAGAAATGGTCTCAACAGCCAGAGGTGGGTCAGGCCCAAACCAGGAGACTGTAAATCCATCCTAGTTTCCCACATGGGAGGTAGGGGCCCAAATCAATGAGCCACTTTCTGTTGCCTACTCAGGGACATTAGCAGGAAGTTGGATCAGAATTGGAACAGCTGGGACTCGAATCGGCTCTCCAAGTGGGATGCTGTGTCACAAGTGGCAGCTTAATTCACTGCCACAATGCCTGCTCCTTGGGGCAAATCTTGAATCCCTGTAAGATGTATATAAGTACTTATTTGCAATTATTTAACAATATAAATTACATGAGTATATAGCTCTTTTACATATTTTTATAGTTTATTCAATAAGTCCAAAAGGTCAAGGGCTTTTTGAATATTTATTTTATTCACTTGAAAGGCAGATCTCCATAGTGACAGGGAGACAGACAGATTCTTCTGCTGGTTCATTATCAAATGGCCACAATACCTGGCTGGACCAGATGGAAACCAGGAACCTTGAGCTCCCTAGGGGTCTCCCATGTGCATATAGGAGCCCAAGCACTTGGGCCACCTTCTGTCTATTTCCCAGGTGCATTAGTAGTGAGTTGCACAGGAACTGGTGCAGCAGCCAGAACTCAAACCAGAGCCCTTATAGGACACTGGTGTCGTGGGCGGCAGCTTTACCTGCTGAACCACAAGGCCAACCCTGGGCTTCTAATGTTTTTAAACAGCTGTATTAGTATGCTAGTCTATCATTAAAAAGCAACAAAGACTGCTGGCTTTAACAACGCAAGTGTTCTTAGGCAGAAAGTTCAAGATCAAGGTGGTAGGAGATTTGGTTTCTCTTGAGGCCTCTATTTTGGGCTTGCAGATAGGTTTGCCTTCCTGCTGTTTCCTTACATGGTTTTGTCTCTGTGTGTGTACATCCCTGGTGTCTGTGTGCATCTCTGAAGTTTATTCCTCTTAAGAACACCAACCCTGTTGTATTTTAGTCCTTCACTTATGAACTCATTTATTCTTAATTATTTCTAGAGTTAATAGCCTATACATATAGTCACATTAGAGGTTAGGGCATAATATGAATTTTAAGAGGGAACATATAGATTCATAACAGCAGCAAACTTTACAAGCATTTTTCAAAAATTTGTGGAAAATAGAATTAAAACAATTTCGTTTTCATTTAACAATGTTGAAATCTGTATTCAGAGGATTGTTCACGATTTTTTAAAATGCATATTGTGAGAAAAATATGTATGGATTTCAAAAAAAAATTTTTGAGCCAAAATAAGCATATCACATAATTTTAGTTTTTCTGTAAACTTATTGAAGTATACTTGTTTTATGTAATCTTTATATATTTATAATTTATTACAGAGTTCTTCTAATACCCCAACTTTTGAAAAAAACTTTATAATGATAAAATTGACATAACACAAAGTTGAAAGATGAAATGTACATTATGACATGTGTATATATTTGTGTAACCCCCTAACTACCATCAAAATTATGAACATTTCCATCACCCCCAAGTGTTTCCTCGTGCCTGGTATACAGTACTCCTTTTGTTTCCCTCAAGCAATAAGTGATCTGCTTTCTGTCACCATAGATTGATTTGTATTTGCTACAGTTTCATATAAATTAAATTATATAGTATATACTCTTTTTATTTGGCTTCTTCTACTTGCCATAATTATTTTTAAAAAAGATTCCCTAAATTCTGTTCAAAAGGCAAAACTGCAGATGGGAATGGGAGAGGAGAGAGCTCTTGCATCCTCTGGTTCACTCCCCAAATGCCTGCAACAGTCAGGGCTGGACCAAGGCAAATCCAGGAGCCTACAATTCCATGTGGATCTCCTATGTAGATAGAAGGAACCCAAGCACTTGGGCCACCTTCTACCACTTTCCCTGGTGCATTATCAGGGAGCTGCATTGGAAGTGGAACAGCTGGGAATCCAAATGGCACTGTTTCTGAGATGCAGCATTGCAGGTAGCAGCTTAACCTGCTGCAGCACAGCACTGGTCTCTACCCATCATAATCATTTAGAGATCAGTTCATGCTGTTGCATTGATTTTTAACACTGAATAATATTTAATTGTACACACATATCATTTTTTTTAATTTGCGTAGCTGTTCATGAACATTTAGGTTCACAGTTCTGGCTGTTATAGATAAAGATGCTATGCTGTAAGCATTTGTGTAAGTCTATACTGACATAAATTTCCTTTATTTTGGTAAATATCTTGCTGAAAGAGCTAGATTATGTAATAGATGCATATTTTACAAAGCAATTGTACCATTTTACAATTGTACCAGTAATTTATGAAAATTCCCATTTATATACATCTTTGTTAACACTTGATCTAGTCAGTATTTTTTATCTTAGACATAGACATATAATTGTGTTCAATTGCAATTTCCTGCAATGCAGTATTGAACATTATTTCATTTTTTATTTTTTATTTTTTGACAGGCAGAGTGGACAGTGAGAGAGAGAGAGACAGAGAGAAAGGTCTTCCTTTGCCGTTGGTTCACCCTCCAATGGCCGCCGCGGCTGGCGCAACGCGCTGATCCGATGGCAGGAGCCAGGTGCTTCTCTTGGTCTCTCATGGGGTACAGGACCAAGCACTTGGGCCATCCTCCACTGCACTCCCGGGCCACAGCAGAGAGCTGGCCTGGAAGAGGGGCAACTGGGACAGAATCCAGCACCCTGACCGGGACTAGAACCCGGTGTGCCGGCGCCGCAAGGCGGAGGATTAGCCTAGTGAGCCGCGGTGCCAGCTTTGAACATTATTTCATGTGCTCATTTTCAATTCACATATATCTTTTAGTAAAGTATCTGTTAAAATCATTTACCAGTTTTTTATAGAACATTTTTTATTTGAGTTTTGAGGGCTTTTCATATATTGTGTACACAAACCACTTCATCAAATCAAAGCATTTTAAAGATCACATCCCAATCTTTGACACCTTTTCATGGTTCTAATAGTGTCTTTTGAAGAGCAGATATGTAATATTTGATGGAGTCTAATTTATCACTTCTATGAAAGCTGGTTTCTGTGCCAAATATAGGAAATCTGTACAAGGTCTTAGTGACTGTCCCTTATGTTTTCAACTATCAGAGTTATAGTTTTATGCTTTATATTCCGATTCATCTTGAGTTAGTTGTTGAATACAGTGCAAGGTTTGTATCTAAGAACAGTATTTTTGCATACAGATATTTAAACCTTTTAGATCACTTGTTGAAAAGTTATCCTTTCTCCACTATATTGCCTTTGCACCTCTGTCACAAATCAGTTGTGACATAGATATGGGCTTAGCTTTAGAATCTTGCTTCTGTTCCGTTGATCTACTTATCCATATTTACTCTAATAGCATACTATTTTGCTTTCTATCATTTTATACAAATTCTTTGAATCGGGTACTATTAGCCCTCCAATATTTTTTTTTAAAGCTGTTATTAGCTATTCCAGGTCTTTCAAATTTTCATGTGAATTTTAAAGTCAACTTCCAAGTTTCTATAGAAAGTGTGCTGGGACTTTAATTGGTACTGCAATGAATTGAAGAATTTTTGATGAATTATCCTGACGAATCCAATCCAAAAATAAGGCATATCTCTGATTTATTGCATTTATTATTTAATGTTTCTTTGTGGTGTTATCATGTACAAGTTGTTTTACATATTTTACACTGTAATTTTAAAACAATGTAATTTTTAATAGCAATATCTTTAGATTTCAATTTTAATTGCTAACATATAGAAATACAACTGACATCATTGTATTGATAACATGTTGTTGAATTTTGATAAGTTCATTAACACATTAATTTTAGGGAGTGAATTTTCTATAAATACAATGATGCCATATGAAAATCACTCTGTTTTTCAACCTGGTTACCTTTTATTTCTTTTTATCTCATTAGGGAAGTAACCAGTTGTGAATACTATGTTGTATAAAAAAGTAAGGACAAATTCCTCTCTTCTCTCTGGTTCTGTTCTTAGTAGGAAAAATTATTCAGCCTTTTTCCATTAAATAAATTAATTATAGATTTTTTCATAGATTCCAATTAGCAGGTTGAAGAATCTACATTAAATTCATTGTTTGTCTAGAGTTTTTGTCACTAATGGACGTTAAATTTTGCCAAATGATTTTACTGTTAAACCAACCCTGCGTTACGTAAATAAATAACAACACTTATGACATATTATCCCATCTATGTTCTGTTGAATTTGCTTTTGTTAAGTTTTAAGTAGAATTTTGCCTCTGTATTTATGTGGGCTGTTGATCTGTGATTGCCTGTTTTTACAATATCATTTCGGTTTTGGAATCAGAATAATGCTCACCTCAGAGAATGAGTTGGAAATATTTTCCTTGATATTACATTTTACAATTAAAAACAAATTAATTAAATGCAAAGTCACTGTTAGAAGTGAAAGTATAATAACCATGTCTACCTAGTAAAACATTTCTTTGGATGTTTTCCAGTGTGATAGTTAAAAGTATAGTCTCCTAGTGTGATTTGTTTTTTAAGATTTATTTTATTATTTGAAAGACAGAGTTACAAGAAGCAAGATCTTCATCTGTTGGTTCATTCCCCAAATCACCAGAGCTGGGCCAATCCAAAGCCAGGAACCAGGGGCTTCTTCCAGGTCTCTCACATGGGTGCAGGGTCCCAAGGACGAGGGCCATCCTCTGTTGCTTTCCCAGGTGCATAAGCAGGGAGCTGAATTGGAAATGGAGCAGCCGGGACCCAAAGCAACACCCATGTGGAATGCTGGCGCTGTAGGATGGAGCTTTAACATGCTATGCCACAGCATTGGTCCCTCTTAATGTGAAATTTAAGTTCAAATTCCAACTTAGCTCCTATTTAATTATTGTATAAAATATTATTAATACATGTGTACCATATATTTTAAATTTTTGGAAAGCAAAACATTCAGGTTTCATGTCAACATTATTGAAATATAATTGAAAGAGAAAAATTACACATTTATAAAATGTACAATTTTATATACTTTTCAATATATTTTAATTGGCAATAGGACAGAATATATGCATTTAGTACATGAGATAATAAATATGCTAATTAGCTCAACTGAGGCTTCCCACAATGTATACATATTTCAAAACATGTTGTAGACTTTAAAAAAAAAAAACTTTCAGTATTAAGGCAGGCAATTACTGGAAGTCTTTACTTCTTGCCTCCAAGAAGCACAGCTTCAAAACATATCAAAGGATCAGAAATTCTGGTAAGCTAGTTGGTTATTTTAAGTCCAGGAAGTGCCATGGTCTCTGGCCAGTATTCCAGGAATAATGACATATATGCAGCAGTTCTGAGAACCTACAGAGCTGTGGGCACTTTTCTCCCCTCTGTAGCTAACATATAACCTAATTTCCTAATGCTAAGTCTATTAGGCTGATGTTCCTTAGACCTTTTACTTGAATCTTTAAAACTGAATTTGACAAAGCATTTAAAATTCTAACAATGGAGAAAATACTCCATGGCAGAGAAATTGACAGCGTAATTCAAGAGGTCTTTTTCACCTCTTATTCCATATGATTTTGAAACTGGCTTTATTTGGTATTCATAGTAAATCATTTTTTTCAAATAATGAAACAGTGCAAATTTTGTTAGCATCATTATTTTGACTGTATGGGTTTCATAATTTAATAATCACTGCTTTTATCTGGAGTGAAACAAGTTTTCTCCACAACTGAGTGACAGATATACATGTATTTTGCATTTTATTTCAATTCATAGATTTAAATAAGATTTCTATCTTCATAGCATGAACCTCTCCTTTAATTTACCTCTTAAAGTTTATTTATTTAAGGAGAGAGAGAAAAACAGACTGATCTTGCACATGCTGTTTCGCTCCCCAAGTGCCCGCAGTCTGGTCTAAGCCAGATTGAAGCCAGCAGCCTAACACTCAATACAAGTAGCCCACATTATGTGTTAGGGACCCAGACACATAAGCCTTCTCCTGCTGTCTTACATAACCTGCTTTACACCCAGTTACTCCAGGTATCTTAAGAACAGGATAAATGCCTGCAAATGCTTGAAATTCAAGTTCTGTACACTGGAAATTTCAATCAAATTCATCGTTCAATCTACTATCTTTCCCTATCCTAATTAATAGTTTCAGGACATTAACTGTTGTTTATATTGTTGATTATTTGTTAAATGCTTGTGAATAGATATATTTTTCCTGATCAGTTTGCCATCACATCAGGTTTTATTATTATTATTACCTATCTTTTTATAGCCCCTATAAAATGATATTTATATTCCACTATGTATATTGCTTGGCATATAGTTGAAATTTATTGTTTTGAATAAATCAATTGCATTAAGTAGATTTTAAAGCAGCAAGGCAAATAAAATCTAAAGTTCTTTGCCTTAAAATTTAAGCTCTTTTTTAAAAATGAGGGAATTCAAGATAAAAGTTTTTTTTTTCTTTTGTATAAACTGATTCCTACTTGGCTGAAATTCATGATCACTGTGCTACTTAGGAATTTGACACCTTTCTATGCAAGCTTATTATAATCATATTAATTTAAGGGAATAGTGAAGAGTGAGAAGAATCAGTACAATCAAGATGTGTTAGGTTTTTTGAGTATGTAATTTTTTATCTGTAGTACATTTTATTCTATCATCCAGTTAGTTCTTTCTCAAGCTGTCAGCAATAGCCCTTGCACATACACTGTGTAAGCTGACAGAATGTCCTATCATGTCATGAGGCTTTGCGCAAACAAGTGTGTTACTCATTTTCCTGGCTTTTACAAAAAGCGGCCTGAACGGGATTACAACCAGTTTTTTGGGGGCTGAGATCTCAAATTATAATTTGGTTTTAATAGTCTACTTAATAAAATTTATACAGTTCACTCACTGTGGTCTGCACAAGTTGCATCTAGTCGAAAATCATGCAAGACATAATCAGAAATCATTTCTGTTTGTATGTGCTAAGTATTATGTGCTGTTTCTGGAGCAAATTTCCTGCCTTAATTAGGTTTAGCTTAGGGTAATTAGCTTGCATTTCCTGAGCACATATCAGTAACAGTGGAAGAAACATAGCCTTGAAGTGTTCTGAAAGGATGATTTAAGATATTACCCCTGAACCACATGTACACTCAATACTTGTATATGACCTGGGAAAAATGCAAGAGTCTAGTACTGCCAAGAGTATTGTTCAGAACTTGTGATCAAATCATGTCTCTCAAAAATGACTGTGTATGTTTCTAATTTGACTCACTTTATTCCCACTATGCCAGTTTTATGAAGGAGATTCATTAAACTAGATAGCTTAATGAGGAAACGTAACAGTTTCAATTTATTATTTGTTCTATCAAGTGTGTATGTGTAATTACTTAAAAAGTTATTTTAGGTGTAGGCATTGTGGAACAGAGGGTTAAGCCACTGGTTTGACTTCTGGCTGCTCCATTCCCAATTCAGTTCCCTGCTAATAGTCTGGGAAGTCAACGGAAATGGCCCAAGTACTTGGGCCTCTGCCACACATGTTGGAGACCTGGATGGAATTCTGCAGCCTTGGCTTCAGGACAACATAGTCCTGGCTGTTCTAACAATCTGGGGAGTGAACCAGCAGATGAACTTTCTCTCCCTTTCTTCTTTTTTCTCTCCCTCATCCTTCCTCCTTTCTCTCTCTGTTTCTGTCTCTCTGTCTCTCTCTGAACTTTTCGAATAAATACATAAATTAATCTTTTTAAAAATTTTTTAAAAATTTTATTTCTACTTGTGAAAAGTTGTGCCATTTCTTCTTGATTTTTTTAGTTTTTCTGTTTTGAGTGGTAGCTGAACACCCATCCTTTGCCTGGCAGTATATATAAAATGATATCCACAGCACTCTTTATTCTCATTGTTCTTTATAGTTAAGATACTAGAAGTAAATAAATTCTAAGGATAACTGCACTATGCAGATAAAACGCAACTGTGTTTCACAACAACCGTTTAAATTCTCTGTGCTAACAAGTCTGTATTTCCATTAATTTTTAAAGGACTTAGTTTGGAACATGTTAATGCATAAGATGAGTAAGAGATTTCTTTTAAAAGTATGTAGTTATTTGGCCGGCGCCGTGGCTCAACAGGCTAATCCTCCGCCTTGCGGCGCCGGCACACCGGGTTCTTGTCCCGGTCGGGGCACCGATCCTGTCCCGGTTGCCCCTCTTCCAGGCCAGCTCTCTGCTGTGGCCAGGGAGTGCAGTGGAGGATAGCCCAAGTGCTTGGGCCCTGCAACCCATGGGAGACCAGGATAAGCACCTGGCTCCTGCCATCGGAACAGTGCGGTGCGCCGGCCGCAGCGCGCTACCGCGGCGGCCATTGGAGGGTGAACCAACGGCAAAAGGAAGACCTTTCTCTCTGTCTCTCTCTCTCACTGTCCACTCTGCCTGTCAAAAATAAAAATAAAAAAAAAAGTATGTAGTTATTTGTATATTATATTTTCAGGCTTAATCTTTTCAGGTAGGAATATCCCTGCTTCCTCTCATGTATGCACCCACTCTCTCTCTCTTGTGCACACATATGTACCCTTTTCCATGTTAGGAGGGTGTTTGAAATCCAATCTTTGGTCATTTCAACTTGGAGAATCAAATGCAAGTAAATTGCATGTAATGATACCACTTGGATTTTAAATGTTAAGATTGCAAATCTTACCAATGAAAACACTGTGGAAACAAGCATGTATTTAGTATTTATGAAGTATGGTTTCTAACATGAATGCTAATTATCCACATGGCCAAGAAACAGTAATAAATGAAAAATAATGATGTGATTTCAGAATCACTACCACAGATTCTGGCCAATGATAGATACAATATATGTTTTTCCCATTCTTGCTTTTTTTTTTTTAATTGATAGTTTCCATCTAATGACTCCCATTTCTCCAAAGAAATGAATACCGATACTTTACTTATTTCTGTATGGTATGCCTTGTGTACTTCATTCAGAACATGCCCCTCCCCTTATTTAATTGAATGAATTCAAACTGAGCACAGTAAACTATCCAAAGGACAGATTTGGCTCCAACTAGAAAGTTGTATTTAACCTGATATAAAAGAATAGTTTAAGCCAATTAGATACAGAGCAGTTGGAAAAGGGATGTACAAGTAGGGTGTGTTAAAAACAAATGCCCAGAAATGAGAGAAAAGTGGTGATTAAGACAGATGTATGAGGCATGGAAGAGAGTAAGAGGGAGATTTGAAAGACTTTTGGCCAGCACAGTGGCTCAATAGGCTAATCCTCCGCCTGTGGCACCAGCACCCCGGTTCTAGTCCCGGTCGGGGCGCCAGATTCTGTCCCAGTTGCTCCTCTTCCAATCCAGCTCTCTGCTGTGTCCCGGGAGTGCAGTGGAGGATGGCCCAAGTGCTTGGGCCCTGCACCCGCATGGGAGAGCAGGAGAAGCACCTGGCTCCTGGCTTCGGATCAGCGTGGTGCGCCGGCCACAGCAGCAATTCAGGGGTGAACCAATGGAAAAGGAAGACCTTTCTCTCTGTCTCTCTCTCTCTCTCTCTCTCACTGTCCACTCTGCCTGTCAAAAATAAATAAATTAATTAATTAAAAAAAGAAAGACTTTTAAGTAGTTCAATAAGGCTAGAGCATACCACTGATGAAGAAACTGATCAGGAAAACATACTAGACAGGAGCCAACTAGCGGAGGATCTTTTCTGCCCAATAAGCAGATTTGATTTTATCTTGCAAAAGATGCCATCAAAGAATTTTGATGGGAAATTACACTTACATTTCACTCTTAAAAGATGATTATAATGGAATGTAGAGAATTATCTATAATGGCAAAAATCTAAAATATGGGCTAGACTCTATGGTTATATTCCACCTGAGGTAGATGACACAAATCAGCATAGATGAGGAGCTGAGCTGAAAATAAACGAAATATGAAGCAAGTAGAGCTGGCAGGGTAAAATGACTGGAAATGTATTGAGTAGATAGGAGAAGGAATAAAAGTTTAGCTTATTAACTAAATTGTTGTGTCAGTCATACTGAGAGGAAATAACAGAGTAGTAGAAAATTGGATGTCTTGTATCTTTCTCTGGGTGTATATGTGTGAGCAGATGTGTTAGATTTTTCTTGTGTGTTGAGAAGAATATTATGCATCTTATTGTAAATCATAGAGCTTTTGATCCCTGAGACATCTAGGTGGGGTTGTCTAGTAGGAAATTAAGAATATGAGTCTAGATCTTAATAGAGATAACTGAGTTGAGATTTTAAAACTAGAGATGCATCAATAGTTCAAGCCATAGTAACTGGTAACATTTTCTGTCTATCCATTCATTAATCACAGATGCAACATGCATGAGAAGGATGTAATATTTGCCTGTCTCGCTGCTAGAAGGAAATTATAGCAAGTTATAAGGAGTAGGTTGTTGCCTCAGCAGTTAAGATGCCACATGGGAGCTATGTGGAATAGCAAATAAAGCCACCACCTGCAGCTCTAGCGTGCTTTATGGCACCTGTTCAAGTCTTGGCTGCTCCTCTGCCCATCCAGCTCCCTACTAATGCACCTGAGAAAGCAATGGAGGATGGCCCAAGTCCTTAGGTGCCTGCACCCACGTGGCAGACCCAGATGAAGCCCCTGGCTTCTGGCATTGGCCTGGCTTATCCCTGGCCATTGCAGCCATTTGGGGAATGAACCACTGGATGGAAGGCCTCTCTGTCTCTGCCTCCACCTCTCCCTCTCTATAACTCTTAAAAATAATATAAATAAATTTAAAATAGAAATAGTTGCCACATAGGACACCCACATCCCCTATCAAAGTGAGTGCCTGACTTAAATCCCAACTCCATTTCCAATCCAGAGCCTGTTAATGCACATCCTAATCAATGGAACAGGAGACCTGGATAGGATTCCAGGCTCCCATTGTGGCCAACTGTTCCAAGTATTTGGACAGTAAATCAGAGGATTGAAAGTCTCTCTTTCACTTTGTGTCCTTTATTTTTCTCTGACCTTCATTTAAAAATCAAAATAAATAAATTGAGTTATTAACTTCTTTGATGTAAGCAATTACAGAGAAGCAATATATTGTTTTCTCTGAAAAACAGTAAGTACCTATGGGATGCTTTCTGCAGTCCAAGCAAAGCTATGATTTTTATACCTATAAAAATTCTTTTTATAAAAAATATTCTTTTTATCTTCAAAAAAATCTTACTTTGTAGTTATCATACTCATTTTACAAAAACAGAAAACTGAGGGAAAGAGTACTTGAGAAATTTCCCTTATGTTACCTTTGCAATAAAATTCATAATCTTAATGTCTTTAACAAGTTATTCAAATTTACTAATCAGAATATTTCCTTAATAGAGCTTCCATTTTAAAGGGCATGCAGTATTGTGAGAAAAGAAACATTACAGGTAGCAGGATAATTGCTGATACAATTAAAGACTTTCATTTAGAATTATCATCTCAGAGATTCTGAAGAGAATAATTTGAAATATGGATTTTTCCATCTCAAGAGCATTTTACATTTTTCCTGTGCTGCAAACTGACCTTGAAGCATCACTTCATTCTGGCTAGCCATATTCATTCAGGTCCAAATTGATGTTATAAAAAGCAACAAGAACAAAAACAAGTAACTTAAATCATAAATACATACGGTTGAAAATGTTTGTGGTATAAACACAGCAGGGCATATTTTTCATCTCATGAAACATGTGGTGTGACTTTTGTTAGCCAACATGGAATTATTTTGATTGTGCAATAATGATACCTTATATTTGAATAGAATATTTACATTTTCAAAGTTCTGTAAGATATACAATTTATTTTTTCTAGGAGTTTGAAAAATATAAAAAAATCTTTCGTTTATTTGTATATTTTAAATAATATACCCATCAGAAGAAAAATAATTTCAAATACTGAATAGTAATTATTTTATTCTGCTAATATTTTATATATTCATTTTATACTTTTCATTGTAAAATATAAACATGTATTATCATTTTAACAATACCAAAATACAGTGGATATTTTTCTCCCTGTTCCTTCCAATTTTACTCATAGGAATTAAACAAGGTATATATTGTAAACACACACACATCTATAGCATTATAAATAAGTAATTTTATTTAGATATTTAACTCATTTGAAATATTTTTAATATTTATAAGTGCCCTGAACTTATATTTTTCCAACTGAAATGGTGAAAATATATTTATCAAACTCATTTCCAATCCAAATTGAAATGATATGTCATCATTATCAAAAGAAACAGAAATATATGGAGAGAAAATTGAGCAGAACAAATATAAACAGGTACAAGTATTTTATGCATACATTTTAAATGTATTTGCTTGTTATTCATTTTAATGATGTTGAACTTTTTGTTAAATATCTTAAAGACTATTCTGATTCAGTATATACAAAGTTTTTACATTTTAATTACTGCATAATATTCTATTGAATATGTACTATTTATTTAATAATCTTTAATGTTTAAATTGTCTTAAATATTTTCCTATTACAGTCAATGTTGTCACAGATGTTCACATTTAAAAATTTAGAAGTGGTAACACTGATATAAGGTTTATCAATCTTTATGTTTTCATGTACAGTTTACTCAGGTTCATATCAAGTCTATCATCTAATTTTTAAATATTTATTATGGTACTAAATATAAATAGTATTTAAATATTAACTTAAATTTCATTATTTCCTCACATGAGAAGGGGTAAGCATCCTTTTCTAAGTTTCACAACCATTTGCCATTTACCAATTTTTAATTTTAAAAATCTATGCTATGAATATGGATTAAAGAAGTAATTATTGGTTATATGCACTGTGAATGATTCCCAATTTACCTCTTGTCTGTGTTTATTGTTTTACTTTTCTTTGTAGGGATTTATTTTTTTAAAACCTAGAAACTTTTTATTTAAGGTATAAAAACTTCATCGATTCCATATATACAAATTATATATGGATATACATATATACAAATTGTATATACAAATATACAAATTTAGGAACACATGATTCTTCCCATACATATATACAAATTGTATATACATATATACAAATTAAGGAACACATGATTCTTCCCACCCTACCTCCCTCCTGCCCATACTTCCCCCTTTCTTCCTCCTCCCTCCCTATTTCCATTCATATTTTCTACAAGGATTTATTTTCAGTTAACTTTCTACACATAAGATTAATATAACACTAAGGAAATTGTTCAACAGATAGTATGAAGAAAAAACAATTGTACCTCAACAATCGAGACAAGGACTGTTCAAAATTGCTGCATCTCAAAGTGTCAATTTCACTTCTATACATTACCTTTTAGGTACTCAATAGTTACTCCCAGCTAAAGCAATCTTATACAACAAAAACAAAGATAGAGGCATTATAATACCAGATTTCAAGGAATAATACAGGGCAATTATAATTGAAACAGCTTGGTACTGACAAAAAATCAGATAGGTAGACAAATGGAACAGAATAGAAACTCCAGAAATCAATCCACACATCTACAACCAACTTCCTTTGACAAAAGAGATAAAATCAAACTCTGTAGCAAGGACAGTCTCTTCAACAAATGGTTCTGGGAAAACTGGATCTCTCCATGCAGAAATATGAAGCAAGACCCTCCCTTAAACTTTACACAAAAATCCGATCAAGATGGATCAAGGACTCAAGTCTATAACTCATTATCATCAAATGTCTAGGGAACTTGGGGAAACCTTGCAAGATATTGGCATAGGCAAAGACTTCTTGGAAAAGACCCCAGAAGCACAGGCAAACAAAGCCAAAATTGACAAATGTGATTACTCAAGCTGAGAAGCTTCTAGACTGAAAAAAAAAGAAGAAGAAGAGGAAACCAACAGAATGAGAGAAAATATTTGCAAACTATGCAACTGATAAAAGATTAATATCCAGAATATATCAAGAGCTAGATAACTCAACAACAATAAAACAAATAATCCTGTTAAGAAATGGGCAAAGGACTTGAACAGGCATTTTTCAAGAGAAGAAATTCAAATGTCCAATAGACTTGAAAAAATGTCCAGGATCAATAACCACCATGGAAATATAAATAAAAAGTACAATGAGGTTTAACTTCTCCCCAGTTAGAATGGCTTTCACACAGTGAAAGTGAGTGAATGTGAGGAAAAAGGTACCCTAAGCCATTCTTGGTAGGAATGTAAATTTGTACGGCCACTGTGGAAGATAGTATAGAGATACCTCAGAAATCTGAATATAGATCTGCATTATTATGACCCAGCCATCCCAATCCTGGGAATTTACCCAAATAAAAAGAAATCAGCATATGAAAGAGTTATCTGTATCCCCATGTTCATCTCAGCTCAAGTCACATAATTGCTAAGATATGGAATCAGTGCAATTGTCCATCAACTGAAGTCTGGATCAAGAAATTATGGTGTATATTTATGTATATATATATGTATGTATATATGTGTGTGTATGTATATATATATATATATATATAACTGCACAGTAGTAAAAATGGAATCATTTTTAAAGCATGTACCAATTTTAAAGAATGTACCAATCTCCCTATATCCATTAAATTTTGTTTCAAAATGGAAGTAAAAATAAAAACTTTCATATGCCAATATATTTTTTAAAAATTAGTTCATGGGTCTTTCCTTAACTCATGCATGTCTTTTTCATATGGTTAGATCAGTATCCATTGGCTTTAATCATTATAGCTTTAAAATCAATGCTAAAATTATTACACAAACCTGTAATCTTTTCCAAAATGTTTATAGAATATCTTTGTTGATTGAACCTTTTTTATTTTTCTTTTATTTTCTTGTAAAAATATCTATTTATTTGACAGGATTACAGAGAGAGAGAGGGAGAGAGAGAGAAAGAGAGAGAGAGAGATGGAGAGAGAGTTCTCCCATTTGCTTGTTTACTCCCCAGGTAGCCGCAACAATTAAGTTTGGGCTAGGCCAAAGCCAGCCGTCAGGAGCTGCTTCCCTGTCTCCCACTTGGGTAGTAGAGGCCCAACCTCTTGGGCCATCCTCTGCTGCTTTCCCAGACCACCAGCAGGGAGATGGATCAAAGTGGAACAGCTGGCCTGTGGCGCTGGCACACTGGGTTCTAGTCCCGGGCGGGGCACGGGATTCTGTCCTGGTTGCCCCTCTTCCAGTCCAGCTCTCTGCTGTGGCCCCAGAGTTCAGTGGCCCTGCACCCCATGGGAGACCAGGAGAAGCACCTGGCTCCTGCTTTCGGATCAGCATGGTGTGCCGGCTGCAGTGCGCCGGCCGCGACAGCCATTGGAGGGTGAACCAACAGCAAAGGAAGACCTTTCTCTCTGTCTCTCTCTCTTACTGTCCACTCTGCCTCTCAAAAAAAAAAAAAAAAAAAAAGTGGAACAGCTGGGACTTGAACCAGCACTGATACGGATGCCGGCATCACAGATGCAACCCTACCCACTATACAAGAACACCAGTCCCTTTTTGTTTTTGCTTATGAACTTCAGAAGACTTTTTCCTTTAAAAAAGAACACTTGTCATAACACTTATCATATCACCATTTTTCCATGTTTATATATGGCAAATTTTTAACTCTGCTATTTTTATGGTGAAAGTTGACTTGAGTGAATTAATTATGTTCCTATCTAGTTGAACCAATTTTCTTCTTGTTTATAAAAGTGTTCAGTTGAACCTCTTGGTCCTTCTAGGTATAAACTATTTGAAAATAATGATTATACAGATTTGTATCTAACTTTATCCCTTTATTCTATTTTTGACTTATCTATATCTTTTTTATTTAAATAAGGTGAACAAATTTCATATATTACATATATACAGATTTAGGAGCATAGTGACGCTTCCCACTCTACCCTCCCTCCTTCCCCCCCATGTTCCCACCCTTTCTCCCCATTTCTTTCTTATCCTTTTAATTTTTACAATGACATACTTTCCATTAATTTTATAATTATAAGATTGACTCTCTGCTGCGTAAACAATTCAACATATAGTAAGAAGAAAAAAAATAACCCACAACACTATAGACAATTGCGATAAATACAAATCAGTTCTCAAAATATCAATTTCACTATTATATTTGTGGTACTATTTTTGTTACCATAGTTCAGGGACAACATGGTATTTGTCTTTTGAGTACTGGATTATGTCAATAAGTATAATGTTGCAACCATTTTGTTGTGAAAGACATATTTCCTTCTTTTTCATGTCTGAGTAATATTCCATAATACACACACACACATATATATATATATATATATATATATATATATATATATATACACACACACCCCATATATTCTTTATCCAGTCATTCATTGATGGACATCTGAGTTGATTCCATATCTTAGTTATTGTGAATAGAACTATAATATACATGGGTGTTCAGATAACTCTTTCATATGATGATTTTATTTCCTTTGAATAAATTCCCAGGAGTGGGATGGCTGGGCCATATGGTAGATCTATTTTCAGCTATCTGAGGTACCTCCATAATGTCTTCTATGATGGCTGTCCTATTTTGCATTCCCACTAACAGTATCTTAGGGAAATTTTACCCCAACATCCTCTCCAACATTTATTGTTTTTTGGATCTTCAAATGGGAATCGTTTTAATTGGGGTGAGGTGAAACCTCATTGTGTGTGTGTGTGGTTGGTTTTTTTTTTTTTTTTTTTCGTTTTTTTTTTTTTTTTTTTTTTTTTTTTTTGCATTTCCCTGATGGCTAGTGATCCTGAGCATTTTTTTTCTGTGTCTGTTGGCCACTTGAATTGGCCACTTGAATTGCATCCTTTGAAAAATGCCTATTCATGTCCTTTGCTCTTTTCTTAATTGGATTGTTTGTTTCATTGTTGTTGAGTTTTTATAGATTCTGGATATTAATCCTTTATCGGTTGCATGGTTTGCAAATATTTTCTCCCATTCTGTAGGTTGCCTCTTCACATGGTTTCCATCACAAAACCTTCTTTGCTTGGTGTAATCCCATTTATGCATTTTTGCTTACATCATTTGTGGTTCTGAGGTTTTTTTGGAGAAGTCTTTGTCTATGCAAGTGTCTTGCAGAGCTTCTCCAATGCTCTCCTCTAGTAATTTGATGGTATCTAGCTGTAGATTTATATCCTTGATCCATTTTGAGTTGATTTCTGCATGATGTTTAAGGTAGGGGTCTTGATTCATACTTCTGCACACAGAGATCCAATTATCCCAGCACCAAGTTTTGAAGAGACTCATTTCTCCAAGGATTGATTTTAGCTCCTTTGTCAAAGATAACTTGATTATAGATATGTGGATTGACTTATGGGGATTCTATTCTGTTCCCTTGGTCTACAGGTCTATTTTGTGCCAGTACCGGGCTGTTTGATTATAACTGTCCTGTGGTATGTCTTGAAATCTGATATTGTGAACTTCCAACTCTGTTTTTGTTAAGATTGCTTTAGCTACTCAAAATCTCTTTTGTTACCACAGGAATTCCAGCATAATTTTCTCTAGATCTGAGAAGAATGTGATTAGTATTTTGATTGGGTTCCCATTGAATCCATAATTTTTTGCGTTATGGACATTTTGACGATATGAATTTTTACACTCCACAAACATGGAAGATTTTTCCATTTTTTGTGTCATCATCATTTTCTTTAATATTTTGTAATTTTCATTATAGACATCTTTCATTGTAGAGATCTTTCATCTTTTTGGTTAAATTTGCTCCAATGTATTTAAATTTTTTGTGACTATTGTCAATGATACTGATCTTTCAAGTTCTTTCTCAGTCATGGCATTGTCTGTGTATATCAAGGCTATTGATTTTTTTCATGTTGATATTATATCCTACAAATTTATCAAAGTCTCTTATGAGTTCCAGTAGTCTTTTAGTGGAGTCTCTTAGTTCCCCTTTATATAGGATTATATAATATGCAAACAGGGAAAATTTGACTTTTGCTTTACAATTTGTATCCCTTTGATTTCCTTTTTTTCTTTGTCTTTTTAAAGATTTATTTATTTTATTTGAAAGGGTTATATATAGAGAGGAGAGGCAGAGAGAGAGAGAGAAAGAGATCTTCTTCCATCCAATGGTTCACTACCTTGAGAGCTGCACCTATCCAAAGCAAGGAGCCAGAAGCTTCTTCTGGGTCTCCCACATGGGTGCTGGGGCCCAATGACTTGGGCCATCTTCTACTTCTTTCCCAGGCCATAGCAGAGAGCTGGATTGGAGGAGGAGCAGCAGAGTCTCGAACTGGTGCTCTTATGGGATGCCAGTGCTTCAGGCTAGGGTATTAACCTGCTGCACCACAGCACTGACCCCTCAATTTCTTTTTCTTGACTAATGGCTCTGAATAAAACTTCCAAGATTATATTGAATCACAATAGTGGGAGTGAGCATCGTTGTCTGTTTTTGGATTTTGATAGGAATACTTTCAACTTTTTTCCCATTCAATAAGATGCTATCTGTGGGCTTGTCATATATTGCCTTGATTGTAATGAGGAATGTTCCATTTTTAATTTGCTGAGGATTTTTATCATGAAAGGATTTTGCACTATATCAAATGCTTTTTCTGCATCTGTTGATGCCTCAATTTTGGTAGAATGTATGTGTCTAGTGATCTATGCATTTCTTACAGATTTTTCAATGTGTTAGAATATAGCTCTTTGTAGTAATTCCTAATGATTCTTTTTATTACTATGGTATCAGCTATTACACTTCCTTTATCACCTCTGATTTTGTTGATTTGGTTCTTCACTCTCTTTTTTTGATTAGTTTGTCCAACAGTGTATCAATATTGTTTATTTTTGCAAAAAGCAGCTCTTCATTTCACTAATCTGTAATTTTTTTGTTTCAATTGTATTTCTTTTTACTTTTAATTATTTCTCACCTCCTACTAATTTTGGGTTTGGTTTATTGTTGTTTTCTACATCCTACAGATGCATTGATAGCTTCTTTATATGATGACTTTCCAATTTCTTTAATTAGTCACTAAATGCAATAATCCTCCATGTTTTGACATGTTGTATTATTGTATTCATCCATTTCCATAAATTTTTATTTCTCTTTTAATTTTGTCTGTTACTCAGTGTTCATTCAGGAGCATGTTGTTCAGACTCCATGTTTGCATATATTCTAGAGATTCTTAGGTTGTTAATTTCCAGCTTAATTCCATTGTGGTCAGAAAAGATACGTGGTGAGATTTCAATTTTTTTGGATTTGCTGAGACTTTTTTATGGCACAGCATATGGTTCATACTTCAGAAAATTCCCTGTACTGATGAAAAGAATGTGTATTTTGGAGCTGGCACTGTGATGTAGCGGGTACAGCTGCTGCCTGTAGTGCTGGCATCTCATATGGGTGCTGGTTCAAGTCCTGGCTGCTCCACTTGAAATTCAGCTCTATGCTGTGGCTTGGGAAAGCAATAGAAGATGCCCAGGTCCTTGGGCCCCTGAATCCAATGGGATGCTTGGAGGAAGATCCTGGCTTCTGGATTTGGATCAGCACAGCTCCAGCCATTGTACCTACTGGGGAGTGAACCAGCAGATGGAAAACCTTTATCTCTTTCTGCCTCTGCCTTTCAAACAAATAAATTAATTAATTAAAAAATAAAGAATGTGTATTCTTCAACTGTGGGATGAAATGTTTTTAGATATTAGTTAGGTCCATTTGGTCCATAGTGTCAATTAGCTCTGTTGTTTCTTTGTTGCTTTTCTGTCTAGTAAATATGTTCATTGATAAATGAACATATGGGTATTGGGCTGTTGAAGTCTCCCCTTACTATTGTATTGTAGTTTATATCTGCCTTTAGATCCATTAAGATTTATTTTAAATAGCCAGCCACCATAGTATTGGATGCATATATGTTTATTTTAGTCACATCTTCATTTTAAATTGATCCTGTAGGGACCATTGTTGTGGTATAACAGGTAAATCCCCTGCTTGCAGTGCCAGTATCCCATGTGGGCACTGGTTTGACCCCAGCTATTCCATTTATGATCCAGCTCTCTGCTTTGGCCTGGGAAAGCAATAGAAGATGGCCCAAGTACTATGGCCATTGCATCCACAAGGGGGACCTGGAGAGAAATCCAGGCTCCTGACTTCAGATGGGCCAAGTTCCAGCCATTGCAGCCATTTGGGGAGTGAGCCAGTGGATGGAGGATCTGTCTCTCTCTGCCTCTGCCTCTCTGTAACTCTGCCTTACAAAGTAATCAATAATCTTTTAAAAATATTAAATTGATCCATTAATAATTGCAAAATGCTCTTTGACTCTTAATAGTTTTTGTGTAAAGTGTGTTATTTCTGATATCATGGTAGCTGCACCTGCTCATTTTTGTGTTTCATTTGCATGGGATAACTTTTTCCATCCTTTAAGTCTTCGTTTACCTTTGTTGGTGAGGTGTGTTTCTTGTAGCAGCAAATAAATGCCTCTTATTTAATACATCCAGAAAGTCTGTATCTTTTGATTGGAGAGTTTAGGCCATTGATATTCAAGAAAATTATTTATAAGGAATGGCTTTGTCCTGCTCTTATTCCATAAATATTCCTATTGTTTTCCTTGGATTTCTTTTGTTCTTTTACTAGGAGATTTTCTGCCTTCACATTCTTTTATAATGATGGCTATCATTTTGTGTTTTTGTGTGTAACACCTCAGCATCATTTGTAAAGTTGGGTGATTGTGACAAATTCAATTTCCGCTTGTTATAGATGGTCTTTATTTCACCTTCATTCAAAGATGAGAATTATGCAGGGCACAGTACTCTGGATTGACTTTTTTTTTCTTTTAAGACTTGGACTATGTCTCTCCATTCTCTCCTAGCATTTAGTGTTTCTGATAGATAATCAGCTGTCATTTTAATTGTATATCATGTGGCAATAATCTGGTGTTTCTCTCATGCACATTTTAGAATTTTTTCTTTATGTTTTACTGTTAAAAGTTTGACTCCAGTGTGTCGTGTTGAAGATCTTTTCTGGATATGTCTATTAGAAGTTCGTTATACTTCCTGTACTTGGATGTCCCTTTCTCCAAATTAAGAAAATTTTCTGTTATTATTTCATGGAAAAGGCCCTCTAATCCATTCTCTTTGTCTGTTGACTTGTTTGGTAGTATACCATAGCTCTCAAACACTATTGTTATAATTTCTTCTTTTCTGTGATCTTATTGAGATATTTTCCATTCTTCTAGCTCAGATTTGCTTTCTTCTGTTTCACCAAGTCTGTTGCTAAAACTTTCCACTGTATTTTTTATTTGACAACTTGGATTCTTTATTTCTGATATTTAAGTTCTATTTCTCTTCAAAAATCTCTATCTCATGGAAAAATTTTTCTTCCACGTCATGTATAGATTTCTTTATCTCATGAATTTACTCATTGCTTCTGAGTACTCATATGATCATTCTTTTGAATTCTTTTTCAGGCATTTCATCATTCTCTTCATCTTCACATTCTAATGTGGTGTTTTTATGTTCCTCTAGGGCAGTCATATTGTCTTCTTTCTTGTTCTCTCTTATATTTCTGCATTTACTTTTAGACATCTGTGAAGCCACTTGTTGGTTTTCTCCACTGATGGGTTTTATCTTTGAACGGTGCTTCTGTGACTTAGTGAAGTATCTGCCTGTTCAGTGAATACCCAGAGGTGTCCTAAATTGTCAGCAGGGGAGAGGTCATGATCAAGCCTGTTGTCATATTCACAACCTCACTATGTCTCTTCCAAGGTGATCAATGGCCAGAGTTAGACCATTTTGGGTACAACCCCCATCCATGCTCGTACATGAGCTGCACAAAGGATCTGTGTGGTCCTCCATGTGAGCAAGGAACCCTCTACAGTGACTCACCATTTCAGGGAGCTCTGAGCCTATGAAGTCAGACACAGTTATTGCCCAGAGACCCAGCCCTATCTTGAATTCACAGTATCCCCACAGTCACAGCGCACAGGCTCCCACAATCAGGGGGTGCAGAGGACCCCCTCTCCACCTGACAAGCTTTCCCAGTCCACAGAGAGAGCTGAGTCATCTCCAGAGCCAGCTTCCTGTAGTGCTCCACCTTGGTAGTTTGAGTCCCATAGCCTGTGATGGGTTGTAAGGTTGGGGGTACCTCAGAATCCTAAGTGAGTGCCCAGACCCTGTCAACCCTCCCAGCCAGACTCAAAGTCAATGGGAAACAGATTCTTCCCTCTGGGAAAATCTGGTCATGTGTAGAAGAGATGCTGCAACCACTGCTGTTACCAAGAGGTACCTTCTCACCACTGGTTGCTTGGTCCCTTTGTGAGGGCATGGAGAGAAAGAAATAGGCTTTCACTGTGGTGGATTAGGTGGGTACCCTGCCTGCCACTAGGGCTCCAGGCCAGACTCAAAGGCAGTGTGGTCCACAAGGTTCTCCATCATGCAATATCAAGAGTGGCTTGGAGTCTCTGAGCAGCCATTGAAAGGGAAGGAACTGTGTGTGTGTATGTGTGCATGCACAGGTGTGTGGACAAGGAGGTGGGGGCAGCTGAGTTAGAGTTCCAACACCTTGGACTCCATTTGCTAATCTTTTCTTTCTCCTTCACACCTATCTGGTGGTAGTAGGCATTTATATTTGCATTTCTTTTCATTCATTTCCAAATATTTAATAATTTTTTTAGGGTTGGGGGTAGTGGGAAAGGCAGGAAAGGGATAGGGAGGAGAGTAGTCAAAGAAGAGCAGGAGGAGGACATGGAGATGAAGAAGAGGATTAACCTGGAGTTAAGGAACAGAGCCCCAGAGTAGGTGACCCAGTTAGTCCTAGATAATTGCCTTTGTGTCAATGGGGAAATTGAAGGTCTGAATGATATTTTTAAAGAACTGGAGTTTCTGAGTACAGCTAATGTGGAACTCAGTTCTTTGCTGCAGCTTCCCAGCTTAAATAAGCTTCAAAACCTGGAACTTAGTGACAAAATAATTTCTGGAGGCTTGGGAGTCCTGGCAGAGAAATGCCCAAATCTTATTTACCTCAATCTGAGTGGAAACAAAATCAAAGATCTCAGTACAGTTGAAGCTCTGCAAAATCTTAAAAATTTGAAGTCTTGACTTGTTTAGCTGTCAGATCACAAACATGGAAGATTACAGAGGAAGCATTTTTGAATTGCTGCAGCAAATCACAGACTTGGATGGGTTTGATCAGGAGGATAACGAAGTCCAGACTCTAAAGAAGAGGATGACAAGGATGGTGATGAAGATGATGATGAAGAAGATGAAACTGGTCCAGCTGAAGGATTTGAGGAAGAGGAAGAGGAGGATGATGGTGAGGATGAGGATGAAGCAGGCTCAGAAGTGGGAGATGGAGAAGAAGTGGGCCTCTCATACTTACTGAAAGATGAAATTCAGGATGAAGAAGACGATGATGACTATGTCGAAGAAGAGGAAGATGAAGAAGAGTGTCTTTGCGGGGAGAAGAGCAAACGAGATGCTGAAGATGATGGAGAGGAAGAAGATGACTAGATCATTCTGAGACAGAGTCCCTAATGTTCCTGAGTGTGCAATGTGGTGATCACTTCTTCCTCTGTTTCTCTGTGTACAATAGCTATCCCTTCAGAAGAGAATGTGTAACTTTTATAGGAGAAGTTTGGTTTTACTATTTTTGCCTTATCATTCCAAATAAGAGATACTAATATGTTAATGATCATATTATATGTAGAGAATAATTTCCATTGGCCCCCATTGTGAAATTCCCTAGCAATTTATTTAGAATCTTAATTTCTCTAATTCAGGCTCACTGTATTAGTCATTTTTAGCTCATAATTAAAACATGATCGCTTTTACACGGGTGTAGTTTGGTGCATTTCATTCATAAGGTTTTAAATTTATTTATAAATTAAGATAACAGTCAGTTTTAATATGAAATAATGATAGTAGCTTGAATAAGCTGGTTGTTTTTTTTTTTTTTAAGGTGATCCAGAGATATTTAGTTGAAGGAAATGACTTTTTGGGGCTAAGGACATTTGGGTGCTTTTTTTGTCACAAGAATAACTTGGAAAGGAGGAGCAGAATAGTAAAAGTTCTATTCAGCAATCTAGTTCATGGGTTGTGTGGAGGTTCTGCTCAATAATGTAGTCCATTGGTTTTGTTGTGACTGATGATTTTATCTTAGAAGAGTCGCTCATACTAAACCTATAGCCATACAGGTGAGCCCTCTCCTCAGGCTGCAGATCACAACATGCCAACGCTTGGCTAGTTTTTTGTTTCTAGCTGTGAGCATTCTTTTTCCTCTCAACAGTTCCTTTATGATCACCTTCTCTCAAGGTTTTGCTCCCTCCCTTTATCCCAAAATAAAGTAGGAACCTTGTGGAGATACCCAGGAAAACTTTTAGTTTTAAACCTCACCTCCCTTTTCAGACCTGAGTTTTAAACAAGGAAAGGAAAAGAAATGGACTATTTCCTGAGGCACAGATATTATTATTGATATAATTTTATGCAACAAGCTCTGCTTATTGTAGGTCTTTCTTGGTTGACAACACCTCAAACTGCATTTCCTGATTGATAACATGTGAGACTGTATTAGTAGGATGAAGAGAGAAAAGAAGTGGAGGAGGCTTTGGGGAACAATGTTAGTGTTCTTTAGAAATCAGAAAATTGCCTATTGATCATTATGATGTGTTCAAGTGAAACTTTAAAGTTGGATTCTCAAATGATTTGAATACCACTCTGCAAAGCATTGATAATACTGAGTAGAACATTTAATTATTTTTCCTATAGTCTTAAAGCATTGTGGATATGGCATTTAATTGAAATACATTAGGCAGCTGGAAAAATATTTTAAACTAAATTGATACTAAAATTGACTTGTTTTCAAGTGGAAGTCCATTAAAAATACAAAATATTTGGGATAAGTGTCAGTGTGTTTCCTTACATGGCTACTAAATAAAGTTCACTCAGTAGACAAGTGCATTTCTCTTTTTGGCACTGAGGCTTCGTGTTCAAGGCAATTGCTTTTTTTTTTTTTAATTTTTTTTATTTATTTTTTATTTTTTACAGGCAGAGTGGACAGTGAGAGAGAGAGACAGAGAGAAAGGTCTTCCTTTTGCCGTTGGTTCACCCTCCAATGGCCGCCGCGGTAGGCGCGCTGATCCGATGCTTTTTTCTAAAATTTTGTTTGAATATTTGTAAATTTTTAAAAAGTGTCATCAGGGCCGGCGCCATGGCTTACTTGGTTAACCCTCTGCTTGCGGCGCTGGCATCCCATATGGGCGCCGGGTTCTAGTCCTGGTTGCTCCTCTTCCAGTCCAGCTCTCTGCTGTGGCCCAGGAAGGCAGTGGAGGATGGCCCAAGTGCTTGGGCCCTGCACCCCCATGGGAGACCAGGAGGAAGCACCTGGCTCCTGGCTTCGGATCAGCGAAGCGCCACCCGTAGCGGCCATTTGGGGAGTGAACCAACAGAAAGGAAGACCTTTTTCTCTCTTTCTCACTGTCTATAACTTTACCTGTCAAATAAATAAATATTTTTTTAAAAAGTGTCATCATACTAATTAAAATTTTGCTTCAATACTGGGACAGATTTAAATTACTAAGTATAGTTTTTCTGATGCTTTATTAGTTTAACATGTATGCTTTCTGTTTTAAAGTAAAAGTGAAGTTATTTATGGAGAAACTAAAAAAGTTGCACAGCTGACTAAAATAAAACACTTGGGGTAAGTTTAGTGGAGGGATTGGACTCTTCCAAAAGACTTTCACATTTTCCTCCTAATTTCCAGAGTTGAAATGCCCTGTTTTAGTCCCTAAGAATTCTCATTGCATACTATGCCAGCTTATAAAATACTTATTTTTAAAATGAAATCTATATATTGACTTTCTTATAAATCATCATATTGTGCATTCAAAAGTAAGAGTTCTTTGGTTTGCAAACAACACCTAGAGTCTCCAGATAACTTGTAAACTTACGTAGTTTTGTGGGTGGTATTTTCATGCAAACAGGTAAGGGTGGGTTTTATATTTTGTAGACGTTTTTGGTCCTACTTTAATGCTCTTTGTATGGCAGTATGTAGGTAGTGTGTTAAGTTCCTCAAGAATCTCTCCTTAAAAACCTTGAAGTTAATACTTTTGTGCAACTGTGTTTTGGATAAAGCCATGATAGTGTTAAAAAATACCATAAATGCAGTACTCCTGGTCATTCTTCTATTGTTTCTATCCCATTTTTTCTGTGACTGCTGTAACTTAAAAGTTTTTGAAATGGCATTGCTTCAAATAAACTGAAGATTTGTTATAAAAAAAAAAAAAAAGTGGCTGGGCTACTACCGCCGTCTGCCTTCACTCGTCTGTCAGGAGCTGGTGTGTCTTCTGATCCCCAGCTGCAGGATCACCTGTGATGTCCCTGCCCACTGGGCAAGCCCGCTCCTTCCCCGCTTCTCCACAGCATCCCTCTTTGTCTGTACAATCGCCACTGCAAGCGCTCCAACTTTCCCCTGGGAACACACTTACTCCACTTCGCTTCTGCGAGTCAAAATCAGCACATCTTTTCTCTTCAGCCATCTTGGAAATCCTCTATTTGTTGCCTTTTTAGTTGGTTTGATTTAATCCCCTAAACAGTGTTAAATAGCTATAGTGGTAAAAGCCATTTTGTATGTGACTGCTTCCCTGCAGTTTTGAATTTAGTCTTCATTACACATGTTAATATCTGCCTGGACAAATTCTTCCTCTGTTTCTCTTATAAAAGTTATTATTTATGAATTCTTTTTAAAGGAATTTATTAACACATTAGATTCTCTGGGTCGCATCACATGCATGATAATTACTACAACACAGTTCCCATGTTAATGTGATTTTAATAGTAAGAGAACAGATTCAGTGTAGTTCATAGATACAACTGCCTCCTTTCCTTCCTTTTTAATTTTTCAGGAAATATATTTTTAATTTACATTATAGTCAGAGGCTTAACACTTCACTACATAAAGATTTCAACAACAAAAATATAAAAAAATACATAGTTCAGTAGGAATATAGACAAGTGCTACAAAAATTAATCAAAATATATTAAGTTCATTCATATGTAGTACATTTTAAAATCACAGCTCATATATATATATATATATTTATACAGATATAAAGTTGCTTTGAGTATATTATTTTTTCCTATCTATTTAAATCAATTTTCTTCTTGTTTATAAAAAAGTGTTTTGTTGGATCTCATCTTTCAAGATGTAAAACTTAGAAAATAATAATTTTTCAGATTCATATCTAATTTTATGCCTACTTGTTCTATTTTTTTAATTGGTTGGGTTTAATAACCAGAACAATGTTAAATGACTTTAGCAATAAAGTCATCTCCTATGTGGATTCTTCCATTATAATGAAATGACTCAATTCTGCAGTTTTCAGTCTGGTTTCATAACACATGTTAAGTTCTGACTGGACAAATTCTTCCTCTTTTATCTTCAAAAATTTTTACAATAAATTATTTTTAAGGAATTTATTAACATTATATAATCAAAGCAACAGCAGACTACCACAAATAAGAGAAAACGTAATATTTTCATTTTTAGGACTGGCTTATTTCACTTAGAGATCATGTAGTAGTCTACATTTGTATCCATTACATGTCTGTTTATCATTCTGGGCTTTAAAATAAAATAATTCCCAATCAAATTTCCTTTGCAATACTTATTGGAGTTGCATTAAATACATATATTCCTTTTAAAATACTTACATTTTTTAACATTAAGCTAGTAAGTCTTCTCTTCTCTGATTGTTTCTTTATTTGTTCCAGGATATTTTCAGATTATTTAATAAAATTATAGGATGTGTGTATAGATGTATGTGTGTGTGGTGTGGTGTCATGTTTGGCATATTTTGTTTTGTCTTTCAAACAAGTGTTTTTATTAATTAAATGTATTCATTCTCATATTTGAACTGCCATTGCATATAAGTTGTTTTGAGTTCCACTTTTGGTTATTCTAAAGTATAGGAGAAATATCAACTTTCAAAATTTATCATATTCTTTGGCATTTTACCAAATCATCTATTTAATTCAAATATTTTTGATAGTTTCATACATATTTCCTCTCTTCCTTTTTAAGAAATATAAGATTTTAGACAACTGCCAAATTAGAAATGATACAATATTGCTTCTGTGAACAAGCATCCTCATTTAATTCTTCATTTTAATATGAAAAAATTTATTATTTATATATAATTTATTGTATTAGATTAGAGAATATTCAGAATCTTTAGGTATTTTCTTTCTTGTCCTGATTTACATCATTTTCCCTCAAATAGCTTCTATGTATATGCTACTAATAAAACATAATACTTTCCTGCCTTTGTGGACCTTATGTTTAATGGGGTAAGATACAGAAAAAAACAAATAGCTATTATAATTTAATATCATTGCAATTAATAATATTGTATCAGAAATGACACGTTTTAAAAATAATTTATGTGGGGGCTGGCACTGTGCCATAGTGGGCTAAGCCTCCACCTGTGGTACCAGCATCCCATATGGGCACCAGTTTGAGTCCTGGCTATTCCTCTTGCATTCTAGCTCTCTGCTGTGGCCTGAGAAAGCAGTAGAAGATGACCCTAGTGCTTGGGCCCCTGCACTCACATGGTAGACCTGAAGAAGCTCTTGGCTACTTGCTTTGGTCAGGCCCAGCCCTGGCTGTTGCAGCCATTTGGGGAGTGAGCCAGCAGATGGAAGAACTTTCTCTTTCTCTCTCTCTCTCCCTCTGTAACTCTACCTCTCAAATAAATAAATAAAATCTTTAAAAAATAAAATGAAATAACTTATGTGTATGAAAGACTGATGAATAATGAAGGAAAATTACTTTTGTAGGCGGATGGAGGCTGAAATGTTTGTGAAGTGTATTGGGTTTAATGACCTCAGTGTGATGGAGATTTCTGAGTGATTAATTGAAATAAAAAAGAGGTAGCCCCACAAAAGTGAAAAGGAAGACCACTTAAGGCAGAAGAAGAGATGGCAAGGTTCTGATACTGAAAGAAATTTCTATCTTTGGAGAACAGCAAGGAAGAACAGTATGGCTTGAGCAACGTAGATGAGACAGAGGATAAGGTAAGATCAGAAATGTAAACCTGAGGAACAGACCACTTAGGGCTTGATAGGAGTAATATCAAGAGTAGATGGCACAGAGTACAGAAATATTTGACCATAAATTCAGATACTTTATGGAGTTTTAACATAATAAAACAGGAGGTGGGGCAAGAGGAGAAATATAGTAGTAGCTTTAAAGAGAAGTAGAATCGAGGAGTTTTAGAAAAATAAGTTGAAGAAATGGTAGTAGATATATACATGCCAATGTGGAAAGTCCCGCAGAAAAATTACTGGTACTAGCAAAGACATGGGGTCCTGATGGAACAGTGTCCTAGAGAAGACCAGAAGAAGATAGAGTTCTCATGCATGAGGAGTTGTTCCCTACCAATGATATTAACAGTAGAGAAGATAACTACGAGTACAGACACAGGTCAGTGGATAGGTGCAATGATGGCAGTTCATTTCCCATTGCTTCCATTTTTTTTTTTTCCTGTGGAGTAGGAATCAGAGAGCAAGAAGAGTAAATACAGTGAAAAATATTTAAGGGAACAATATGAAATAGGAATCTAGATCTTTGATCACTTGAGACTCTAGTCACCGATCTATTCAAGATTCTCAAGTGATCTATGAGGAAGAACCAGAATCTTTATTCTTTGTTTAGTTTTCCAGATTTTGTTTCCAGTCTGAACAATGGGCTGATACTTCTGCTAATTAGTATAGTTTTCAAAAATTAAAAGATACATATATTTTAAGTTCAGTTTTTAAGATATTCTACTCATTGAACAAACCCACTCAGTAAAATTGCTGTAAAATTTTACAAATGATTTCTCTTAGTTTTACCATGTGTCTTGTTGCAGGCATGTAGCAAAAATTTGTAAATTGAAAGTAGGCCAGGAGCCATGCTTTACATATCCCTGATCCAAGACAGGAAGAAACAGAATGTAATCAGAGAAACAGTGCTGTGATTATAGAGATACTGGTCATTAATGTAAAATGAGGCTAATTGACGCGATTTTTGAAAATCTTTGAGACCACATTTACCTTTGTCAGTATGGTGGGGGATAACTGAACCACAAAGAGAGATATACAAGTTGAGGTTGTATTTAGTGTAGTCAGTGAATGAGCCTGAAATGTAAGCAGTATATAAGGAGATGTAATGTCACATAGAGAAAAAAGTGCAGTACAGTTGTAACTGAATTAATTATCAAAGCAATTGAAGGCCTTTTGGTGAAACTGAGTTGGAAAAATGGAAGGTTGTCTTCATAAAATGGGATGGTTGAAATTGAACTGTTATTTTGGTAATGGAATGACTACATATTATGGTAATGACAACGTTCGACTATAATCCACAAGAGTGAGTAGTAGAGATATGGAGAATATGATCATTTGAGGAGAAAAGATTATTCTGCAAGAGATTTTCATATTTATTAGGAACATCCTAAGTGCCCCTAGTGTGAGGCATAATATCCCTAGACTATACTGTAGCTAGTACACATTGGCAAAGACACTGTATGCCTTGGATGTGGAAAAACCTTGTCAATGGAAAGAATAAATAGACATTTTGAATTATTCCAGATACTGAATGAAAGAAAATCAACAAAACACAAGAAATAAAACAACCTTAAGAGAGTTCTAGCAACTTCAGTTCTGAGTTGAAGAATACTTCCTTGTTTCTTCCTGTGTTCTATCTCAGAATTTTTCAAGATTTTAGGAAAATTTGCACATAGAAAGCTTACGCCTCCTTGGTAACCATCTATACCTTGTCATAACTGTCCCTGTATCATCTCTTCTGTGTATTGCATTTTCAAGAAAGGAAATAAATGATCCCTGGCTCTTCCAAACTCTGAACATAAGTTACTGTTATCCTGCTTGTTTGAAGGGGTCAATATAGCAAGTTCATACATAATATAAATTTTATGAAGATTTGTAAATTTTTTCTTTAAAATAATTCTTGTATTTTTTTTCAAATTATTGTTGTCTTGGGCATTCAGATATTATGCATAATTTCTTATTCTGTTTATATTGAACTTTATGATTTCACTGCTGTTTAAATTTTAATAAATAATTTCCCATTTTATTCTATATATTTTTTTTTAATTTTCTAAAGCACCTCACCGGTGATGTGACAAATATTGTTTTACTTTCTGGGTCATTAGATTGAAACTCCACAAAAGAGAAGATAGTAGATAGAGTGGTCCAGAGAGAGATATTGCTGATCTTCTAATCATAGATCACATATGGATGCAATTCATCTCTCTCACCTATCCCAAGATGTAATATATACCAATAAAAATAGAAAGAACCTGAATTCTTCTCCAATAAATTTTATTTGCTAGGCTATTTTTAAATGTTTTTCAAATCTTAATAAACTCTGGCTCGATTTGAGGTTAAATGGTATAATTTCTGCAACTTTTAATTGTTTCCTTGTAGTATCTCTTCCTTTCTGCTTGTCACTCTGTCTACTCAGTGATGCACAGAGTCTCCTCATCACAGTTTGCAGAATTTGGTTTGTGGGGTTATAAAGTATGGTCTTAAAATAATGATAAAAAAAGAGAATCTTATAACTATAAAATTTAGGAAAATGAAAGTAGAATATCCCATAACTGTTCCCAAGAGAAATTAATACCTAGAATGATACTTTTTTTAGTTACCTAAAATCATTCTAAATATCTCTGTTCTTTGTGGATAATGCAACATTTTGATATCTGCTGATCACAAAATATACAAAGAAACAGGTAAATTTGTACTTTCTGATCACTAGTTCAGAAAAGACTTCATAAAATTACCTTAGTATTCCAGAATCTGAAGGCTGAAGAGGAAGAAAAGTTTCCAGCTATTACCATTTTGTCTAATAGAGAGTAAGAAAGAAGGAAGCAAAGTAGAGAAGAAATAACGAATGAAACATTTTAAACTCTAATGGTGCTGAGAATCGACTATGTAAACAACGCATGTAAACTTAAATTTGGTGAGATCACAACTCTATTTCATTCCCAGTGCTTGACCTTTCTTTGCCAAAACTTTTTTTTTTAATATTTTCATTCAATAGTTCAAGAAAATAATTATTTATTTTATCTAAAAACTCAGACATTTAATGGAAAAATACTGCAAATAAAGAAGTGGGCTTTATTTCTCTCTTGTCTTGCTCTTTCTCTCATTTCTTCTTTCACATTCCTCATCCTTAAATGTAAGGAATACTAAAAAATGTTGTGGAGAAGTGAGATTAAAAGAGATTATCTTTGGTGTACAAAGTTTTGGAGTCTACACAAAGATTCTACATCACATGAATTTTGCATGAACATTTGGAAGTATGTTGATAATTGTCTTTCCTTTCTGAAAAGAGCTAAGAACTTACTGTGCCAATTTTAGAAATAATCTCAGCTGAGGCATTCCATGAAAGTTTGCTCAGTCTAGGAAATATGTCTATTTCTTAATTTTTTTCTTTTTCTTTTTTATTTATTTATTTTTTAAAATATCTATTTATTTTTTATTTGAAAGTCAGAGTTACACAGAGAGAGAGGAAGAGGCAAAGAGAGAGACTGAGGTCTTCCAACTACTGGTTCACTCCCCAGTTGGCTGCAAAGGTCAGATCAGAGCCAATCCAAAGCCAGCAGTCAGGAGCTTCTTCTGGGTCTCCCGCACAAGTGCAGGGGCTCAAGGACTTGGGCCATCTTCTACTGCTTTCCCAGGCCACAGCAGAGAGCTGGAGCAGAAGTGAAGCAGCCGGGACTCTAACTGGCACCCATATGGGATGCTGGCACCACAAGCAGTGGCTTTACCTGCTACGCCACAGCGCCGGCCTCTAAAAATTTTTTTCTTCTAAAGCATTATTTAAATAGGTAAGTGTTTAAGAAGGAACCTGGAAAACAGCAAATAATGATTGTATGAATTGAAACTAGAAAACCGTAAGAAAAGAGCAGCAGTTAGTTACCCATCTCAAAAATATCTAAGAATCAGGAAAATGAGCTAGTGTTTTGGAACTTGTTTTAACTGACTTTCTAATAGCTGCTATTTTTATGAAGAAGATAATTTTAAAGGAAAGCTATAATATTTAGGTAGATGCTCACAAATGCAATTCTTAAACAACATATGATCTAAAAACTTGATCATTACATTATGATTACAGAAAATATTAGAGAACTTATTTAGAATGGGTAATAGGTAGTTTAAAGCTATAAAATACAAGCTTAAGTAAAGTAAAAATTTAATTATTATACTGGCGCCATAAACTAGAGTGTCAATTTGTTGGGTCAACAACAAGAGCCACTGTGCACTTGCTCCTCATGTGGGATCTCTGTCCTTAATGTGCTGTACATTTTGATTTAATGCTATAACTAGTACTCAAACAGTATGTTTCACTTTGTGTTTCTATGTGGGTGCAAACTGTTGAAATCTTTATACTAAATTGATCTTCTGTATATAAAGAGAATTGAAAATGAATCTTGATGTGAATGGAAGGGGAGAGGGAGCGGGAGAGGGGAGGGTTGTGGGTGGGAGGGAAGTTGTGGGAGGGGGAAGCCATTGTAATCCATAAGCTGTACACTGGAAATTTATATTCATTAAATAAAAGTTAAAAAAAATTTAATTATTAATCTAATTAGATGCAAGACAGAAGCTTAGAAATCATCTGAAATTGTTTAGGAAAGAAATGATCAAATATTCATGTATATGTACACACACACACACACGTATTTAACATTTGCTTCTTAAATTGGCAAAGCTAGTATTTTTTAAGTTACTAAGGAAGACACAATCACCATCTGGTGGCAAAGCAAAGAAACTGTTGTTTTAAGAGAGTTATTTCTATGACAGTACTCCAAGCATAAGCCATCAAGTGCGGCAATCCTCTCTAAGAAAAGATTTAGATGGGATGATGTCACAGACTCTCAAATGTTATCTATTACGACATCTCTGAAACATTACATCTGTAATAGGATTTATAGATACTGCTACACAAGCCATAGTTGAATACTCACCTGACTTATTGTATATAAATCTGATAATAGCTCTATGAGATTTTCCCTGAATTGTTTGATTTCCAGAAAAAGATACAAAGATTTACAGAGATTAATGCCTCCTCGCCAGTGTCTAATTTTTTTGTAAATGGAACAGCTTAGATTTGAATACAAACTGCCTCTGCTTCAAGAACCTGTGCTGTTTAGCATATGTAAATGAGTTAAATAAGAAGTTAACCTTTAAAAGTTTTCTGATACAGGAATTATTATTATGCTTGTATTTTTTAATAACTGTTAGAGTAGAATTCCAGTGTACAGCTGAAGGTAGACACTGCAACATAAACTTAAATTAGAGACACCTTAAATAATACCTGATGTTTTCTGACTACTGCTGCTTGTTCTAACATTCCAGAGGATTCTCAGAGTTCTTGTACAGGCTGATGAAGCCAAATGAGTAAAACAAAGCAAATAAACAACAGCTCTCTGTCTAAAGAAAGAGTTGTCTTGGGTTTACATTTCTTTCATTTCATTCTTTCATTTCAGAGCCAAGAACAAGATGATGAATTCATTTTAGAATTATAAAAAACACAAAACTCAACAGTTAATAATAAAAATACTGAAAACTATCTAGGTTAATATTTATGATTTAAATCAGTTTTGTATTATCACCGTATTTATATCAGAGAAGCATTTGAAATTAACAAGATATTTTCACAAAAGATTTTCTATTTGATGCAATCATGTACTATTTGATATAGAGAATATTTTATTGAAATTGCCATTTGTGGAGGTTAAAATGCCCAAAACTTGTCAATTTCATATGCATCAACCTAAATCAATACCCACTTTAGAGATCAATGAACTTGAGCATTAAAAAAATCTTTATGATTACTCGATAAACATAAATTTACTTTCAAAATGAGTACACTAAAAGTCACATTAACAAAGATTTTTTCTGTTATTTTTTCAAAAAAATAAAATGAACCAAAACTGAGCTTTCTTCTTTGAGGGATTGACTATGTTATAAGAAACAATTACTTAGTGTACAATAGATAGTTTCAATCTAAGCCTTGCTCTGTTTAAAAAATAGTTTTGGTTCTGGGATTTGTTGTTGCAGGAGAGTGCAACACCTGCATTTCTTCTCAGAACCTGTTAATCCTCAGAAGCTATCATCAATGGAAAGCGCCCATATGGCAGGATACTTCTAAGTAACTGAGAATTCCCTACCAGCTTTTCTTTAAAAAGTATTAATTTATTTGAAAAGCACAGTTACAGAGAGAAAGGGGCAGAGAGAGAGAAAGAGAGAGAGAGAGGGAAAGAGATCTTTGACCCTCTGATTCACTCCTCAAATGACGGCAATGGCCAGCACTGGGCCAGACCAAAACTAGGAGCCACATCTGAGTCTCCCACATGTGTGCGGGGGCCCAAGCATTTGGGCCATCTGCTGCATGCAGGCAGCTGGATCAGAAGTGGAGCAGCTGGCACTCCAACTGGCACCTCACAGGAGGTGGCTCAATCTGCAATGCTACAATACTGTCCCCATACCAGTTTTCTTAAAAAGTCATTCTAAAACCAATAAAAAAAAACTTTTTTACATCATAAAATGCATTTTTAGTGAGTGCTTGCCAAAATACATTATGATGACTACAGACTTTCAGTTCGTAAGAGTTCTTACTGCTGAGTCCAGGACTGTGACTTACACATCCCTCTATTCCCTACTTGTTGAACTCTTTGTATGTAGAGGGTATTTAATGTCTTCCTTGTATTGAATTGAATTGAAAAAAAAATAAAATTGAAAGAAGGAAAAGTCACTGGTTTAACATTGAAGAGTCGTTTTGGCCTTTAAAATCTTAACATGATCTGAATAAATTACTATTTGATATACTGCTTTAGGTTTCTGTAGGTCACAGTGCTTTTCCTTTGCAATTACAGGACTTTGATCCCATAATTGTGAGAATACGATAGAATATATATTCATGAAGATGGCACACTGCAGTCAGGCCTCTGGGAGGAGGATGTAGGCATCTCCTAAGTGTCAGTGTATGTGTCTCTCACTTTAGAAGGAGAACATGCTGCCATTTTTTAAATTGAAAGCTCCTAGAATACCTAGAGAATGCTTTTGAGAAAGTATGCAGAGACCCCTAAATGAAATTCAGTGAAAGAATCTGTAGAGAGAGAATGTTATAGGATACACTGCTGGGGGAATTTGGAGAAGCCCTCAGGTCTTCCTTTCGCAGTCCTATTCAATTTAGAGGGCTTATATTATCTGTTAGAACAATTGAATGAAAGAACTTTGGGATGTTTTTATTAGGTCACAAGTGTCACCTGTTTGTTACAAGGGTATCCTTGACACCCTATAGCTATGTTAAGGATAGAGCCTTTAGCAACCAAGGACAACGGACTATAAAACATGAAATTAACTCCTCGAGTTACTGTGATTTTCTCTCCCTTGTCTCCAGCTGATTAGTGCAAATTAACCGCCTGAGCAGTTAAGAGGCAATATGGAAATCTTAGATATCTGCTGAGAAGGCAGGCTGTTGTTTTTTTTTTTTTTAAATCTACATTTATGTAAAATTCCAGAATTCCCTACAGATTTTGCACAATTAGGATTGCCAATAATGCTTAGCACATGTTTGTATATTTGTTTTGACCTATGAGAATTTACTAATTTTAATATTCCCAAAGTTTTTATCTTAGTAAATCCCTATATAGGATTTATATGCTTTGCTATCTCATCCTTTAATTGTATATAATCCATATCTCATTGGATTGTTGTGAAAGTTTAGAATTCAGTAATCCATGTAAAATGTTTAGAACACAATGGAGTTCGGAGTACATTTAGTATCTTTTAAAATTATTTTTATTAAAATACAGAATTGAATTCTGTGAAATATAGTATTTATTTCAATCTCTTTCCTTTCAGAAAAGAAGATACTTAGGCAAATTGTTTCTACTACCTTCCATAAAATCCTATACACAACTTAACAGACATGGCAACTTCTTTACAAAAAATTCAATTCACTTATTGTAAACATTTAGCCTAGCAATTAAGATGCTTGGTAAGATACTACATCCCATATCAGAGTTTCTGGTTTTAATACCTAGTTCTGGCTCCTGACTCCAGATTCCAACTTCAGTCTCCATAGGCAACACTATGGCTCAAGCAATTGTGTTCCTTCCACCTATGTGAAAGACCTGAATTGCATTCCTTGCTCTTGGCTTCAAGCCAGCTCAGTATTAGTCATTGCAGATATTTGCAGAGTAAACTAAAGGGTGAGGACTCTGCCCATCTCTCTCTGCCTCCCTTGTGTGTTTGTGTGTATGTGTGTGTATCCCTTTCTGCCTTGTAAACAAATGGAGTTTTTAAAATATTAAGAAAAATCAACTCTCAACTAGCTATTTGAATGACAGTTATTGTTTTATTAAAAAAAAAAAAGAGGTTGAAAGTGAAGTTCTTGAAAAAGAACTTCCTGAGACTAGAAATCAGAAAGGTAGATTGTTTTGGTTCCCTTTATAGATTTTTAAAACTTTGTAGACTCTTGGTAGCCATTAGGCAAAAATAAAATTTAATACAAACTATATGCTAAGTATTTTGGAGAATCAAATCCTTAGCTTTTATCTCTGAATGCACTTATAGTGA